>NW_025999898.1:4215060-4244372 GCF_001458135.2 Marmota marmota marmota
GAGCCTACACCCTGGGAACAAATCTTTACTCCTCACACTTCAGATAGAGCCCTAATATCCAGAGTATACAAAGAACTCAAAAAATTAGACAATAAGAGAACAAACAACCCAATCAACAAATGGGCCAAGGACCTGAACAGACACTTCTCAGAGGAGGACATACAGTCAATCAACAAGTACATGAAAAAATGGAGTATAAATTTTCAAAATGTTTTCTAAGTGTCTTCTATATTTCAGTAGTGTCCCTTTGTATTCTCTCACCACCAGAGGGCACTGTAGGACTGCCTTGTGGTTCACACATAACTGTTCAGTTAGGACCATTCACTCAAATGAGCCCTATTCTCATCTCTGGACCCGCTGTGCTCTGATGGGGACTTAGCAGCTGTCTTCTGTCAGGCTTGACTAAGTCCCTGGAGAAGAGACCTTTGTCTCATCCCATCAGGTGCTTCCTGCCAGGGTTCCCTCAAGGAGGAAACTAACTTCATTCTTTCTCACCCTGCAATGTGTGCTACATTCCAGCACCAGGGCTCAGCAAGAGTCTGGGGCAACCATCATGGAAACAGAGTTGCATTAACATCCCTCCTCTACCATAGGGTGAAAAATTAAAGGACATCTAGAGTAGCCCAGCCTCACTATGAGAATTGGGGAGTGTGTCCACTAAAACCTAGAGTTATCTTACACCTCCTCATTATTGCATTAACATCAATCTTCAGCATCTCAATTATTAGTTCACATCAATCACTCAGTCTCAGAACCCATGAGAAAAATTTCTCCTCCCCTTATCTTATCCTATACTCCTATCTGTGTTTGAAAGTTCCCTGTCAAGCTTGTATTGAGTCAATTGCCCTCTGTCTCTACATCTCCCGAAGCACCTGCCAGACTCGCCTACCCCTGGAACAGTGGCTCTACTTTCAGCATCTCTTACATACAGTGGTACCAATAGATTACAGGGAACCTGTCCTGGTGTCTTCTATGCTACTCAGACTCATGCAAAGTATCAGGGTTCTGGTTTTCCCGTGAATTTACCTGGAAAAAGATGCCTGGAAAAGCACACATTGGTTCTGAATATGTCTGAGCTATAGCCTGAGTTGATTATTATGTAGTACATGGCATAACAGCCCTAAGATTTACTCAGTGCTACTAACTCACAGGGGAAGAAGAGATTACTCTACTCTGTATTATACATGGTGCTAAAAAGTCATAAACCAGAAAATCAAATTCATGATGTATGTTCACAGGACATTCTTAGTGGCTTTCTGATGTACATAATAATGAAACCATAGTACAAATCATATATATATGATTTAATTTAAACTACCAAATGTGCTATGAAGAATTGTACATATGTAATGTAAAAGCATAACAAAGCACAACTTTATATGTTTGTGCCTTTTAGGTGATATCTTATTATATTTTTAATAAGTATTCATAAATGGTTAAAAGTCCCCCTGAAAAGAACAGTGTGGTTAGCAGAAAAAAAAATTGGGCACACCCTAATCCCTGGATTCTATGAATATGCTAGTGTGTACAATAAAGTGATAATAAACTACACATGAAATTAATGTTACTAATCTGCTCACATTAAGGTCAGGAGGAGGTAATCCTGAAATTTACCTGGAGTCAGTGGGATCATGAGGGTCCTTAAAAGTGGAAGAGAAGGTTAGAAGAATCAACCTGAGTGGTATGATGTGAGAAGGTCTCCATTTAGGGTTTCTGGTTTGAAGATGGAGACAGGGACCAGACAAGGAATGTGGGTAATACCTAGTATTTAAAAATGCAAGAAAATAGTATCTCTCCTGAAGCCTGCAGAAGGCAGTGCAACCCTGTCAACATGCTGAAGTTAACCCAGTGAGATTCGTGTACTCTTCTGACCTATGCAGATGAAAGATAAATAATTTCTGTTGATTTATTCTTCTTAATTTGTAGTCATTTCAATTATAGGTATATATGCCAAATTTTCCTCTTTGCCCAGTAGCTCAGTATTTATGGGAAAATGTCATTCATTTGATCAGGTTCACACAAACTCTAATGTGGGGTGCTGGATGTATCTTTAGGCAAGTGTCTTACCCAGTTCAGCCAACTTATATTTGGAAAGAAAGATATAATGATAGAACATGAAAAAACAGATTAATTATGACCACCTGAGTTGGTTTTCCAAAATGACCCTAAGCAGTGAGAACATTTAGCTCTATGCTCCTTTTTCATGATACTTTTCATATTTGATTATTGGTTTCTGGTGAATTTTTGGTAGAAAACAAACGCTCAAATTACCACATGCAGTGAATTATTACACTGCATGTGGTCATTCACTGAGCACAATACTTGACAGAGAAATATCTTCATCAATATTTTTAATATTCAAATGAAAAGGTAAAAAGTCAGAGACAGGATCCAAGAGAAGATTAAACTTTTACGTGTAATTTTCAGGAGATCATGGAACACTTTTTTGGGGACATTTGAAGTATGTTCACAGATTGAGATGTCCCCAGAGGACTTCACATCTGAACAGGGGTGGACAGAGGAGATGAATCCTGTGTCACTGATGTGGGCTCAGCAGAGCCCCACCACCTGCTTCCTCCCAGGTTCTGCCCATCAGGCAAATAAAAGCATCACAATAGTCCAGATTTTCTTTTACATCATTCCAGGCCCAGAAAAGCAGCCAGTGAGAGGTAGTGGGTGGAGTCATATTTGCATGAGCTGCTCCACCTTGAGGCCAGTGGGGAGGGATAAGAAAGGCTGAGGGCAGCCCACAGCAGCTCTGGAACTCAAGAAACTGTCCAACATGGTCAGGACTTTTCTTCTCCTTATGATGCTCACTCACAGCCCAGGTAGGGATAGACCTCTGTGCCCCATGGCAGACCCCTTTTCTGAGTTTATCCTCACTGGTTTAGATCCCCAAACACATGTATAGTGGCTCTGTTTTCTACCATGATGTGTCTATGTTTACAGGGTCCCTCTCCCAACCTGTGCTGACTCAGCCTCCCTCTGCATCTGCCTCCGTGGGACAAACAGCCAAACTCACCTGCACTCTGAGCAGTGGCTACAATAGTTATGTGGTGAACTGGTTCCAGCAAAGCCCAGGGAAGAGCCCCCGTTTTGTGATGCATGTGGGCAGTAGTGGCATTGTGGGATCCAAGGGGGATGGAATTCCTGATCGCTTCTCAGGCTCAGGCTCTGGCCTGGATCGATACCTGACCATCCAGAACACCCAGGAAGATGATGAGAATGTCTACTACTGTGGGGCATCTCATGGCAGTGGGAGCAGCTTCATGTAATGCACAGTGACACAGGCAAAGGGGAAGTAAGACAAAAACTCCTAGGAGCTTCCTTATCATGATTAATAATATCTAACTTCCCAGATATTTTATAAATTTAATTCACATTAAATATTCCTCATATAAAAAATACATTCTTAGCAGTAGTTGAAATATTGATTCTGATTTGGAGATGTGTGTTTATTCCCAGTCATGAGTATGCTGTTGTAATTTTATTTTAGAGATTGTAATGCTCTTTACATATATGTACATCATATAATTCCTTTTGTCACCATCTTCTGTTACTTTTGTCCATATTCAAAAAATATGAGTATTCCATACAGTGGTGGGATCTGAATATTTCCCTTGAAATTCCAGATCTTGACCCTGACTAATAGGGTAACATACACAAGTTTTCCACCTGGGCTTCACCCACCTTGCTACCTTCCACCACTTACTTGTGCACAGAACTCTCAAGGTGTGTATTTCTGACTGTTATAGACAGGTAAAAACAGAACTGATACAACACCCAAGATAGGGGATTCTAAGCCTTCTCTGCATCCAAGGTGGCTTTGGGATTTGCCTCATTGCCATCCTTTTAGTCAATTTATTTGTGTGCATGTAAAATCACTCTGCAATGTGTTTATGTTTCTAATTACCTAGATCAAAGTCAAATCTTGCAGGTTAATACTGACTTTGCTTGAGACACCAGTCATTTTCGGAGGTACCAGACAGATTATATTTAGGGTCACTTCACCACAACTTGAGGAATTTCCATGAACACTTCACATTTTCTGATTCATAACAGTTAGTCACAGAACAAAATGAAAACTCTATTTTTTAAAAGATTACAGTATTATTATAGAGAATTCAAATCATAACAATTCAGTTAAAGAGACCAAGAAGTCTGCTTCTTGGAGTTTGCTGATTTTGAGCATCTTTATCTTCAGGATGCCCCCACTCTCTTGATATTTTCATAGAATTAACAAGCACAAAAGTTTATTCAGAAAATGTGAGTCCATGGTATTTGTTGAGTCTTTATTCCTTAAACACATAAATATAATTCTACTAAATTAAACTCAATCTCCAGTCTCCTCAACTTCATGAAGGTGAGGAGAATTTTTTTGTAGAATGCAGTCAAAGCTCCAAATTTCTAGTGATCTCTTGTCTTTCTAGTATAGCCATCCTGCTTTCTTAAACCACCTGAATGATCTGATTAACATAAACTTGAGGGTGGTCTGTTCTAACCCAGCAGGGGCCAGGAGAAAGACCAGACTTGTAATTCCACAATATTAACACTTAACACACACACACACACACACACACACACTACAGTGCATTTGGACATTTATGTCAGAACATGACCCTTCTCTGAATGATAAGGCCTTGGAAGTTCTGCTAGTATGAAATGAAGACAGAAAGCATGGCAAGGAGCAGTTCCTCAGGGTCGGTTGCTAGGGTAGAATACACTGGTGAGACACTTTCAAAGTTGTTCTTGATTATAGTCAATGCTTTATTCAAATACTTTAGAAATGATATTAATTGTTGTTGATTACAAATAACTGATAACAAAGTGATACTTTTCTCTTTCAATGTTAAAATATTAAGTATTTTTAAAAATAGATAGCAATAGATATATCACATGTAAATATGTACAGTAAATCAAATATAAAAAATGAGGAAAATTATATTCATTCTCCTTTTTAATCCATATTATTTTAGATATTTTTAATGTATAATTTTAATTATATTTTAAATGATAATACAATCTACTATTGGGATTGATGAATTGGCTTTTGATTACATTTAAAACCTCTTGGTCTGGTATAATTATGGTAGGATTCATTCGTCAAAGTTTTCATTATCAATCAAGACATTTAATACAATGTCCTATACAGAGCTTCCTTTCCTATGCAATAAAGGGAGAATCTGGGAACTTTCCATGAATATTCTCCAAAAATAAGAAGAAAAGACCTTTCAAAAATAGAATATATAATTGATACTTTAAATTTTTGCTCTAAGAAACTTTGAAAGGAACTTCTGGGGCTTTTTAAATTATTTGTTATTTTTAGAAATACATGACCATACAGTGTATTTTGAAATATTATACATACATGGAATATCACTTATTCTAACCCCATTCCTGCAGTTGTACATGATGTGGAGTTTCACAAATCATGTATTTATTTATGAACATGAAAAAGTTCTGTCTTGTTCATTCTATTTTCTTTTCTATTCCCATCATCCTCCCTTCCTGTCATTCCCCTTTATCTAATACAATAAACTTCTATTTTTTTCTCTCCCACCACCTTATTGTGTGTCAATATCCACATATCAAAGATAACATTCAGCCTTTGGTTTGGGGGATTGGTGTATTTCAGGTTAGTGTGACAGTCTTCAGTTCTACGTTACGTGTAACTCACAGTGACACAGGCAGAGGGGAAGTAAGACAAAAACCACCAGGCTGATGGGCCCTGTTATACTTCACTTCCCAGTGTCCTGACTCAGAAGGAGCCTCCTGACCCTGATTAATAATTTCTACCTTCCCAGATATTTTATAAATTTAATTCACATTAAATATCCCCCATATACAAATATGATCTCATTAGTGTTTGGAATATTAAGTGTGTTTGGACATGTGTGTTTGTTCCCAGTCTTGAATCTGCTGATGGATTTTATTTTGGAGATTGTAAAGCTGTTTACAGATGTGTACATCATACATTCCTTTTGTCACCATTTTATGTTAGTTTTATCCATATTCAGCAATTAGGAGTATTCCACATAGTGATGGGATTTGAATATTTCCCTTGAAATTCCAGATCTTGACCCCGACATGGGTAACACAGGCACACATGGTTCATCTGGGCTTCACCCACCTTGCCACCTTCGTATACTTACATATACACAGAGTTCTCAGGGTGTTTGTTTCTGTCAGAGGGAGAAAGTTCCAGAAACAGAGAGAAACTGTGCAACACCCAGGATGTGGATTTGAGCCTGCTCTGTAACTGAGGCACCTTTGGGAGTTGCCCCTTTGTTCTCCATACAGTGAATTTATTTGCATGCAGAAAAATTACTCTGCAGCAGGTTTATGCTGCTAATCACCTAGATCAAGGTAGATGTCATAGGTTAATACTGACTTTTTTGAGATACCAGTCACATTCAGGAGTTCCAGACAAACTGCACTTAGTATCAATTCACCCCAACTTGAGGTGTTCCCATAAACACCTCAGCTTTGCAAATTCATAACAATTAATTACAGAACAAAATGAAAGCTCTATTCTTTAGAAGATCACAGTCTTATTATACAGAAAGCAAATCATATCATGTCAGATAAAGGGACAGAGAAGTCTACTTCTGGTAGTTCACAACTTGAAGCATTCTTATATTCAGGTTGCCTCACTCTGCTAATAGATTTATAGGATTACCCATCATAGATAATCACTCAGGAAATGAGGATAGAGTCGTTATTGAGTCTTTATTCCTTAAACATAATTCTGTTGAAGTAAACTCAACATCCATCCCCCTCCACTTCATGAAGATGAGGAGATTGTTCTGATAGAATGCACTCAAAGCTCCAAATTTGTAGTAATCTACTTGGTCTTTCTAGAATGGTCATTCTTCTTTCTTAACCTATCTGGGGACAGACCATGAATCAGTTCCTGAGCATAAACTCATGTGGGGTCCCTGAGGAAATGCCTAAGATTAGAGCCAGGAAAAAGCCAAACTTCACTTTTCATTATGTTAACACTTCATGTACACATTTTCTCTCTCTAATTAAACCACATTTGGCCACACTTGACAGAACATGACCCTTGCTCTGAATAGCTGTCATGATCCATGATCTGTGAAGATTCACCAGGATGAAATGAAGATGGAAAGTGAAGGATGCCTCTCTCTCACTGCTCAGAGGAGACCAGGAGTGAGCAAATATGCATGTGTTCATTTGTGCTCAGACACAGAGTCATATATTAAATTTAATTTCCTCATAATATTTTATTCATATACAAAGAACTAAGGTCTTATATAAATTTATAGGACAATAAATTTTATCTTGTTAATGGCAAAAATTTGGAGTTTTGACTTAGAAAGTCAATTTTTGATTATGTACTTTGCTATCTGGTATAACCAAAGGAGGTTGACTGTGATGTTTAAATCACCTGAGAAGAACTAACTTTCCTTATCAAAATTTTAAGTTAATCTCTCCTAATAAATAGTTTTTCAGGATATCTGGTGAGATAATTCTCAATGTTGTTCATGATACAAGTGTATGTCGTACTCAAATGCATTAAAATCTATATTGTTGATTCTGGTAATTGATCACAATCAAAGTAATACTCTTCTCTTTCAATGTTAGAATATTAGACAGTTAAAGAAAATTATAAAATATGCAATAGTCACATCAAGTATAAATTTTTACAGTCAATTGAATATGAAAATAATAGGTGGAATCATCCCCTTATTTTTTGCTATGAATTTCTATGTTTAAATTTTAGTTATGAAGATATTGAAAAAACTACTTAAAGTTTTAGGTTTAGAAATTTCCTCATACAGTATTATCATGAAAGCAAAAGTCCACCCAACTCATGATGGTAAGAACTTCTCTAGCAGATGATGTGGAGCTTGGTCATCAGTAAAGATAGTGAGGTAGGGGTAAAAGGACCAGAAGGACCAGAAGGACTCAGAGATAACATGGACCTGTGGTCCAGGAATAATAATCCTCTTTGCAAGTAGAATCTACTAGTGGTTGTGTTCAGGGTATAGGAGGAGGAGTTGAGGTAGGGTGGCTGGGAAGAAACACAATGATATTTTAAATGGGAAATTAATGTTCATTTTATCTTGATGTAGAAAATAATCTACAGGAGTTTATTTAGGTAGAAAATGCTTTTATCATACATATGTAAAGGAAATATCCTTCTGAATACTCTGTATGTAATTTTAAGAGAGAGAGAGAGAGAGAGAGAGAGAGAGAGAGAGAGGATAAAGAAGAAAGAAAGTAGAGAACAGTTAGCCAGGGTCTCTGCACGACTCAGGTGAGCAGTGCACCTGGACAGTATAGGGAGGTACTCATGAGGAAAGCTTAGGCACAGTATGTGGGGATGTTCAGTCCTGATGTCTTGTGGAAGAAAAGGGGCCCTCAGCAGTCAGAAGTGGGCTCCAGAAGCCCAGGATGAGCATGGTCAGGTGTTATCAGCCATATGAGGACAAATCACCAGGACTCTGCTCACTGTGTGTTTCTCCACTAGGAACTATGTTTGTTCAGAAGAGAAATTTTGTTTTGTTTTGGCACTTCTGTATATACAGACCCCAGAATACAGCCTAACAACAAGCAAAAACTGCATGAGTATCCAGATTGATCATTTTGTTTTAGTTTTTTGTTGATGTTGTTTTAATTAGTTATATATGACAGTAGAATATATTGATGCATTTTGATATGTCATACATAGATGGGATATAATTTCATTTTCCTGAGTGTACATGTTCAGAATCATATTGGTCATGTTATCACATATATACATACAGTAATAATGTCTGTTTTCTTCTACTATCTTTCCTATCCCCACATCCTCTCCCCTCCTCTCCCACCACTTTCCTCTACCTAATCTAAGGTAACATTATTCTTTCGTACTGCCCCCACACACACCTTATTGTGAATTATCATCTGCATATTAGAGAAAACATTCAACCTTTTGTTTGTGGGATTGGCTTATTTCGCTTAGCATGATATTCTCCAACTCCAATCCTTTACTGGCAACTGCCATAATTTCACTCTTATTTAGAGCTGAGTAATATTCCATTGAATATATATATCATGCTTTCTTCATCCATTCATCTATTGAGGGATACCTAGGTTGGTTCTATAGTCTAGCTATTGTGAATTGAGCTGCTATAAACATTGATGTGGCTGTTACTATGTATACTGACTTTAAGTCCTTTGGGTGTAAACCAAGGAGTGGGATAGCAGGGTAAAATGATGGTTCCATTCCCAGCTTTCTGAGGAATCTTCATACTGCTTTCCATAGTGGTTGCACCAATTGGCATTCCTACCAGCATCCTAGCCAATATTTATTGTTGCCTGTATTCTTTATTATTACCATTCTGATAGGAGTTAGATGAAATTTGATTCGCATTTCTTTAATTGCTAGAGACATTGAAGACCTTTTCATATATTTATTGATCAATTATATTCCTTCTGTGAAGTGGCTGTACAGTTTCTTGGCCCATTTATTGATTGGGTTATTTGTTATTATGGTGTTAAGTTTTTTGATCTCTTTATATACCTTAGAGATTAATGCTTTATCAGAAGTGCATGTGGTAAAGATTTTCTCCCAGTATGTAGGCTCTCTCCTCACGTTATTAATTGTTTCCTTTTCTGAGAAGAAGCTTTTGAATTTGAATCCATTACATTTACTGATTCTTGATTTTCCTTCTTGAGCTTTAGGAGTCTTGTTAAGAAAGTCAGATCCTAAGCTGATATGGTAAAGATCTGGGCCTATTTTTTCTTCTAGTAAGTGCAGGGTCTCTATTCTAATGCCTAAATCTTTGATCCACTTTGAGGTGATTTTTTTGCAGGGTGAGACTTAGAGATTTAATTTCATTTTGCTATATATGGATTTTCAGTTTTGCCAGCACCATCTGTTGAATAGGCTGTCTTTTCCCCAGTGAATGATTTTGGCACCCTTGTCTAGTATGAGATAAGCAGATTTATGTGGATTTCTCTCTGTGTCCTCAGATTGACCTTTTGAATTCACCAGAGGCGGAAACACAGAAAAAAAAAAGGAGGACTTAGGCAAAGATCATGATTGATGCTCATTTCTAGACATTTACAGTTGAGAGACTAAATTCATTAAAGACAAAGTGTCAAATAAGAAATTTGATCTTAGGTTTAGCAAGAGGTAAGGAACATGGCCTTGAGTGAGGGGAAATTGACCTAGTAGGATGGACTGGATTCCATGGGTTTATGAGAAGACAGTACAGAAACACATGATCACTCACCAATTCCTGAATAAAAAAAAAAAAAAAAAAAAAAACACAGAAGCAGGTGGTAAAAATTCTGAGCACAGAAGATTGACTCCTTGGGCAGATGCATTGAAGAGCAAGGTGAGTTGTATAACTTTCTAGCAACATCTATATGAACTAAGAGCTGATGAGATATTCATTAACAAAATGTCAAATCCACAGGTCAAAATCCATCATGGGACTTCCCAAAACTGCAACATTCAAGACCTCAACCCACACTTCCACAAATGATTCTGAGGTGAGAACTTTTGCATACAGAATGAGGGAATTTGGGGCTTGTTGCAAATGAAGAGCTGCTTCTGCAGTAAATGAAGTGCTTAAAGGAAGGAAATTATTGATGGCCAGAAAAGGTGTGTGCTAGACTGGAACTCATTCTGTACAGTATGGCATGGGAAGAGCACAGCAACTATAACCATTCTGTTCTCTTATGCTTCTGTCAGTTTATGAAATACTAAAACTATTACATTAAATTAAACTACTTAGTATAGTTTAATTATAATATAATTATAATTGTAATACAATTAAACTTATTAAAATATACTTCAAAGTACACATCATTTTACATTTTAATAGTGAGAATCCAACTACTAATTCTGAATAGGTGAAGAATCAAGTATGTGTAATTCTTCTAAATTATTTATCAATAAGTGAATATAATTTTTACAATATCTTCAATAAGTTGCTAACACTTTATTTTGTCACTTAATTGTATGATTATACATCCTCATGATGGACAACTTCTTGAAATGACAAAATACAGTATTTACACTCAATTAATTGGTAGCAAATTATCTAGGACTCAGACCACACTTGTGTGTACAGACCTGGTGAACTGCAGAAACCAGCTAGGCTCTGAAGTCTCTGGGCCAAGGGAAGCTGTGAGTCCTGTGACCTTCAGGGTACACCTTGGAAATGCCTAGTTGTCTCTATACAGCTGCTTGGTAAGGACAATTTACTCAAAGGAGCCTTCACAGTTGGAAATTCTGGCAGAGTCTCTGATTAAGGACCTTGGCACGTTTTTAGCTGATGATTCCTCCCAGGATTCCTCCAAGGGGCATCTTCCTGAATCTACAATGTGAGCTGAGCTCTAGCACTGTGGCACATGGTAAGGCTGTAGAAGTCATAATGGAAACACATTTGCATGAACAACTTTTCCTCTCCAGAGGGTGGGAAAACATGAAGAAGATTTGGGGCTTACAGGTTCCAATGTAGAACTCAGGGGTCTGTATCCACCATGGCCTGGACTCCTCTTTTCCTGTTGCTGCTTTTTCACTGCTCAGATAGGGGCATGCTTCTTAGTCCTCAATCAGCTTCTCTGTTTCCATCTGTCTGGTTCAGACTCCAAATAGCTTAAATCTGGGCTCTGATCTAACACCAATTTTATCTTTGTTTGCAGGCTCTCTCTCCCAGCCTGTGCTGACTCAGCAGCCCCTCTTCCCCACTGAACTCCAAGAGCATCTGTCAGACTCACCTGCTCCCTGAGCATTGGCTTCATTGTTGAAGACTACTGGAATACCTGGTACCAGCAGAAACCTGGGAACTCTCCCCAATATCTTCCCAGCTACTATTCAGATTCAGTTAAGAATTAGGGACCTGAGTTTCCCAGCTGCTTCTCTGGATTCAAAAATACAATACCCAATGCAGGGAATTTGCTCATTTGGGGGCTGTAGCCAGAGAATGGGGCTGATTATTACTGTGCCATAGCTCATGACAGCAGAAGGAGCTATCCTTTCTCATAGTGTTTCAGATAATGAGTAAATGATTCAAAACCCATGGGTCCCCAGACCTTTACCCTTTCTCTCTTCAGTGAGAAGCTTCTGTGGAGGTGCCTGTAGTGTAGACTCCTCTGTAGCAGGAAACATTCAAGAACATCAGATATAAATATATAGGTTATACCTGTAACCTAACACACAACAGGACATCTCAGGAAGGCCCAAATGAATGAGCAAACAGATCCTAAAGGCATATCACTATAGTCTCTGCAATGAAGAAACAAGAATAGATATATAGTCAGCAACTAAAAACACAAATTAGTACTGATACATTCATTCATAAAGTAGTTTCATCAGCATATTACATAAAGTGAGAACCTTGTCCTACCAGTATTCTATCCAAGCCTAATGCAGTGACCCTTACCCTAGTCACACATTTTCCACTCTCTGAACCAACTCACCAGTCCAGTGGACACACCTCATTATACTCTCACTGTTGTCATCCCTCAGACCTCCTCCTGTCTCTCCTCTGCTCTTTCCTCCATCAGGCCTCTCTCTGGCAGTGTCAGGTCTACATCAATTTCACCACTAGGTATTAGAGACACATGAAATGTTTCTGGTGCAGTTTCCATTCTCCAATGTCAATCCCTAGGGCACAGGGTCATCAAGATTCAGACCACCATGAAAACCTTAAAATCTTATTCTAATTGTTGTCACATCCCTGAATTTCTCTTACCTCTAACCTCAATATTTTCTTTAATATGGCAATATAATTAAATTCTTTCCTACAAATGGTATTTTAATTCAGCTATTGAGGGTATACATGTAGAAGCTATTCATTTTTTCTTCTTTTAATCCTTGTCCCTTTTTTGTAATTTTCCTATTTTCTCCCTCTGTGTGCACTAATGGCCTATACAAGGCCTATACAGCTGCTTGGTAAGGACAATTTACTCAAAGGAGTAAATTGAGTCTTAATCCTTTCAACAGGGGAAGGTGGGAAGCATCTCTCATCTATGCCATTATTCTCTCCAGCCCCCAAATCTATGTTTGCTAAGACCTCCCAGAACAGAATCCCAGCCATTGAAATTCTTTTTCTGAGGTCTCTGAGATCTTGCAGAATAAAAGTAAAAAATCTCTCTCTTACTCCCAAGATAACATCTGAGGACTCCAGGGCCACAGTAGGTCATGGTTTTTAAATTTCAGGCAGGGTATAGGAATACAAAGAATCTATGTTGAACACCTGTCCTGAGCTTCTAAGCCCTGAGGGTCCTGAGCTTCTAAGCCCTGAGGATCCTGCACCTCTAGGTTTTGTACCTGCATCCCACACCTGTACTTAGGATGAGGAAAGTTATCCCTCACTCCACAAGGAGTGGAGTGGAATTTATAGCACATGGCTATCTGGGTCCAAAGATCTAGTCTACACTTAAAATAAACCCTGCTCCAAAGCAAACAGGCTTCTAAACACTGGATCATCTTTAGCTGCAGGCTCTAGAAGCCTGGAGGATTTTACAGAGCATCATCACCAGACACTGCTTTGCAAGGAGAGCCAGATCTCAGAGTGTGCAGAGTTATGAGAAGGACCAGGGTCACTGGAACTCATATTCTTGCTCAGAGTGTGAAACTGACTTCCTGAGGAAACACAGACATATTTATTCATTCTCTGTCTCTGTTTCTATCACACACACACACACACACACACACACACACACACACTTTCTTCTAGGTTTAGACTACCCTGGACACCACCCTGAAGTTAGCCCAGGGAGATCCCTGTCACTCTATGGACCTCTGCAAATGGAAGATAAGTTATTTTTGTTGGTTTATTCCTTCTGACTTGTAGTCATTTCAATTATACATAAATATCCCAAAATTTCCCCTTAGCCCAATGGACCAGTATTTTTGAGAAAAGTCATTCATTTGATCAGGTTTATCTAAAACTCTAACTTGGGGTGCTTGGTGTGTCTTTTGGCAAGTGATTTACCAAACTCAGTCAACTTACATCTGTTATAGTTAAAGCTTTGTCCCAGGGTTTCATGAACTGACTTCCAGACCACTCACGTATAATTGAATCAAGCCTTTATTGAAGCACACCGGTGGCGGCTGACCAGAACATAAAGCTGTTCCCCTGATCAGCCCCGAACAATTGCAAGGGTACTCCTTATAAGCCTGAAAACTGCAAAAGGGATGTTCAGGGGGTCTAGCCAATGCAAGCAAGCCAGGTTACAGAAGCGGGACAGTGCAGTCAAGCAGAGGGAAGCCTAACCAATCACAGTTATCCCAGTGACCCCAGAAACAGAGCCCCATTACCCTAGTTACAGAAACAATGCCCCATTAGGTAGTTCCGTGTTCTTAAAGGTTTCTATAGCAAAAGGGAAAGAACATCTTGCCCCAGTCATGACTCTTCTACTTGGCATGGTTGTTTTACAGGATGAAATCATAAAACAAAATGGAGTCACATTTGCTCCTACTATCGCATTCCCAACTGGTTTTAGTCGGTTTGATGTCAATCTTGCACATCATTAGGCCTCAGTTTTTGTTCCATCCTTCTGTGTCTAAGGGACTATACTGGGCTCGCAAGACCATAAGTCTGACCTCACCTACATTCTTGTGTATATGGTTTAGTAGGGTTTTTAAGAGGCAGGGTCTTATAGTAATACCAATCAGGAAAAGGACTAGGGGCCCAACTACGGCTGAAATGATGGTAGTCAACCAAGGGGACCATGAGAATAGGTTTTTGGAACCAATTGTCTGAAGTTTAAATTTATATCTATTTGATATATATCCTGTGATAAGAGCTGCAGTTTCTAAAGCAGTAGATCCAGCTATTCCCAAACCAGCCAGGAGGGGAACTAAAATGGGGGCAGCCAGTCTATGTTGATAAATCAGTGGGGCCTGGCCTTTTAATAAGTCCAGGTGTTCTTTTCCCTTTACTCCATCAAAATAGTAGGTTACATAGTTCAGAGTTATTGACAGTTTGGAGATATAGGCAAGGAGTTTGAAGTGGGACCCGGGAAGCACAATTTTTGGTGAACGGGGAGTTGTCCCACTTATAAGTTGGGTTGTGGAAGCAAGTGTCTCTTTATGGGAGATCACCCAGGGTGATCTTGGGAGTAGTTTCTCAGGTACATCTTCCTGAGCCAGACATATTGGCAAACATCTATATTGACCGTAATTTTTCCTCTAATATTAGGGACCTCCAACTGCTGTAAGGGAAAAGGGTGATGACTGTTCTTGCTACTTCCAGCTGAAAGAGGGGCGATGTGCAGTGGGCAAGCAGTTTGGAGTCCCTTTTTAGAAACTGAGTGGGTCAAGGAGTCCATGGTAAAAATCTGGCTCAGGAAGAACAGGATGTAAATTCACCTGGGGTGGGCACTTCTATGAGAGAAATAAAAAGACATGAGTACTGAAGTAAGGTTAATACACAATTAGCAGTTGTAATATATGGAACCTCTCCATGAATATCATGAAAATGACAGAAATTAATAATTGTTTACCAAGAGGTGGAATACCTGAGAAATTGTTCCCATAACAAGGCCTAACAAAGCCTAATAAGGCACTTTTTCAGGGAACATAAATCTTTAACATTGTCAGAATTATCAGGAATGTAGACACAACATTTAGTTAAATTAGTTAATGTCATCTGATTTTTGTAAAAATACCTTTTTGGCATGACCACTGTGTTCAGTAAAGATCGTTTTGTCACTTAAGGCTAGATAATTATAGTAATAAACATTGATTACATCTACCTGTGTAGGAAGTTAGGAGGATCTGTAGGCCTTGAACTGACTAAAAACTTCTGGTAGTTTTTTATTGAGAGTTATCAGGCATTTTTGTTTAAGAATTTCTCTTTTGTTGTCTCCAGTCTTACTCATTTTGGGGAATGTTGACACTAGTTTACATTTTAAGTTACATTAAAATAACTGTTTTTTTTTTTTTTAATGTCCAGGAATGGTTGTGCTTTTGTTTTAACTGTTTTTGCTAGGTGTTTAAGACCAAGCTGGTCAAACTGACCTTGTTTATATCTATTGGTAAGAGTCAGCTGAGTTTCCTTGGAGGACATTCTTGGGGAATGTGTGAGCAGCATTTTAGCTCTGTTAGTGTCATCTGCATTAGGATGGGTCAAGGTCTTGCTGACCATATGGCTTCCCTTGAAAGCATCAGGCATGTCCCCCTTTTCAATGACCCTCCTCTTTTGCAGCATGTACACTCATTGGCTTTCTGTTCTCCATTGGTCTCATTAATCTCCCTTATCAGGAGGTTATGTGGCCCAGAGTTGCAAAGCTTTCCCCCTGTCCTGGGTTCAGGCTGACTTAGAGGGCAAGAGCCAAATATTGGTTTCTTTGGTCCCTTTATTTTAACCTTAATATTTAAGTTTGGCCTTAAACATCCAGCAAGTCAGTTTTACCAGTTTTAAAGTAAGAATGCTGGGCTTTAACTTTAATCTTTATAACTTTACAGTTAATTTTTACATAACACAATATCCTTATTTTATTTGTTAATTTATGTAATGCTGAAGATCTGCCTGAGGCAGAAAATGACACCTTAGCATCTACTGTATGATCCAATCACTGTACACCAACAAGGCAGCTTGCAGATCCAGAGAGCCCATTAGATTTTGGCTATAAAAACTCTCTCTTGCCAGGTCCTCCTCTCTTGCTCTCTCCTTTTTCTCTCATTCTCCCTTTCACTTTTCTCCTCTCTCTCTCTCTCTCTCTTTCTCTCTCTCTCTCTCTCTCTCTCTCTCTCTCTTGCACTTCTCTCTCTCTCTCTCTCTCTCTCTCTCTGTGTCTATCAGACACTGTCACAGTAAAGTCTCTTGATTGCTCTGAGTGTAGTGGTCACATTTCTTTTTAGATATAATGAAAATACAAAGTGAAATTAACAATAGTAAAAACATATTTAGCTTGTATATAATTTTGAACCTTGGCTGAGTTATACATTGTATTGTTTATTTGAGATCACAGTAATCTTTGTAATAAATTAATCTTTGACTATAACTTTAAATTAACTGAAATCTGGCCTACTTTAAAGTTATTTTGACATGCTGTAAGGTGGGAGGCAGAGCCTTATCTCAGGTAAGGCAGGGCCTTTTACAAATCTTAGGTAAAGTGTTTTAGTTTTAAAGCTGATCTTTGTTTCTCTTTTTAGATATAATTTTATAAAGTTTACATATATTGTTTTTGACTCTGTATGAATGTTAGTAGCACAATATGACATACATCTGAAACATTAATTAAGGAAAGGCTGAGAGCCCTTAACATTTTTTATGTGAAAAAGTGGCAAAATGTTTTATAATATTTAACCTTTAAGTAGATTAGGCTCTCATTACTTTTTAAATTTAGTGTAAAAGGTAACATAAGATTTGGTTACAAAACATTAAATAATATAAATAAATTTCCAATAAAATCTATTATCTTTATAAGTTTAAATTACCATTACAGACAATTTTAGTTTGGAGAATACCAGCTTGATAAAATGTTCCTTTAAACCTTTTATCTTAAAGACTTGTTTACCTGAAAGATATGAACACATTTAATCCATAAAGAAGAGTAATGTACCACACTTTCATTGATATTTTTATATTAACCAAGGTTAGCTTTTAAAGGAAAATCTAGACTTTGTAATGTAGGACAATACTATAAAATAACAGTTGCTGTTTAGCCACCGATGTAAAAACCTTAGTTTCTCCAAGATTACTTGTTCTAGGGGATAAAACTTAAAAGACATAATGTAATTAATATTTTAGAAGTTTTTGTCAATTTAACATATAAATATATCAGTACATTATTATTTGCCCTTAGGGAACAACCTTGAATAATTTTAACTATTTGTGTTACATATATAACCAACTTAGTTACATATAAATATTTTAATATTTGTCTTTTATTTATACACTTAATTATAATTAGACCCTTTTGTTGTTTACTTAGATGTATTATAATTATACTTTATCACATAAAAACTTTTTACCTGGAAATGCTTTTTATTAAATATATTTTTATATTTAGAACTTTTTAATAATTTTTAATCCATTGACCCTTTTTTGTTTGTATCTTGAAATAACCCTTATAAATTTTTGAATTTAGATAAATTGATCTATTTTAATAAGATGAAATATTTGTTACTTACAGTACTTTAATTGAAATACAATTGAAGCATCTTGACTCTTTGTATGTAGAATTATACCTGTTGGGACTTTGTAATTTATAGTAACCTTGTTTTTATAATAACAGAAAATAATTTTAAACTTTCTTTTTAGT
This sequence comes from Marmota marmota marmota, assembly GCF_001458135.2. Classification (NCBI taxonomy): domain Eukaryota; kingdom Metazoa; phylum Chordata; class Mammalia; order Rodentia; family Sciuridae; genus Marmota; species Marmota marmota. Next base: position 4,233,304 of record NW_025999898.1, read on the forward strand.
TTACAAATTTATGAAAACACCAACATTGTTTAAATACTTTACCTTATGGAATTTAATTAGTTAAGAGTACTTGATATTATATTTAACAGTTAGCATTTTAACTTTGTACCAATTAGATGTCTTTAACAAACACATACACGATTAATTTTATATATGTTTAGATGAAATTTACATATCTTTTTTTAAAAAAACAAGGTATCAGACAAGTGCATTGAATAGTATTAGTAATCTTTTTTTGTTGTTGTTGTTGAATAAAATCCTAGAGACGATGGATATCAGACACTTTATAGACATTAACATTTTAACAGCTTTTTAACCATCTAGAAACAAAACTGTGTATTAGTAACTTTAAAGACATTTGTACTTTTATCTATTTTCCCAATTTGAATTGAACCTTTTAAATCATATTAACCAAAAGCATTTGGATCCATTTTTTTTTATTTTAATTTATGATCTCATATGTCAATTTTTTGTACCAAATACATGTAGACATGACAATACACATAGACAGACAGTATACCGGTGCACCCACACAAAGCAAACAGACAAACAAAAGTCTTGTAGCTTATTTTTTAAAACCTATTAGATTGAGAGTTAGCCCTTGTAAATTGGCCTCAGAATAAAGCAGAGTATAATCAGAAAAACATATTAACCTAGGCATATTGGATCAAAATTATGAGTTTAAGAAATATAGAATTTTAAAAGTTTCTGACCTTTTTCCTGAGGTGGTCCTGTTCATTAAAGCTGAAAAGAGTTGAGGGAACATAGACAAACGAAGGTGGTTTATTTTTCCCTGGAGAAACTTCCCAAAGATGCAGCTTCATTGGTCTCCTTGGGAGAATCCCCCAGGTTGGGGACCCATTTTAAACTGGTTTTTCTGGTTTCTTGGAGAGCAGCCACCAACTTTTAGCTTGACATTGAAAAATCTTTGAACTATTTTTTAATAGTTGGGAGTTATTCATGTTTGCAAATACTGAGAGACAAAAGCCAAATTTCTAGACAAAATTATGTTTTTTGATAATACAATTTAGGAATAATGATTTTACAAAACAATTTAGTTTTAATCTGTCCTCTATAGGAAGTGACATGATTTACCCAGTTGGCCACCTGGCCCAGTTCCTAAATGAAGGCAATCTCTAGAATGTATTTTTCTTTTTACCTTTAGCTTTTACTTTTGACAATTTTTTTTAGTTCTGTTGGCAGCACTTTACAATTTAATGCAAGCTGTAGTGAGCACAGTTAAAACAGTTTTAACCATTTTTTTTTCCCATTAGAAACAAACTGAGGTAGAAATTAACACAGAACACAAAGGGAACAAACAAAAACCAACCAACAGACAAAGTCCTGAAAATTGTTAAGAAAACAAGTTAAAGGAGTCCAGGTAGAGATCTCTGTAGTGCTTCCTTGTCTCTGATGTTGGTGGAGCGAAAGAGTCCTGATGAAAGAAGAGTGGTTATGAGAACAAGAAAAGGGCCCCACGCACAACACTCAGACAGATAAACACAAGACAAACGGCCGGTGAACAGACACTGGACAAATGACAAACAGCAAGAAGATGCTGGAGAAAAGACAAACAGCAGAACAGACACAGGACAAGCAACAATCTCTGAGATCACACAGGGAGACCTCTAATGGGGCAGAGACCATGTCTCGTCCTGCCCCCAGACAGATGAGGCCTCCCAGGGAGGCCTCCAGTGGGCCCCAGATACAGACAGATGAGGTCTCACAGGGAGACCTCCAGGGAGACAGTGACAATGTCTCGTCCTGTCCTGGGGAAGGTGTAAGCGACTGCATCCAATCTGACCTTTTCCCCAAGAGAAGAGTCGACTCACCAGAACTGTCAGCCGGCAGGAGGCTTTTCAGAGTGTCCTAGGACGGATTGGAGTTGTCCTCGGAGTAAGGCGAGGAACATCTCTCAGGAGATCCCCTCTACTCCAGGGCTGAGGTCCAAAGGCCCATCCTTGGGGGCAAATTTGGCATGAGGGTAGGGAAGAAATGGATCCTGGACGAGCCCCCAAATGTTATAGTTAAAGGTTTGTCCCAGGGTTTCATAAACTGACTTCGAGACCACTCACATATAATCGAATCAAGCCTTTATTGAAGCACACCGGTGGCGGCTGACCAGAACATAAAGCTGTTCCCCTGATCAGCCCCGAACAATTGCAAGGGTACTCCTTATAAGCCTGAAAACTGCAAAAGGGATGTTCAGGGGGTCTAGCCAATGCAAGCAAGCCAGGTTACAGAAGAGGGATAGTGCAGTCAAGCGGAGGGAAGCCTAACCAATCACAGTTAGCCCAGTCACCCCAGTAACAGAAACAGAGTCCCGTTACCCTAGCCTAACCAATCACAGTTAGCCCAGTCACCCCAGTAACAGAAACAGAGCCCCGTTACAGAAACAATGCCCCATTAGGTAGTTCCGTGTTCTTAAAGTTTTCTATAGCAAAAGGGAAAGAACATCTTGCCCCAGTCATGACTCTTCTACTTGGCATGGTTGTTTTACAGGATGAAGTCATAAAACAAAATGGAGTCACATTTGCTCCTACTATCACATATCCTGGAAGGATGGACATAATGAGAGGACATAAAATAAAGATTTATTATGATCCTCTGGCTTGGATTTCCTAAATTATATCAAGCAGTGAGAATATCTAGCTCAATGCTTGTTTTTCATGACACTTTCATATTCAATTATTGATTCCTGGTGAATTTTTGATGGAAAAAACAAATACCCAAATTACCACATGCAGTCATGATATTAATCTGAGCACAGTACTTAACAAAGAAATATTTCCATCAGTATTTCTAGGATTCAAATGAAAAGGTAAAAAGGCAGAGTCCACACTGAAGAGAAGTCTAACTTCTACATGTAATTTTCAGGAGATCATGGAACACTTTTGGGGGACCCTAAAAGTATGTTCACAGATTGAGAAATCCCAAGAAAATTGCACATCTGAACAGGGGTGGGCAGAGGAGTGAAATCTGTGTCACTAAGGTAGACTCAGCACCTTGGCTCTTCTGCATAGTCCGAGCACTGCTTCCTCCCAGGTTCTGCCCATTAGCAAATAAAATCATCACCACCATCCACACTTTGTCTTGAATCATTCCAGGCTCCAAGAAGTGCAGCCAGTGAGGGGCAGTAGGTGGAGAAATATTTGCATGAGCAGCTCCAGCTTAAGTTCAGTGGAGAGAGATAAGAAAGGCTGAGGGCAGCCCACACCAGCTCTGGAACTGAGGAAAACTGCCCAACATGGTCAGGAAGTTTCTCCTTCTTATGATGCTTGCTCATTGCCCAGGTAGGGACAGACCTCTGTGCCCCATGGCAGACGTCTGTCCTGAGTCTATCCTCACTGGCTCAGATACCCAAACACATGCACCCTTGCTCTGATTTCCATTGTGATATATCAGTGTTTAAAGGGTCCCTCTTCCAACCTGTGCTGACTCAGCCACTCTCTGCATCTGCCTCCCTGGAACAAACCGCCAAACTCATATGCACCCTGAGCAGTGGCTACAGTAATTACAAGATGGACTGGTACCAGCAAAGCCCAGGGAAGAGCCACAGGTTTGTGATGCGAGTGGGCACTAGTGGCATTGTGGGATCCAAGGGGAATGGGATTCCTGATCGCTTCTCAGGCTCAGGCTCTGGCCTGGATTGGTGCCTGAACATCCAGAACATCCAGGAAGAAGATGAAATGTCTACCACTGTAGGTACCCCATGGTAGTGAGAGCACAGTGACACGAGAAGAGGGGAAGTAAGACAAAAACCTCCAGGCTGATGAGCCCTGTTACACTTCACTTCCCAGTGTCCTGACTCATAGGTCATAAGGAGCCTCCTGACCCTGATTAATAATTTCTACCTTCCCAGATATTTTATGAATTTATTTCATATTAATTATCCCTCAAATACAAATTTGCTCTTAGTAGTGTTTGAAATATTTAGTCTGTGTTTGGACATGTGTGTTTGTTCCCAGTCATGAATCTGCTGATGGAATTTTATTTTAGACACTGTAAAGCTATTTACAGATGTGTATTTCATACAGCCCTTTGTCACCATCTTGTGCTACTTTTGTCCATATTCAGCAATTAGGAGTATTCCACACAGTGACTAGATTTGAATATTTCCCTTGAAATTCCAGATCTTGACCCCAATGTAAGGTAACACATGCATGCATGGTCCACCTAGGCTTCACCCACCTTGCCACCTTTGTACACTGACATGTACACAGAGATCTAAGGGAGTTTGTTTTTGACTCTCAGAGACAGACAGTGCCAGAAACAGAGAGAACTAATGGAGCACTCAGGATGTGGATTTGAGCCTGCTCTGTAACACCTTTGGGAGTTGCCCCTTTGCTATCCATACAGTGAATTTATTCTTGTGCAAGAAAATCATTCTGCAGCATGTTTATGCTGCTAATTACCTGGATCTAGGGGAGATCTCACAGGTTAATATTGACTTTGCTTGAGACACCATATTCAGGGATTCCAGACAAACTACACTTAGGATCATTTCACCTCAAATTGAGGAGTTCCCATGAACACCTCAGGTTTGCAGATGCATGACAATCAGAGAATAAATTGAAAGCTCTATTTTTTAGAAGATTGCAGTCTTATTTTAAAGAAGTAAAGTCATGTCAAGTCAGTTAAAGAGACAGAGAAGTCTATTTTGGGGAGTTCACAGATTGAAGCATCCTTATACTCAGGATGCCTTGCTCTGCTGATAGTTTTGAAGGATTACCCACCACAGATGATCACTCATAAATTGAGAATCCAGACTAGTTATTGGGTCCTTATACCTTAAACACATCAACATAATTCTGTTGACATAAACTCAATATCCAGCCCCCTCAACTCCATGAAGATGAGGAGGTTGTTCTGATAGAATGCACCCAAAGCTCCAAATTTGTAGTCATCTATGTGGTCTTTCTAGTATGGTCATTATTCTTTCTTAAACTATCTGTGAGAAAAGACCATGAATCACCTCCTGAGCATAAACTCATGAGGGGTCCCTGAGGAAATTCCCAAGATGAGGAGGTTACCCACCAGGGGCCAGGACAAAGCCAGACTTCTCCTTTCATAATGTTAACTCTTCATGCACACACTCTATCTCTCTAATTAAAGCACATTTGGCTACACATGACAGGACATGACCCTTGCTCTGAATAACTGTCATGGTCCAATGTCTGATAACTTTCACCAGGACGCAATGAAGATGGGAAAAGTGGCAAGGAGAGGCCCTTCAGGGTTGGTTTTAAGGTAGCATTCTCTAAAATATGGCCTCCTCTGTCACTGCTCAGAGGAGACAGAGAATTAGCAAATATGCATGTGTTCATTTGTGCTCAGATATAAAGTCATATGTTCAATTTAATTTCCTCATAATATTTTATTCCTACACCAAGAATTGAGGGCTTATAGAAATCCATAAGACAATAAATTTTATCTGGATAATGGCAAAACTTTGGTGTTTTAAGCTAGGAAGTTGATTTCTGATTATATAGTTTACTATCTGATGGAGGTTGACTGTGATGTTTAAATCACTTACCTGACAAGAACTAAAATTCCTTATCAAAAATTTTAAGTTTAAACTCTCTTAATAAATAGTCCTTCAGGATCTCTGGTTAGACATACAGAGTTTTCTTTTGATTATACCTTCCTCTACTGTTATCTCTAAATGTGAACCAGAATATTTGAGCTCTTTTTTTTTTTTTTTTTTGGCATTAGAACAGATTATGCTAAGCGAAGCTAGCCAATCCTTAAAAAACAAATGCTAAATGTCTTCTTTGATATAAAGAGAGCAACTAAGAACAGAACAGGGAGGAAGAGCATGAGGAAAAGATTAACATTAAACAGAATATTTGAGCTCTTTACACCAAGCAACACAGAAAAAATTTTATAAAATGGCCAACATTTCAGAAAGAAGATTATGTGCACTGGTATCTGTAGCTCTCAGGAACAGTGCCCAAACTCCTCATCTGTGATGATAGCAATCCACATTCAGGGGTTCCTGATCACTGCTCTGTCTCCTAGTCAGGAAACTCAGCCTTGCTGACCAACACTGGGCTGCAGCCTGAGGAGGAGGCTATTACTATCAGTCCTATAACAACAATCTCAGTACTCCAGGCTCATGGGAAAGTTTCACAAGAATCCCTTTACCATCTCTCAGGAGGAATAATGCCCATCGCCTCTGCTCAGGCCTGGCCAGTAGCTTCTGCTACCACTACAGTGGGCCCAGCTGAATCTACTGGCAACATTTTGAGTGAGAAGCATCCTCTCCTCTATCCTCAGAGTCATCTGCAGCAGCCCGTTCCTAGGAAGAGGACTCAACATAAACAGAAATTTCTGATCCTCTTTAGCTTGAGGATCTGAGAAGGATGCTATGGTCTCATTCCCTGAAGTTCAGGTGATGAGGCAGCCAGTGAAACCCTAGTCATCTCAGACTTGATCTATGACGGGGAATTCAATGACTCCATCATCCATTGATTCCTTGTTTCCAGGAATTCTAGAGCTGTGTCATCTTCTTCTTGGGTCTATTGTGTACATTTGTGATTCATGTTTTAGCTTAATTTTATATACATTTTCTAACATGGGATATTTGGCAGGTAATAAAACACACACAGGTGAAAACTGTGACAGAATTTGAGATATTTTCACACCTTTGGGAACATCAGCACAGTCAGGCCAAGAAATCCACTCACCAGCCCACAAACCTCCTTTTCCCTTTGAGAATCCTCCCTTCATCTCAGCTCACATCTCTTCCCAGACAACCACTGACTTTCTCCTTGTGACTGTTGCTCAGTTTTCCTTTTTGATAAAATGTACAATTGAAAAAGAACAGTAGAATTTCCCTCTTGAATGGCTTCTTCCACTGTATAAATTCCTTTTGAGATCCTTCCACATTTTGTTGAATTTCACTTGATTCTACTGAGGACACATCATGATCTTTGTGGTCCCTGGACAATTCATACTCATGGATAATTTCTCTGATGTCATGCATATTAAAACTGTATTTTCTGACTCCATTATAATATAAAGATATATAATTCAGCCTGTATTACATTCATATTATTTATTACTTTAAATTAGTTATAATAAATTCTCTTGGGGTCCTAAGACTGTTGGGTCCTCTTAGCACATCTCTTTCTGGTTTGATGGATGCTCAGAATCCCTTGATTTTTATACTATTATTTATTCATTTTAAACAAAGTTTAGGATTTTTATTTTTCCCCTAATTTTGTAAAGGCAATTCATTTGAAACTGCTATAACAGAATATAATGAACTGAGTAAAATATAAATACTCTATGTTCCTGTGGCTCATGATTCTAGAGACTTGGAAGCCCAGCAGCATGACATTGGCCTCTGGATGTGGCTTTTGTGCTTTATTATAACAGACAAAAAAACAACTGGACCAATTTAATTCTTTATATCAGAGCCAGCTTCCTGCAATAAGCAATCACCTTTTAGACATAATCACATGTTAATAGTCATTATGGTTAATCACCAAACATTGCTTAATCACTAATCTCCTCTTATCAATAACCATTTATTGTGCATGTTCACATCTCAAAGGCCTGATTTCTTAAAAATATTATGACAGAAGTTAAATTCAACCTAAGTTTTGTAGGAACATTCAATCATAGAAGGGGTAAAATGCAGAATTCTCAAGATGGCAGGACACAGGGAGGCAGCATTCTGTATTGCTCTGTGATCCATATCTCACCTAGTCAGATTACTGTACTTCTCAGTATGTTTGATGACCCCCATACAGCTGTTCTCCACAAAAATCACCAGCACTGTGACCCCGCAGAGGGCTCCGGGCCTCAGTGTTTGAGTAGGATGCCTGGCATTTGAACAGGACCCAAAGCTTGAAGTTCTAACCCACACAATGCTTGGTGAGTGCCTTAGCAAAATCACCAATCAACACATTTTCAGATTGCCAAGATTTTGCTTCGCTCCCACACAGGTCACTCAGCTGCTATCTACTCACAGCACAGTGCCATCCATTGCCTGCCCCCCCCCCACACCTCACCAGACACCCTGGGGCTGAAAGCAGACTACCGCCATCTTGGCTCGACATTCTTGCCATATTAGGTGGGGGCAGTTCCCAGATTGGATCTCCAGCATCCAGGTACCAGGTTTCCAACCTTCCCCCCTCCCTAGCACTGGTAACCCAACACAGTAGCTGCCCAACACAGTAGCTGCCCAACACAGGTGTGCAGTGTGACCCTGGGGCCCCAAGGTGAGAGTTTCCTCAATTGGGAACTGCTAGGGGAAAGGGAGACCAGGATAAACTTTGGAGCCTAACAGAGAGACCAGGAACTGGGAAATTTCCGGGCAAGAGAGGGAGATAGTACCAGATACTCAAGTCATATGAGCAGTCCCCAAAAGAGAACCCTGAGTTGTAGTCTCCATGCAGGGACTGGCAGGTGCCACTCCCTGCATCCAGGCACCCTGTTCCAGGACTAGTCTTCCCACACTGGTTACCTCCACCATCTGGAGGGCAGAGACACCAGCTTACAATAGACACCACACCTATTTGGATGAGAAGAGAAGCAGGAAAGATGCATATCTCTAAAGCTAGCTACAACACTGGTTTCTTCCTTTGAGTTTTTTTTTTTTTTGTGTGTGTGTGTGTGTGTGTGTTTGTTTTGTTTGTTTGTTTTCTCTTCTACCCCTCTATCCTCTGGCCCTCACATCCCCAACATATGTGAAACAAAGAACTTTGCATGAAATAGGACTTTGAGGACTGAGTCATCAGAATAATATAATATAGATGTGTTGTAAATGCCCTTTTTTTCTTTTCTTTTTCGTCTTTCATTTTTCTTTTACCCCTCCAAATTTTACTGTTTTAACATCCGTATTTTTCTAAATACATATGTGTGTTTGTTTTATGTACTGTACTGTCATCCCATGTACTTGCCTACCCTAAATTATTTTCTGTCTATTTTCTTCCTACTAGCCCTCTTCATTAGATTTTTCTTCACACTTCCTAAGATATATTAACCTTATATCCTCACATCCTACCTCCTCAGCGTATCATCCTACACCCCACCCCCAGTTTATTGTCTACCATCAGAAACTGTAAATCTTTTCTACAAAACTTCTGTATTTCAGATAATAATTGAAACCAACCTTTCTGTACATTGAAACTAAACTGTAAACATCTTAATAACAACAAATTGTTCATAGGTGGTATATTATTGATATTGGATCTGTTTACATTGTTTTTCCCCACAAGGAGAGATTTTTAACCCGATAAGAGCACTAAAAACCTATAGGGTAAGAACAATAACAATCTAGACCCACATAACTGGAAAGAAAGATGCACAATCAACATGAAAAGACAAGGGAAGAAAGTGCCCCAAACAAATGAAGACACCACATCATTAGAATAATTGGCAGCCACAGCAGAAGTAATGACAGGAAGGAGTTTAGGATGTACATGGTTAAAATATTCTGTGAACTCAACCAAGATATTAGAGATCAAATACAGGCAGTGAAATAATACTTTGACAATGAACTACATAAACTAATACAGGAAGCATACGATCACCTCAAGAGGGAGATAGAGGTTCTAAAAAAGAAACCAAACAGAAATCCTTGAAATGAAAGAAACAATAAACCAAATTAAAAGCTCAAATAAAACATCACCAACAGAGTAGACCCCTTGGAAGATAGGACATCAGACAATGAAGACAAAATATATAATCTTGAAAAGAACATAGACCACCCAGTGATAATGGTAAAAAAAAAAAAAAACCATGAGCAGAACATTCAAGAATATGAGATAGCAAAAAAGACCAAATTTAAGAGTTAATGAAATAGAGGAAGGCATAGAGGTCCATACCAAAGGAATGAACAATTTATTCAATGAAATAATATTAGAAAACTTTCCAAACATGAATAATGAATTGGAAATCTAAATTCAAGAAGCCTACAGGATGCTGAATGTACAAAATCACATACCAAGATCCATACCAAGGCACATTATAATAAAAATGCCCAACATACAGAATAAGGAAAGAATTTCAAAAGCCAAGAGATAAAGTATCAGATTACATAGAGAGGGAAACCAATTAGGATAATAGCATATTTTTCAACACAGAACCTGAAAGCAAGAAAATCCTGGAACAACATATAATCATGTATCCAGCAAAATTAAGCTTCAGATTTGAAGATGAAATAAAAACCTTCCATGATAAACAAAATTAAATGAATTTAGAGCTAGAAAACTGGCATTACAAAACATCCTTGAAAAAAATTTCATGAAGAGGAAACGAAAAACAGCAATGAAAATCAGCAGAGGGTGGGAGTATCCTAAAGAAAAAATAATCAAAGAAAAAAATCAAGTAAAATAACAAAAATAAACAAATATGGCTAGGAATACAAACCATGTCTCAATAATAACCCTGAATGTTAATGGCTTAAACTCACCAATCAAAAGACACAGGCTAATCCATAAACAAATATATGAAAAAATGTTCATCATCTCTAGCAGTTAGAGAAATGCCAATCAAATCTACTCTAAGATATCATCTCACTACAGTCAGAATGACAGCTATTATGAAACAACAATAATTGTTGGTGAGGATATGGGGGAAAAGGTACACTAATACATTGCTGGTGGAACTGAAAATTGGTGTAACCAATATGGAAAGCAGTATGGAGATTCCTTGGAAAACTGGAAATGGAACCACCATTTGACTGAGCTATCCCTCTCCTTGGTCTATACCCAAAGGAGTTAAAAAATAGCATAATACAGCCACATCAATGTTTATAGCAGCATAATTCACAATAGTTAAACTGTGGAATCAACCTAGATGCCCTTCACTTCATGTTGCCCAAGAGCAATAGTCAATCTCACTTGTGGTTCCAGCACAGTTCATGAATGAATTAAAAAAAAATGTGGGCATCTGATAGAAGAAAAGGTTGGCTCTGATCTACATATTGTGGGGTCAGGCTCCAAATTCCTTAATAGGACACCCATAGCACAAGAGTTAATAACAAGAATCAACAAATGGGACTTACTCAAACTAAAAAGTTTTTTCTCAGCAAGAGAAACAATAAGAGAGGTAAA
>NW_025999898.1:4245589-4262363 GCF_001458135.2 Marmota marmota marmota
GGAGACCCTCATTGTTATACAAAATTACATATAAGAGGTTGTGAGGGGGATGGGAAAAAAAGGAGAGAAATGAATTACAGTAGATGGGGTAGAGAGAGAAGATGGGAGGGGAGAGGAGGGAGGATAGTAGAGGATAGGAAAGGTAGCAGAATACAACAGTTACTAATATGGCATTATGTAAAAATGTGGATGTGTAACCGATGTGATTCTGCAATCTTTGTAATGTTTTGAACAACCAATAAAAAAAAAAATGAGGGGCTGGGGATGTGGCTCAAGTGGTAGCGTGCTCGCCTGGCATGTGTGAGGCCCGGGTTCGATCCTCAGCACCACATACAAAGATGTTGTGTCCGCCAAAAACTAAAAAATAAATATTAAAAAAAAATATGTGGCATATGCTGGGTTCATTTCTCACCAACACATAAAATAAAATAAAATAAAGGTATTGTGTCCAACTACAGCAAAATATTTTTAAAAATATGGCATTTATACACAATGGAATATTATTCAGTGATTAAAAGTGATTAAAGAGAATAAAATCATGGCATTTGCAGGTAAATGGATGGCATTGGAGAAGATAATGCTAAGTGAAGTTAGCCAAACCCCACAAAAAAAAAATGCCAAATGTTTTCTCGATATCAGGTGAATATTCATAGAAGACTGGCAGAAACAAGTGCTTTAGCTTTATTGTATCATGAATAGTTACTCACTTGACCATACCCATATTAGAGCAGCTTCTTTCTCCCAACACACAGCCACCACAGGTCTACCTCTGAAAATCTAAGTGTTTTCTGGACTGACAACCAGGTTTTGGAAGAAGATAGTAAGGGCTCTTATACATATAATACACCACATATGCATGCCATCTCAGTCCAGGTGGTTCACTAGGAAATGATGGGCCATCAGGATGTCTGTCCTAAATTTAGAGACAGAAAATTATTCTAAAATGCACACCACAGACAGGATACAACTTCTTTCATCATTCAGTGTTCAGGATAACAGGCCATTTTAGTGGTCCTGTATTCCTAATTCAAAACTTGTTTTGTTTGTGTTTCATGTTTCATTACTCAGGCTGTGGAACTGGGGAATCCCTCACTGACCACCTGCCCAAGAGCAACAGTCAATCTCACTTGTTGTTCCAGCACAGTTTTGGTCACCAACAAACACTTTCCATACTGGTTACAGCAGAAGTCTAGCCAAGTGCCCAGAATACTGGTGCATAACACAATCAACAGACACGCTTTTTTACCTTCCTAGTGCCCAGGCTCCTTTGTTGGGGAAAAGGTGCCTCACCCTCTTAGGTGTCCAGCCTGAGGGTGAGACTAAAAATCAATGTGTGATACAGTAGGGTGATACTCAGCACAGAGAGAACAAGATGGGCAACAGAGACCTAAACACATGTGACTTAGCCTGGAGAGAGACATAGTCACAGGACATGGGAATCACAAGACCAGACACTAACCTCTCTGGCAGTCTAACGATGACTGTCCCCAAAGCAAAGTTAAGGAAAGGAACTGAAAAGTTTTTATCTCCATTTAAATGCAAAATGGAAGATATTTGTGGATTATTTCTGAGAAAATGTTCCTCAAAATAGAGAATTCAATTATTTTCTTTTTCAAATGAGATAGTAATAGCTAAATCTGATCTGAAGACATAGGTCAAAGCATTTCTTCCAGTAATTATCAACTCCATTGGTATTCTTTTGCAACTAAAACAAAATGAAGAGGCATACTTTTATGTAGTAATAAAATTCATTTCATGATACTTAATTTTAGTACAATGCAAAAACATTTCATAACATTTTAAAATATATTAAAGGAGACATGCTTCCTGAGTTGTCCAATGGCTTTGTTGTGTCAGCAGTGTGGGTGGCCTAGAGCTATGTGTTGTATGCGGTGTGCCTCCACAGCCACCAGAGCTCTTGCCCTATTCTATTAATGCTGCCCAAGTCCAGGCAACGTCTTTAAAGAAGCTCTAACAGAAACAAAGCCTGACAGGCAGCACAGGTATCCAGAGAATTGCATCAGAAACCTATGTTTTTCTGCCAACACAAAAATTAATAGGCCTCTGCCATGACTCTAAGCAGCTGTATACACCCACAGCAAATTTTCATGAACAAGCAGTGCATTATCTTCCAAGAGATGTATCCATTGGCATTTATTTTTGATCACTATTGGAAGTGGGGATATCCATAAGATGGTGGTAAGCATAAGTTGGAATGATACTATAACAATATAAAAAAAGATCTTCCTATCAGAAAAGTCATGCACTGTTTTTGACATCTTTCCTTGAAAATCCATCCTCTTGTCTTTCTTGAGCCCTACTAAGAAGGCACAGACACCATGCTTTCATTTTCAAGCCTAGTAGTAACTTTATTTTCTATCTCCAGTTTTTTTTTCTCATTTCTAATGCATCCAGTGAATCACACACTGTACAATTTCAAAGTCCCAAAGATTAATCAATTAGGCCAATATTCACCAATTTGGGGAGTAATCAGGGAGAACTCTGGTTTCACAAGGAGCTTGGGAAGTGGATTTAGAGCAGATCTGTCTAAGTTTTTCATTCTCAGCTTATATATTTTTCATTTCATGTACAGCTTATATATAAGACACTTCTTCCCCTGAGAATACCATAGAAAATGGGTTGAAATGTGTTTCCTGTTTCCATAGTTTAGGGAGAAAATAGAAAATTAAAGACTTGGATGAGCTAGGAAGTTAGCCCTGGGGATGGTCCTCATTCTATCTATAATTAGAGGTCAAGCAGTGCTGAAGGATTTGTTGGAGGCGGTCAGAAGAAACTCCTGTCACCTGGACACAGATATGATGGACCTGAATCTGTGCAATGTGGACAATGTAGGCCTGACACTGACAGGTTGTGGGCTATAATGTGAGAACCTTAATACCTGCCCTCTGGTCTCTACTCACAGCTCACTATTCCAGAGGCAAGGACCCTCTTAGGCACCTAGTCTCAGTCCAGGCGCACTCCTCCCAGAAAGGATAGCCTTCCAGGGTGGGTTTGTTGGCCTATGTAAGGGACACAAATTTGCATGAATGGAACTTCTTTTGTCCTCTGGCCTGTGAAGGTGATTAAGAGACTTGGGCCATGTCTGCTTCAGCAGAACTCTGGGTCATCTATGCCATTGCCTGGACCCCAGTCCTCCTCTCCTTTACCCTCCTTCTGTACTGCACAGATCCACATGGTCTTTTTTTTTCTTTTTTTGATGGTGATAAGGATTAAACCCAGGGCTTTGGGCATGTGAGGCAAGCACTCTACTAACTGAGCTATATCCCCAGCCCAGTATCCTGATCCCTAGATGACCTGTACTGCTTTCTAAACTCATGCCATAAATGTATTTTCTTTGGGTGCTTTCTTGAAATATAAGAAATATCTGTGATATTGAAGCTAAGATTAGATAGGCAGATAGGCAAGGGTCAGATCTAGAGAAGAGAGGAATTGAAATGTTAATTCCTTCAGAGCACTTCCTCTACCCTATCAACATAACCTGCCCAAGCTCCAACCTGTTGCTAAGGTAAAGTATCCAAGAAATTGCCCCTACCTATAGGGATTTATAAAGTTAATAATTAATGTGTCCTGGGCTGCTCCATCTGCCACCCTCCACCATTGGCTTCTTATCATTCAGTCATTTCACAAACGGTCTCCTGGACCTAGTATACAGGAAGGAGAGCGATGAGGGGAAGAGAACAGGAGAACAAAGGAAGCCTAGGATATATAAAAGGCAAAACACTCTCGCTTTGGGGGACACCAGGATACCACCTATGGCCTCCTTCTCCTTCTCAGGAGAATTCTATGTTACCCCTTCTAATTAAATAAACCTTGTTTTATATTATTTCCTTGGTGTGCTTCTCTAATGTACTTCTTCAACATTTAACGGAGCAGAACTCGCCATCGATAACTGGTGGTATCATTTTCAGGGTCCCATTCCCAGCTTATACTGACTCAGTAACCCTCTGCATCTGCTCCCTCCTTCAGTAATCTCACCAGTAACCTCAGTAGTCAGAAAATCAATTACTACATTTGCTGGTACCATCAACAGCCAAGGAAGGCCCCATTACATGTCATGTAAGAGTGATGGAAACCATGTTGAGGGGAACAGGATCCCTGATTGCTCCTCAGGCTTCAGCTCAAGGTTTGATGAATACTTATGTATCTCCAACATCCAACATGAAGCTGAATCTGACTATATCTATAGGGTACCTAATAACATTGGTAACATTTGGGTAAACCAGAGACTCAGGTAAATGGAGAAGTGGGATAAAAACTCTTTTTTACTCTACAAACAAGGCTGTAACATGGTTTCCAAAAAGGTTCTGGTGTCTAAAAAAATCTGAAATTCTGATTAAAAATTTACAAGAGGAGACCCAGATGCATTTTTATTCTTGCTTAGTGTTTCCTGGGAAGCAGGTCACCTGTTGAGGCTCCTATAGAGTGCAGAGATCAGTAATCATAGGCAAATACTATGACAGATACATTCCCCATACTGGTGCAATTTTTCTATGGGGGTACCATGACATTCTCCTTTCTAGATTTAAACCCCAGGACTCCATGCACATATCACTGTGCCACACTAAGGCTGATTTAAATGATCAACTTTAGAATATAACTATAATTTTAAAAATTTTGGTTGTCTAACAACATGCTAGAAATCATACTCTATCTAATTAGAGATAAGATTATGAATTTTTATAGGTAGGAATATTTTAAACAATTTAGTTGTTTTTGAAGGTTTCCTAATATATTCAGTGCATGGATTTGGGGGGTTAGAAACAAGGAGGAGAAACAATCACCACCACAATAAAGATGACAACTGTTATGAAATAATCTACCATAGAGGGAGGTAAAATGGTTTGACATTAATGTCATCATTACAGAACTGAAGTTGAATGTCAAGATTCTACTTTCTCATAGCTTTTAAATGTGCAATTCCATAAATAATTTTGGAATGGTGGAATGATAAACTCAGAATACATGATCCACCATACATCAATAATAACATGGGTAAAGTCCTCAGATCTGTAGAAATTGACCAAAATTATTCAAAATTCTGGAAAGCTTTACAAATTTCAAGTCTCTGTGAGAATTGTAAATCATATGGTATATTTACTATCCCCATTTCTGTAATTTTGAGAGTCAACCTAATACCTTTCACTGAAGTGACCTAATAACAGATTTGGAATTCTCCCAAAAAGCCCTCTACCAAGACAACTTTCACTATTTGAGCTGTGAGCACATGGAAAATCTACATTCTCCTCACTTATCTTAGTTTTAATTGACTCAAAGAGATGCATATCTGCATTAAGAATGGATGTTGAAGGCTGATTTATGAGTGTCTGAGGATGTCTGTGCCAGGTTGGACTGTAATGCAATATGGCACACAGGGAGCCCCACAACTGCAGAACTTAACATGGTTTTATCATGCCTTCTTCACTTTAATAAAAAAAAATATTGATTCCAATATAAAAAATATGGGAAATTGAAACAAAATTAAATTCAGGTGACAATAGTTGAAAAATATCTGTTTAATGAACATTGATTATAGGAGAATAATATATGTATGTGTTGAATTATGTACCAATGAAATGATATAATGCTTGTACAACCTCTTGTTGGAGAACTAACATCTCACTTAGTCCAAGGTTCATTCTGGGATTGAGGCATTCAGGGAAACACCAAAAGAAAACAAAACAAAAGCATTTAAGAATTGTACCATGGATGTGTAGAGAGAGACTGATCTGAGAATCTCTGGACAACCCAACTGGGTGCCTATGATTCTGGGACATGGTAAGATTTACATCCTGTCACCAGCAGGTGGCATCTGGGACTGCCCTATAGTCTTTACATAGCTTCTCAGGACCATTCACTTAAAGGAACTCTGGCCTTGGTGTTGGCCCTTTTGTACATCACTGGGGTCCAGCAGGAAGATCACAACTTTGAGGCCTCCCTGGTCAAACTAGCAAAATCCTGTCTCAAGTCATAAATAAAAATAAAATAAAATAAAGGATGGGAGTGGTAATATAGCTGAGAAGTAAAGTGCCCCTGGATTAATTCCCAGTAGTGAAAAGAAAGAAAGGGGTGGGAATATATATACTGCTAGTATTAAAAAGGAAAAACCTTCAGAAATATGTTCCAACTTTTCCACCAAAACATAAAGAGTTAAATCTAACAACAAAACAACCAAAGAAATTATCAAATCAACATGTTACACTATTGAAATAATCTGAAAGGAATTCATGCTGCTAAATTTTACTTGAATGTGAAATACAGTAATGTCCCAATGGCACCATACAACTCAGTATCATGTCTGTTGGACAAGTGAGCATACCCAGTGTCTTTCACCTAGGAGCTCCTGTAAACTCCGAGAGTCCAAGGTAGCCCAAATAGCAGGTACAGAGCCAGACCTTGCCTAAGACTTCTGAAATTGTAACTCCAAGAATTTTCATTTAGTTTGAGGGTGGATATGGGTTGTAAAGATAAGAAGCAACTGAAACTGTGATGGTGAAAATAACTGAGTTTTATCATCTTTAGTTTAGATAGCCAAATAGGGTTCAATTTATGAGAAGGTTATTCTTCATCCCTCATAATTCTTCCAATGAGGTTTTACATATGTACTAAAATAAATAAAAATTATAAAGTTCACATCATATAAATCTCTAATTACACGTTTATACATGAAAAACATGAAAAATAAGCCCAAGGACATTTTTTCCTAGGCTTTTGTCATTTAAAATCCCAAGCCTCAACCACAGCAAAAAAAAAAAACAAAAAAAAACTCCAACCTGACTGGTACCTGAAATCCCACCCTGATGGGTCAACTGACCCCAATACAATAAGCCCCACAAATATCCCTATTCATATTCCTGTCCCACCCTAATGAATTAGCAGCAGGATCCCAATACAATGAACCCTAGTGATTTCATTCCTGTCCCACACTAAACCTAGCCTAGATAACCAGACTCTTGCTCCAGCCCACTGTCATTTTCTGCCCTGAAAATGAGCCACTCCAAGTTTCCACCAATTATCTCCACTATTAAGTAGAATAGAGAAAGGCTTTGCTTCCCATCTCTCATCTTCCCATCTTGCTTTGCCTTCATCATGTGTGTCTCATTTGTCCTAATAATACATGTTATAAAAGCATGATATTTCTTTGTATTTAATGAATTTTAACATTAAATTATGGCATATACAGGAAAAAAAAACAGTTTACTCTCATGGAAAATTCAATTATAATGTAAAATACATCACTGTGGTGAACATTGGTACTGTAACTGAAACTCATTCCTTGTTCTCAATGCCAGTATTAATTTGCCAATTTAATAATGAGGACAGAGTTTTGAGATCAAGGAAAAAGTTGTTTTATTTCTTTGCTACGAAAGAAGAAACAGAGGAGACTCCTGTGCCAGAGGCTGTGATTATGCCCATCAGGGAAGACAGAGTACTTTTTTTAAGAGAGAGAGAAAGAGAGAGAGAAAGAGAGAGAGAGAGAATTTTTTAATTTTATTAATATTCCACATTTATTTTTTAGTTTTCAGTGGACACCGCATCTTTATTTTATTTTTATGTGGTGCTGAGGATCGAACCCAGCGCCCCACACATGCCAGGCAAGCACAGTACCACTTGAGCCACATCCCCAGTCCAAGTCAGAGTACTTTTAAAGGAGTTATTCAAAGGCCACATTCAATATGTGCTTTGATTGGGGGTCCCAAAATTGATGGATGGTGTTGATGAATCCAGCCTAATTCCATTTTAAGATTAGGACCCATTTTGTCACAAAGTCATGAAAACCTTCTTTCTGTTTTACTATAAAATACTGAGATTTCTAAACTTGTTTGGCATTTTTGCCTGTTCTCTGAACTTACCATGCCTGGCTTCCAATTAGCAGATAACAACCCCCTCTAAAATCTTAGTGGTGCCTCATAAATTCTGGCCCCCACCAACCAGAAAACAACCCTCTCTGAAACCTCAGTGGTACCACATAAATTCTGATATTGGGATCTAAATTTACCCACTACCTTAAAATATCATGCCATGTAGATCTTTTATCTGCTATCTGCCCTTGTATTATATTTGTCAGAACCCTGTTAGCTGTAAGTTGCCAAGACATGCCCCTTTGTATCTTTCTGTGCTATATAAATCTTTTCTTCCCTGAGAGCTGGGCTGTTCACCAACCCAGCTTTGGTGAGACAGCCACTGGCCAGCTAGCTCTCTTGTGTACAAATATAAGCTTACTTTAATTAAAATTGGAGTCTGTGGCCTTTTCTTTGTGTTGTGGGTTCAACAGTGTATTAGGATTCACTTGATTATTTGGGAGATATTCACTTCCTGGATCTTCTGGCAGATATTTCCTTCCTATGGAGCACAGAAAACTCAAGATAATTTTGTTCTCCAACCACAGGTAAGGAAGAAGGAGAGAAAAAAAGAGGAATAGGAAAACTTGACCATTTTAAAAATAGGCCTCAGAGCTATATTCAAAAGGTGAAATGGACCACTGTTACAGTTCTAAACTCAAATGTGAGATGATTTTGAAACATATAATAGAAGATTATTCACATTAAAAGCTAGAATTAAATAAAGGAAAGGTGGAGGGAAGAAAGGGATATCATTTAGATATAGGGAAGAACAGCAGTGAAGATGAAGGAGATCCACAGACAAAATGGAGGGGTGGAAAAGGGCAGACAATGTGGAATGAATTCTTAAAAACCATATTATGTGCAAAATTAACATTCCACATGGAATTTCACCTTTTATGTATAAGTAAAAAGAACCAATAAAATATAAATAAATAGATGAGCAAAAGAAAGACTGGCAGAGTAGAGGAAAAGAGAACAGGGAGGGGAGGGAAGGAAGAGGATAGTGAGTGAAATTCAATTTAATGCATATAAGAGTTTGTCAGAATGAACCCAACTTCCATGCATAACTAAAAGTTCAAATAAAAAATAAGATAAAAATTTAAAAGACAAAGTGTCATTGCCTGAAAATTATGATTCTAAGATATCACATATTGGACAGGTACAGTGGAGCATGCCTGTAATCCCAGCAGCCTCGGAGGCTGAGTGAGACAGGAGGGTCTAGAGTTCAAAAACAGCCTCAGCAACAGTGAGACACTAAGCAACTCAGTGAGACCCTGTTTCTAAATACAATACAAAGTAGGGCTGTGGATGTGGCTCAGTGGTTGATTGCCCCTTACTTCAATTCCTGGTACCAAAAAAGAAAAAAAAAAGATGTATTTCTTCAGTACCTGATTAATTACTTGCGAAAATGGGTCTAATGAAATTGTAGTCTTTGCTAATCCAATTTCAAATGATAAAGAAAATTATTTTTAACTAAATTGAATTGTTACTGGAATCTGAATGGGAAAGATGTGTGTCAAATGATCACTTCTGTTCACTCATCTGTTAGAATGGCACATTCACTGAATGACTTCATTCACTTACTCTCAGGAAAAACTCTTTCTTTGAGACACAAACCACTGGAAAATAACGTCTAGTGTTAATATGCTTTTATTCGATAGTATATGTTCTTGGTAGAGCATATGCCCCATCTGCCTCCAGTGATTGTAGACCTCACTCAGGCCTAGTGGGACTCTACTATGGTTTAGAAATGAGGTGTTCCCCAAAAGCTCATGTGTTAGACAATGCAAGAATGCTCAGAGGTGAAATGATTGGGCTATGGGAGCCTTAATTAACCAGAGCATTCTTTAATTTGCTTATATGTATTAACTGGGTGGTAATTGTAGGTAGGTATAGAGTGGCCAAAAGAAGAAATTTCCAGGGTGGGGGGTGTGCCTTTGGGGTTTATATTTTGTCCGTGGTGAGTAAAGCTTTCCTTGCTTCCTGTTGCCTTGTACTGAGCTGCTTTTTCCTCTACCATGGCTTTCTTGAACCCATAACACAAAGAAAAGACCACTGACCCCAAATTTACATCTAGTTAAAGCAAACTTGTATTGTGTACACAAGAGTGCTGACCAGCAACTGCCTCATCCAAATGCAGAGAGAGAGGACAGCCCTGGCCTAAGGAAAGAGGGCATATTATAACAAAAAATTACAAAGGCAAGTTCCCCAAGAGGAAACTTACAGCTAACAGGGTTCTGGCAAATGTAATACAAGAGCAGATAGCAGATTAATGAGCTATGTGGTTTAATATTTCAAGGTAGGGAGTAAACTCAGATTTCAACATCAGAAATTATGAGGCACCACTGAGGTTTCAGTGAGAGGTGTTATCTTATCAGGGAGAGTTAGGCATGGGTAAGTTCAAAGCACGGGAAGAAATTCCAAATAAGTGTAAATATCAAAATATAGTCAGACAAAATAGAACTCTTAGTATTTTACAGGAAAAGAGAAATGAACTTTTCACAACTTTGTGATGAGATGGCTCCCAATCTTAAAATGGAATTAGCCTGGGATCATCAGCTTTCCACCAAGATGTTCTGCCTTACCTTTGGTTTAAAGCTATGAAATTGAACATATATGGACCAAGACCACTGAAACTATGAGTCAAAATAAACATTCTTCCTCTACATTGTTCTGATGAGGCCTTTTAGTCACAGCCATTAAAAAGCTGACTAAAATAGACTCTCAGAGTACTCTTGCTTGAGGAATTGGAGCTGGCAGACCCCATCATATAGATGTAGCTGTGATTGAGAAAAGAGCCCTTTTGAAAGACAGGTGACCAGAATTTAAAGCATTTCTGCAGTCACTCTTGAGGTTCTTATTCAACTCTCACACTACCAGGGAAATCCTAATTTGGTCAATAAAATATGAGGATTAGTATCTCCTGCCATTTGTGAGAAGACAGTAAAGCCACTGTATCCCCACAACTTACTTTTTCATGTCCTCTAGCTACCTGGTCCTGATCTTGTGGTGCTTGAGGTAGAAGACAACGAAAAGACTGGAAGTGTTACAAAGCATAAGGCTCTTACTATGGGTAAAATATAACATCTCATTGAGATTGATTTTGGCTTTTACCAGTGTTTAGATAAAATAGAATCTTTAGTGAGCTAACCAGTACAAACTATTTTTTTGTTGTTGTTTTTTTGGCAAATATTGCTTATTGGTCTACTCAGAATGTGGCCTGTGCCTTACTGAGTCATGCTTGAGCCAAATGCAGTCATAAGTACTCCATATACCATTTCTAGTTAATCGTCACTGAACTTTTCTGGACACAACTATGATTTCCTCATTTCACCTAAAATTCATGATACAAAAGTGTAAAAGGCACTCGATGAGTAACTACTAAATGAGATGTTCACTTGATGCTTACATGGTAGGAAAGGTAATATCTTTATCTAGTTGTCTCATGAATACATTATATTTGCACAATAAATATAAGTAAATTTCATTATAAAATGTATAATTGCCACATGGGAATGACTGTTTATCCTTGATACATCTCAGTGGTCTCATAAATTATGTGATTTACACATACATTTCCCGTCAGCCAGGTGGTATGGAAAGTTCTAGTTGATTCAATTAAATTTGGGAGTAGACCCACTCAAGAGGCTGATGTCTGAGTAGACAGAAAACAACATTCTTAAAATAGAGATTATTATTGCCATATATATATATATATATATATATATATATATATATATATATTACTGCATTACCAATGTGATTCTGCAACCTGTACACTCAGAAAAATGAGAAATTATACCCCATCTGATTCAAATATATGATATGTCAAGATCATTGTACTGTCATGTGTAACTAATTTAAAAAAAAGACATAATTTTTTTATGGAAACTTTAGCAAAACATCTTGTTAAGATTATTACATTAGTTAAATCATATTAAATTCCAGTTTTTAGTCATTTTGAATTACTGAAAAATATCAATTTCAAATGATTCAGTCTTATTGTTTTTGTGGAAGTGCGAGACGTGGTTATACTGATTGTAATAACTCTGGTAAAGAAAATCTGTTTGCAACTGTCTTTAGAGAGCCAATTCCTCTCTTAAGTGCTTCCACTAATCATTGGTTTAAACAAATCAATGCTAATGTATTACTAGTATCAGTTGGGGGCTTTCTGTGTTCTGTTGTAGATGTTGATAATAGTGGAGAATTAAATAATTAAGTAACTGCTAGGAAGTGAATTTGAAGAAACCTTAAAAAGTATTTGGCAAAATGAGTTTAGGAGCTCGTAACTAACAAATGGCTTGTTTCCCTTTGTATCTTAGATGTCTTATTAGTTTATTATTTCTTTTTCATTGTCAAGTAATACATTTTGAAACCTGTTTTTTTTTTTCTATTTGAACTTTACAACAGTCCTTCTAGTCCATAGATGTATTTTTAAATATTCCACTGATATTTCCCTCTACTGTGCTACTGTTTATTCCGTGATCCTACGTTTCATACTTTGATTTCTCACTTTCTTACCCAAAGGCTTAGAGCTCTGTCCAGTGAGTTAAAACAATAGACTTATGGAAGATTTAAAACAAAAAAAGTTATTTTGAATTAAAGGGTAACTGTTTAAAAAAATTCACTTTAATATGAGTGATTCTTGAAGACATACATTTCCTTATCCAAAATTTTTTTTAAAAAAACAACCTAAGTATAAAATATTACACTATGACTAAACTTTTAAAAACTTAACATTAAAAACTATAATTTTGTTTTATATACATATTTATTGATTTANTTGACTGCCTTCTGCTCCTCCCCTAATGTCTTAGTCCATTGAGGTGGCTGATTCTCCAGAGAACTCAGGTTTTAATGATGGAAAAATTCAAGGCA
The DNA here is from genome assembly GCF_001458135.2 of Marmota marmota marmota. NCBI lineage: Eukaryota > Metazoa > Chordata > Mammalia > Rodentia > Sciuridae > Marmota > Marmota marmota. Next base: position 4,258,330 of record NW_025999898.1, read on the forward strand.
CAGGCATCTCTGGGTTTATCAGACTCACCATGAGATACTGTGCTAATGATTTTGTTGACTAATTCTAAATGAAAATCATATATTCATATGTACATACATAGGTATAGATATATACATAAGCATATGTATGTTTATTCATATGATTATCATACAATATCAGTTGTGGATTAGGTCACTAGAGGCAGTAATGATATTAGTATCTTTAATGTGAGTTGAAAACTATCAGACACACAGTAAGAGCTACGGAAGATCTGATGACTAGTCAAAAATAATATGACACTGTGACACAGAGCTCAGACAGACTGGGAAAAATTCTGGGAAATATTTTTCTCTCTCTTTACAATGCCAGCCTTTCTGTGCTTCTGCTCAAGTTTTACTCCACCCTGATGTGCATGACCCATCTGATGAGGGAGACCATGGGCCCTGGATTCCACCCTGAGGCTCTGGCTATGACCATGGGCCCTGGATTCCACCCTGAGGCTCTGGCTATGAGATGCCTCCTGGGAAGCGTTTGCCTTCCATCACCTCCCCAGGTGGAAGAGAATAGGATCAGCAGGACTTTCTGTCTATAATAAGAAAGGAATTTTCTTGAGGAGCCTTCTTTGTGTTTTTATTCATGAACACTGTCCATCTAGGATGACTATGGTACAGTGAAATGGGCTAAGGAGACTGGCCTTCCATAGTGGGGGGAGGTATGTGATGAGAGAGGGAGACAACAGATTCCATTTGGCTCATGCAGAAGTCATGGAGGGGTTCTTAAAGGCCCCGGCTGTTTTGCCTGAGAGCAAGATATGTTTCTTCTGAGGTTCACTCACCTGTCGCTCCAATCACACAATAATCTGAACAGTCAAAGGACAGTTTGATGTCATTCTTCTTAGATGTCTTCTGAGGAAGCCAGGACTTTGAAATGTAATGAGCACCCAGCATCATAATAAGGAGCAACTAGGTGATATAACACTCTACCCCTCTGCGGGTACTGATAAGGCAGGGCAATGCTGGTTTCCAGGATATCTCTGGGAAACTCCAGAACATTCACCCTGGGTGAATAAACCCTGGCACCTGATGGCCTGTGGGAGTTCTCAGCTGGAAAGCTAGGCCCTGAAGTTCTGTTCTGTGCCCTTTGCTCTGTGCTCATTAGTCCCAGCAGCTCTGTCCTCTGGGATCTCAGGAGAGGCACTACTCTATACTCAGCTTAGACCACACTCAGGCTAAGAAGTATCAGGTGGAGGGTGATGATTTGCATAAAAGTTTTCATTTCTGTCCTCACATGAGTGACAAAATAAGAGACTGTGGGCAGTTCTGCTCAGCTGTGTGTGGGAAGCAGATCCTGGAGCATCTCCACCATGGTCTGGACCCATCTCCTTCTCACCCTCCTCACTCTCTGTTCAGGTGACTTGCTATGGAAAGCAAAACGGATGGTGGAACAACTTGGGTCCATCTTTTCTTTTCAGGGGGTAAACAAAGCACAGGTAGTACCTCAGGCTCATCTCTCTATGTTACTACTTTCTCTGTTCTAGGGTCCCAGGCACAGTCTAAGTTGATTCAAGAATCTTCGAAGTCAGCATCTAAAGGGGAGAAGGTCACTCTCTCCTGTGCTGGAAATAGCAACAATGTTGGAACTTATTATGTAGGCTGGTATCAACATATTCTAGGTTCTGCCCCCAAAACTGTGATGCTTGGTACTACAAGGCCTTCAGGGATCCCTGATCGCTTCTCTGGCTCCCATTCTGGCAACACAGCCACCCTGACCATCACCGGGCTCCAAGTGGAGGATGAGGCCAATTATTATTGTTCAACATGGGACAGTAGCCTCAATGTTCACACAGTGCTTCAGATGCATGGGGAACTGAGATAAAAACCTGCCCTTGCCCTCATGAGAGGCTGACCATCTCATAAAAAAGAGGTGACTCTTGCACACTGCACATGCAAGGTCTGACTCTCATAGCATAAGCCCACCTGAAAGAGTCCATCATTGGGCCAGGTATGGTGGCTCATGACTATATTCCCAGCAGTTCAAAAGACTGAAGCAGAAGAATTAGCTGCAAGTTCCAAGCTAGTCTCAGCAACTTATTAAGGTCCTAAGCATTTTCGTAAAGTTTGTCTCAAAATTTAAAAAAATAAAAATAACAAGGACTGGGGATATGGATCAATGTTTAAGCACCTCTGGGTTCAATCCCTGGTAACAACAAACAAACAATAAAAAGAGTCAGTTATTGTTAATCACTTTTGTGTTGTTTTTAAAACAGCTTTACTATCACATAGTGTATATACCATAAAGTGCACTTGATCAAAGAATTATATTCAAGATGTTAGTGTATTTATCAAGTTGTGTGATCATCATTAATATATGTTTTAATCAGCTTTTTCAACATTGCAAGCAAAAGATCTGAAAAGATCAATTTTAGAGGAAGAAAATTTATTTGTGTCTCATGGTTTCTGAAGTCTCGGTGCCTAGATGGCCAACTCAATCGTTCTGGGCTAGAAGTGAAAAAGAACATCATGACATCAGGGTATGAAGAGGAAAGCAGCTCAGGACATTGCACCTGGAAGCAAAGAGAGAAAGAGTTCCACTCTGGGATAGAACCACACAATGCAACAACTGTTTTCCAAACAACATTGGAAAACTAGAAAACTACGTGTACTCAGAACTAGCATTTATGCAAAAATGCACAAACAAAACTCATGCACAAATACAGAAGCCTTCAGTTGCACACCAATGATCACACAAGAGGTCAAATATTTCTTTCTGGTGGCATTTTCTTGGTTCTGCTGATCCTGAGGATCTTACGGATCTGAGGAAGCAGAGATGAGAAGTCAGAGGTACAGAGATGGCAGGGATTCTCAGTGTAGGATACCAGAGAGCAGGTAGCAGCACAGATCAAGCTGTCGGTATCTTTTATATGTTTCTTTGGGCTGAGCAAAACATAGAAACATGCAGGAATATTCAAACTTGGAGACTAGGCCTTGGGGGAAGAGAAATAAACATGCTGCCTTTAATTTTCTGATTCTCCTGATGTTTCAATAGGGGATAATTGCAAATATTCTTCTGGTCCCAGTTTTTATATTTACCATATTTACTATATTTTTATATTTATATATTTTTATATTTATTATATTATGTATGCTATATATAATAAACATATATATTTTATATATATATATATATATTTGGTATTTATATACTTTTATTATGCTTACTTATATTTATATTATATTTCCCATATTTTATATACTTTTTACTATGTTTACTTATATTTATATTATATTTCCCATATATTATATTTCCCATATATTTCCCATTCTGACCACGACTGTGAGGAATTCCTTGGCAATGGGTTTGGCTCCATATAATCAATGATGACATAGGCAGATGACAGTGACATCAGGAACTCTAACTGATCTCCCCTGTGCTTGCTTCCCTCCCATCATCCTCACTCACTTTAGAGGAAGCCCCTTGACCCTACCTTGAGAGTTATCAATCCCCTAGTTATTTTTGTAATTCCCCATATATGTAAGAGAATGGTATGTGTCTTTTATATTCTACCAGGTTTTCACCCACAGCAAATATCCTTGTGTTTCCTTTGACTCTCAGCAAACATGGCAGTTTATATCTGAACATACATGGTTGTCCCTACTCACCTCTTGGGCATTTAAATTCCAGGCTAAAGAAACATTCAAAGGAGCACTCAAGGCACAGTCACAAAAATCACATGCTCTTTTACCTTTATATTCCATCAACAAAGACAAACTGCCACAAATGTCAGAATTCTAGGGACCCAAGACCTTGATCCTGACCCACATGGTCACATTCACACAGCTGTTGCACCTGAATGCTACCTACCTTTCATCACAACAATACACATAGGTCTCAATGTGTGTGAAATACAGTTTTTTTCAAATGAAAGAATAAAATGATGGTTGGACACGATCTTCCCTTGAGGACCTGGGAGGTATGGAACTTTGCTGCCTTTCAGAGACAAAAATTATATATATATATATATATATATATATATATATATATATATATATATATA
>NW_025999898.1:4265675-4269320 GCF_001458135.2 Marmota marmota marmota
AGACAAAAATTATATATATATATATATATATATATATATATATATATATAAAATATATATTTATATCACTCTTATTACATGAACAATAAATGAAGGCAACCCTAATTTATTTTATCTTTATGTTTATGGGTTTTTTTTTCTACTCTCAACATGAGAAAACTGACACCCCACAAATTACCAGAAAATTGGGTTTTATTTATTCTGAGAGGGGCCATTACAGTTCCATTCACTGACTTCTCTCAGGTCCTCCCTGTCCACCTCACCCATCAACCCACCCCAGGTGCTAAATAAATGTATGTGATGGTATAGTGTCAGGTAATAGATAGGACCTCTTTTGCACTAAAAACCCCTTCTCTGAGGGGCCAGTGGAGATTATAAGAAATTTTAATTGGGTAAGTTTAGGCTACACTAAGGAAGACACTGTCTATCATGGTGTGTATCCCTCTACCCCTCTTGCTCTTCTCTCATTTCCCCACGAATAACAGGCTTACATGATCAACACCCCACTCTCCAGCCTGAGTCCACAGCCTCTCATTTGTATCCACCAGAAGCTCCAATTTTGTCCCTGCTTGACCCCCCAAAACTATCTGTTGTTTGCAGGTTCCCTCTCCCAACCTCTGCTGGCTCAGCCACCATCCCTTTCTGCATCTCCTGGAGGACCGTTCAAACTCACGGGAACCTGATTACAGGTGACTTCAGAATATGTAAGTGCCAGAAGAAACCAGGGAGTTCTCCCCTATTTATCTCATACTACTGCTCAGAATCATGCATGTACCAGGGCTCTAGAGTTTCTAATCATTCCTCTGGACCTGAAGATCGCTCAATAAATGCAGGGTTTTTGATTATCCCTGGACACCAATCTAAAGTTCAGGCTAATACTGTCAAATATACAAAAGCAAACCTAAGACTTACACAGTGCTTTAGGACCAGAAAGATGTGAGTAAACAGTTTTCCTGCATTCTTCCTGCCTGGTACACTCACTGCTGCACTGCCTGGGACAAAGTCTAGCACAGGAGGTGGCTCATGTATTTCTGCAGTCAGAATTCAAGCATTTTCATCTATCTCCTAACTATAGCCCCAATGAGAATCTGTTTTTAGTGTTCTTCTTGAAGCCTGTGCTGACTCAGCCACCTTCTTCATCTATCTCTAGAGTACAAACAAACTCACCTGCACCCTGAGTTGTAAATACAGCTACAACTTTTCCTTGGATTTATGGATATGAAATCCTCTTCTTTTTCTTCATTAAGATGTTAGTTTGGTCTTTGGCTAAGTCATTCTCACCCTGATCATGTGTACTATGGAATAAATCAATTCCCAGGTCTTAGTGTATTCCTACAAAGAGATGATAGATGGGGAAGAAAATTATTGACCCCCTGTGACCAGCTCAGTGTCAAGGCCTGAATCAAAGACATAAGGATGTTGTCTGAGCACTTCAGTTTTTTCAATTGAGTCCATAGTGTCCCAAGCCCTGCTGAAATGACTAGCTTCAAGCATGAGGTCACCTTCCCCTGTATCTTCTAGTTCCAATTTGTCCCTAGAAACTGTCCCTTCATTCTGAATCTAAAGTACAGCAGTCTCTGTGGCTTCAATGATGCTCAGCAAAGAATTTTTCCACAATGAAATGAGATTCTGAACTGCCAGTGAACACAGAGGCCCAGTATCAGGAAGCTCCACCTCACAAAGGGCCCCACTGCTGACTCTATCACCTTGGAGAATTGGATTTTAACATATGTAGTCTGGGAGAACACAATCTCACAGAACACAGAATCTAGTAAACTTATTTTTTTCTAAATTCTTCAGGAGCATGAACACTGATTCCAGTCTTGGCCATTTATCTCCCCAGAACTTCTGTAGATTCTTCCTCCCTATCAATCATCCTATAATGGTTTGTTATCCACTTACTTTGTTGAAAGACAGACCATCTAGTGAAACATATCCTGGTGCATAGCACTCAAGTCCACCCAGCTTCCCTGATTCAGCCTACTTCTGCCTCTCATGAGAGGGTAGAAGAACTGCAAAAACTGCTCAGTACATTCCTATAAATATATGAATAAAGTCTGAATGTTGCAAACACCAGATGACATTGAAGTTTCCCCATTTGCAGTTGGCACCCAATATGTACAATTAACTCCCCTGAATATGGCTTTTGGAATCTTGAACTTGATGTGCTATTATGTTCTGTAGTGGGATAGTTACTTGGGATTTTCACCGAACACGTGGTGATGGATTACATTGAGAGTCAGAAGAATCCAGGTCCCATAAGTTTGATGGAGACATTAAATCAAGATTAAATGTAATCTCTTTAATCCTTCTCACTATTTATGCATCCTAATAGCCTTCTGCAGGCCACTGTCCTCTAACCTCTGTGCTCTAAAGCCTGCCACCATGAATGTGGTGCAATTGTTTTACTGGAGCACTGCATGGAATCGATCACATTTTAGAGAAACTTGTCTGTGTAGCTTGGAGATGTCAGTGTGGCTTCTCCCTCCACTTCAGTCATGTATGCTTGGCTGAGAAATGCAGGAGTTGAACAAATGATAAATTCCTGTGAAAGGATTGCCTTTAATCCTCAGTCTCAAGGTACCAAGAGAAATTTCATGGTTTGGGGGGCTTCACCATTTTTTGTTCCAGTGATAAAAGATCTGAAGTGCAGCAGATTTTCAATTAAGACCTAACTATTTCTAAAATAATATCTTAGAAATTTTAGTTCTGGATGGTACTGTACATTTTCTAATAAGAAATATTATGCCAATGACAGAATACAAATTACAATTTGTAAGTAAAAATTACAGATCATGCAATTCTGCAGAGTTGTAGGTTTGTTTTCACCTCTGTAGGAGTTTATTTCCTATAGGAATTATCAAAATCAGTAGCTCATAAGAGCAGAGGATCACTGTTAAGTCCAGAGAAAAGATCAGAACTGGGGTAGATTAGAATTTTCAGTGAGTAAAGTAAGAGGTTTAATACATGTGAAGAATGTTGTTCAATTTTGTGGAATTTTGGGAATGAGTACAGTTGAGATTCAGAATCTGAGAGAAAGGTTCTGAAAATTAGATTATTTCATTGCCTTCAGCCACAATGGAATGAGAGGCAACAGGTATCCTCCCATCTCAAAGAACAGGAAACTAGACACAATATACAACACGAACCTTCTATGATACAAGAAATTCATTAGCACAAGACAATGCCTTCACACCAATGAAAAATGATTGGGCTTTATGAATGCTCTGGTGATCTGTGGAAAACATATCCAAGAATAGAGCTCAAAGGGTGAGAAGAACAAGATGGTCAAGAACAAAAGGGGAAATGTCAGAGACAACTTCAATGCAGATGGTGCAGTTGGTATTTGTGTAGTAAATTTAAAGCAGTCAGGAAAAGCTCATGGTCAACTCTTGTTGAGATCTTTGTGAGAAAATCTAGTAGAAATAATAATGTGGACTTAAGAAGATGGCGGCGAGGGGAGTGCATTGCCCCCGTGTGCTGCTTCACTGTGTGGGAGTATGACAAGTCAGGATGGCTAAAGGATATCTTGTTAGGAATTTCCAGCAATAGTGGGGTGCTCCGGAACCTGGAGGAAGGATTTCCATCGCACGAGGATCGGCTACGGGGACTCAAACGCGAGAGGTTTGTCGCACGGAGGGTAAC
>NW_025999898.1:4270794-4274903 GCF_001458135.2 Marmota marmota marmota
GGAGGATGGGAAAGGCAGCGGAGCACAACAGACACTAGTATGGCAATATGTAAATCAATGGATGTGTAACTGATGTGATTCTGCAATCTGTGTATGGGGTGAAGGTGGGAGTTCATAACCCACTTGAATCAAAGTGTGGAATATGATATGTCAAGAAATTTGTAATGTTTTGAACAACCCACAATAAAAAATTTTTTAAAAAAAAAGAAATAATAATGTGATTGTAGAAAAGCTACCACCTTGTTTGGGAATTTATACACATTTTTCTACCTGCCTAGTGAGAATGATGTATTATAGTAACAAATCAAAGGACCTCAAAATCAGAGCATTTTTAAGTATCAGATCATGGATGTGTGAACAAAGTCAATAACCTCATGAAGTGCACAAAGAGCTGGGCTCTTATGTCTCTGGGCCATGGGGAGGTGTGTGTCCTCTGAACAACTAGGAGCATAATAGGATTCTAATGAATTTATGCAAATCTCTTGAAGGATCACTTACTCAAAGGAATCATGGCTTGGGGGTTGGTGATATACCTACTATAGAGGAATCAGTAGCTTGTACCCACTGTAATTTGGCAGAGTCCCCACATGAGGGACATTTGTCTCATCTCAGCAGGTTTCTCCTTCCAGAGTCCTGTCAAGGGGGAAAAGAAACCTTCATCCTTGTTCAGTCTGCAGTATGAGCAGACCTCAAGCACCAGAGCTCAAGGAGGGGCTCATCAGTTATAATGGAAATATATTTGCATGAACACCCCCTCCCCTGAAGAAGATGGGGAAAAGAAAAGGAGGCCTGAGGCAGCCCAGCACAACTGAAGGAACCCAGGGTATGTGCCCACTTTTTCCTGGACATCCCTTTCTTACTGTACAGGTAGAGACAAGCCTCAGAGATATTGGGCAGTCTCAAAACCTGCTTTTGTCTCTTTCTTCTCATACTTTTGTGAATTCCTTCCCTTGTCAGTGTCACATCATCTTTGGCTTTGTGTTTTCAGGTTCTCTCACCTTGCCAGTGGTGACTCAGCTGCCTTCCATCTCTGCATCTCCAGGAACTTCTGGGAGACTCACCTGCACCCTTAGCAGTGGCTTCAGTATTGGGGACTATGTAATAAGGTGGTATAAACAGGAAACCCTCCTAGGTTTCTTCTGTACTACCATATAGACTCAGATAAGGACAGGGCTCTGGAGTGCCCAGCCACTTCACTGGATCAAAAGATTATATCATCAAGTGCAGAGCTTCTCCTAATCCCTGGCCTGCATGCAGGAGATAAGGCTAAGTATTACTGTCAGATATGACACAATGGTATTCACACAGTGACACTGAGGGGGATATTGAACAAAAACCCAGCCTGCTCAGTGACCTAGACTATGGCTTTTCTTCAATTGTAACATAGCTTGCACCTTCACTAAATACATTTTCAGGCAGCTTCACATTAAAAGCATCACTCCTTCTAATTTCCCATTCAATGTTCCTTAACTCTCAGATAACTAAAAAGGAAACAACAAAAAAATTTCTCTTGTAATCAGAAGGATGCCCAGAAACTCAGTTGCTAACAATGAAAGACTGTGGAGCTCACCAATCATTTTTCCTGAAACAACTTGACCTTGTCTTGATTTCATCAGATCCCAGTGGCCACCACAGAAGGTCAACAGTTCTCTACAGAATAGATTGTGCTGTTTGAAGGGTCAGAGCAGATATGCCTCTTTTCCTCTCAAATCATCTCTGCTTAGGGCAGCACCCTGCTTACTCTGTCCTGAGGATGAAGCACTAAATATGAAAAAAAGTGTCTAAAGACACAGATTGAGAAGGAATACCAAGCACAGAGCTGAGCTGACCTAACTCATTGTTGGGTTTCATTAGCTTTGAATGTGATGTCAAAGAGCGGGTAGGCAAGGAAGAGGTTGGGGGCTAAGGACAGCAAACCTCCTTGTGCAATGTGAATAATGAAGGGAAGGCTACACCATTGCTGAGAAAATGTTTACGCCTCTCCCAGGATGTTGAGTGAAGTAGGTTCCATGTATGTGACTTTCTTATGGATGACATCATTCAGGACCCTAAAAGTTCTTATTGTTGGCCTTCTTGGCCCTGCAAAGACTGGGCCCTTCATCCCTCTTTCTCTCTGAGTTTTCCAACAAGTCAATTGATATGGGTTGACCTAAGCTATATAAGTGAGCAGAAAATTCCTCATTACTGTTTCAATTAAATTCTCACCTAAAACTCTTGACAAAATCCAGATATCAAAGTGAACTTCTGGACAAGGAGCAGCAGAGTGAGTGGGGGTTACCAGGGCAACTGTAAACCTAAGTGGGTTTTTAAGGGCTAAAGGAACATTATGACCTAGCATGGCAATGGTCAACTTACAGGTATCCCAGTCTGATTTTCCATCTCTAGGTTTGCCAATAAGGCCTCCTTTACCACCTGTGGGGTCCATCCTGAGCAGTGTTTATCACTGACACCTACCTGGTTATAACCTTCACATCACAAACAGCTCTTGCTCATGGGGAGGTGAGAAATAAAATCACTTCTCGCTTTTCATGTCTGACCCATTCCTCACAGGCCTGCTGTGATCAATATCACCTTCTAATGAATCTTTCTGGAGTACTTCTGCTACTAAAGCAGAATTTGGATTTAACAAAAAAAAAAAAAACCCTCATTTTCTTATTCTGGAAGCTACAGTGCACACCTGTAATCCCAGTGGCTTGGGAGGCTGAGGCAGAAGGATTGAGAGTTCAAAGCCAGCCTCAGCAATGATGAGGCACTAAGCAACTAACTCAGTGAGACCCTGTCTCTAAATAAAATACAAAATAGGGCTGGGGATGTGGCTCAGGGATCGAGTGTTCCTGAGTTCAATCTCTGCTACAAAACAGAACAAAACAAAACAAAAACCTTATTTTCTTAATAATCTATTTGTTTCCAGAAGCAAAAGGTGCTACCCACATATCCTTAGTAGATATGAGTTTCTGCATTTCTTCTAAGGTTACACTCTCAAAAATATTCTAAACTTTTAGATAAAGGATAAAACTTCCCTGTGAAGGAGATGGTTCTCCAAACTATCAAATGCTCATGTTCTCCGGTTTCATCTCAGTGTTTAGATATGAGGCGAGTCCCAAAAGCTCATGTGAAGCAATTTTCAGAGGTGAAATGTTTATATATGAGAGCTAGTTGGCAAATTAATAAAGTTATAGATTAATAATTTAAATGGATTTATCAGTGGTAACTGCATGCAGGTCAGGTGTGGTGTTACTGGAAGAAGTAGATCACTGGAAGCACATCTTTAGGGTTTATAATTTGTCCCTAGTACCTCGTTTCCTCTCTACACTTCCCAGCCACCATGACTTGAGCAGCTTTCCTTCACCATGCCCTTCTGCCATGATGTTTTTCCTCACCTCAAGTCAAACAATGGAATTGGCCAACCATGAAAAGAGACTTCTAAAACCATGAGTTCAAAATCAATTTTTCCTCCTCTATAATGGTCTTACTGGGTATTTTGGTCACAGTGGTGATAATCTGAGTAACACAGAAGGCTTAACTGTTTATCACCCATATTTCTCTGTTTGGGATGACATTTGACAAAATTCAGTCATTTGGAGGATGTAGCATATGGTCTTCATCCATATTATTACAGATAACATAAATAGTGTATATAATATATATTTTTTTTCCAGAAAATTCTGTTTTTCTTCAGTGTCACTCTGTAGAGCATTTATGAAATAGCCAGAATCGGGACTTACAACACAGAGAAGAATAAACCATGGAGACCACTAATCCAAGTACAGCAAAAGACCTCACAATTGGGGGATCCTTTCATATATCAATATATGTACACAGAACATTTATAAAAATAGATTAATACACATTAAGCATATCTGAATGAGATTCACAATAGTGTAATGTATTGCCAGGGTAACTATGAAAAACAAAATCCAGAGTGGGAAACAAGTGAGGAGGACACATTTTCTTAATATTATAAAGACAATTTTCCTAATATTATTCCTAATGTTCTAAAAACACAGACATCAAATTCCATGGCCTATACCTTAGGGGCTGGGGGAGCCTAACAGAAGACCTTCAAAACAGCAAGAAGTTAAATTCTTTTTTTTTTTTTTTTTTTTAAA
>NW_025999898.1:4275925-4324480 GCF_001458135.2 Marmota marmota marmota
AGCAAGAAGTTAAATTTTTTTTTTTTTTTTTTGAGAGAGAGAGAGAGAGAAATCTTTAACATTTATTTCTTAGTTTTCGGTGGACAGAGCATCTTTTATTTTTTTATTTGCATGTGGTGCTGAGGATCAAACCCAGCACCCTGCTCATGCCATGTGAGTGTGTTACTGCTTGAGCCACATCCCCAGCCCAGAAGTTAAATTCTTAATGTAACCTGTGGAGAAATATTCTCACCTACTAACCTAGAGATGCTTTGGGGAAATTTTAATCTTTGAACTTGGGTGGTTATGATCCTATATTGATGATTCCAGGAACACAGTAAGAACAAACTCAAAGGCCAGGTTATGCTGAAATAGCTGATCCTATAAGTACTGCACAATACACAATTTATTTAGCAGACTAGAGATAAGTAAGGACCAGGAACAACTAATGCCTGCCCAAACACTTGGGAGGACACATATTCATCTTTTAATCATTGGAGATGCAGGTTCTTTGGGGATAAATTAAAGGATATATATGCTCACCTTTTCACTGCCACTTCCTGCTGACATTTAGACATAAGTGATGGGTCATCCCATTTTTCCCCATTCTCAGTGTCGTTCATCAAACTTTGATGCCTCCACCAGTCATGTGTCTAGGTTTGTAAGGTGTCTAAATACATGTCCGAGTCATGTGGCATCATAAGTGTCCTACCAAAAATGCAAGAAAGTATTTCAAATACTTAAAACAGCACAAAAACCAAACTTGTTCATAATACTAGAAAAATAATGACAACCAACCAATAGGAACAGTATTATATATAAAAAGTATAGGGCAATCTCATTTTCACCATATATTCAAATATTCTTCTGCACATTAGCACATAGAATACATGTTCTTTTGATGAAATTCCCCTTGACTATCAGGGAGAAATTGGGTAAAAAATAGAACATTTGACAGGTATCTGGATGTTATTTAACATTTTTAAGAAATGTAGATAGAAACAGGAAATAAGTCATATGTCATCCTCCCCAATAAAAGCCTTCAGCTCTCTGTGCTATTTTCTCATACACTTTGTTATTGAATTACTGTGGGAATAATTGACAGTGTATCCCAGGTTGGGAAGCATGCATTAACATGGTCCTTCAGAGATAGAAATAGCAGTACAACAAAGTTCTTACCTACGTCAAGAAGAATATCCCAAGAACCGCCAGAGACAATCTCTCTGGTGTTCTCTCCTTGCTGTACTGGGGAAGGAGAGGAAATACAGAATAAAATTAACCAAATCATTCTATGTTCATGTATTAATATATCAAAATTAATTCCACTTTTATGTACAACTGTAATGCACCAATTAAAAACAATAACTAAATTGAGGGAGGAATACACTAGAGGGAAAGAATCATGGGAATGGAGAAGGGGAGGAAAGAGTAGGTAGTAAGGATTGAAATGGAGCCAATTATGTTTATATGCATTTAGAATAGGTCAAATTGAATTCCATTATTATGGTTAACTATAGTATACTAATAAAAACAAAAGATATAAAAGATTTGAAAAAAATATTGTTTATATAAACAAGATATCAATACTTAAACCAATAACTTAAATTTTAGCACCTTTTAGGTGACTTACCTTATGAGTGTGATTCATGTCTGGTATGGATTGGAATTTGTGTAATGGTAGAAATATATATTGATGAGATGTAAAAAAATGACATTTGTACAGTATTGGTACTCATTTCAATGAGTACAACTATTCTGGAAAACAGTATAGATACTACTTAGAAAAATAAAAATAGAACCACTATGTGGTGCATCAATCCCAATTACATATAAAAATACACAGCATAGCATATAAAAAAATATATAGAGAGATATACTTTAGTATGTATATCATTATATATTTGGATATGTATATATATGTAGGTGTACAAATATATATAATAAATATACAAATGAAGATATATATAAAGATATATATGTGTATATACATACATATACACTAATGCATACATATAAATGCACACACACACACACACACACACACATCTTTACCTAAAGTTTTTATTTCTCTTTTCCAATATACTGAGTGTTCATTTTAGTGCAAATTTTGAATCCCTCTCTCAATTTTAAATATACCTCATAGCAAGCACTCTGGAATATAAATAATATTTTTTCCTTAGACTCTTATTTGGAATGGTTGATCCCAATAATTATAACATATTAGGTTCATTTGGGGTTAAGCATTGTTTGAAGATCAGAAAGTTGGGGGTCTCATGTGGAGACTTGGGTGCATGCATAGAACATTCCTCTTCTCATAGTATGGAGTCAGCAAGCGAGGCATTTGGGGAAAGTTCTGCTCAGCTGTGAGGCACAGAACACAGAACTCAGAGATGACCTACACCACAGGTTGGTTCCCTCATATCCTCACCCTTTAAGACTGGCAACTCAGCCTCTCTGACCCTTACTGGGCTCCCACATGACAGCTGATTATCTCTGTCAGTTCTATGACAGCAGTCTCAATGCTCCCAATGAGCTCCAGGTCAACAGGGAAGTAAAACAAGAACCATTTCTCATCAGCCAGAAGGAGAACACATACCAGCTCCTACTCAGGCTTTCTATGAGGCTTTTGCCACCATGGACCTGGGCACATCCATTGGCAATTCCTAGGATGAGGAGCCTCCTCTTATTCTTTCATGATAATCACTCACAGCAGCCATTATTAAAGGGTCTCCAAGAAAACAAGTTCTGATCTCCATCAACATGGGACACAGAATTGCTCAGCAATGAAGTTCGGTGGCTGAGGTGACTGGTCCAGTTGTGGCTATCTCAGACATCACTCTGAGGAGATTTCTGCACTTCTACAATCCTCACTTTTCCTGTATCCAGGAGATTCAGAACTGTGTCCTTCTGTCATTAGTCCTCACTGGGAATCTCTGAAATTTTTATCCTACACTTTTCATGTAATTCTTATTGAAGTGTAATAGACATACAGTAAACCACAAATATTTTAAGTGCTCCATTTCCTATGTTTTGAGATATTTACATACATTTGAAAACCTCACTAAAGCAGGTCACTGAATCCGTCACTTAACCTGAAATCCTCCTTATTTCCCCTAGGAATCCTCCCTCCACCCAGGCCAATGGCAGAATCCTAGGTAACCACTTATCCACCGTAAATAACAATGGATCAGCTTTTATTTTATGATTTTAAACAGAATCGTACAGTTTATGTTACTTCGTATCTTAATGGTTTCTTTCACTCTGGAGACTCCTTTAGAAACCTTGACACGCCTTGTTGATCTGTATGTGATCCTACAAAGGACACATCTTCAAATTTGCAGTCCCTGAGCACTTATGCCTGGAGGGCCCTTCTCCTATAATGTATGTGTATTAAAATTTTATTTGATGAACCCATCTGAATAGATGTAACCTATCTGTAATCTTGCCTGGATCACATTCATGTTATTTCTGACATTCAATAAATTAATATATTTTCTTGGGTTCCTAAAAGTACAGAGATCTCTGGGCACTGTTTCTTTTACCTCTGAAGTATGCTCAGCACTGCTTGCATCTTGTTAAATTTTTAAATAATATTAAATAAGTAATAGTCTGCGAAGTTCAATTTGATAAAAACTGCCCCACCTCCTGCATCCTCTCTCTGAAATTTTTTCTTCCACATGGAAGGACTCCTCTATCTCCAGCACTTTCACAGAGCCCCTCTGACATGAGCAACATCCTGGAGAGAATAGGGGCAGCCATGTGTGTGGACAGCAACAATTGAAAGCAGAAGGGGACTCAGTGCAGGGACAGGTGGGGACAGGTTAGACTTCTAAGTTATGCCCAAGTCTGCAGCTATACTTTCTCCATGGGAACTATTTGTAGATTATCTTATCTGTAGCCTCTCCAAATCAGTTCTGAGATTAAATGGGTGGGGTAATTAAACAGTGGCTTTAATTAATGTGTCCCTCCACATGGCATAACAGCTGATGTTCCCTGTAGTTATAATCCACCATGTGACAGACATTCTGTTTTCCAAGAAGACCTACAGCCCATGTAAATAGGATGGCAAAAAAAGGCCAAGATCTGCAGTTGAGAAACGTCCCTTGTTATATACCCAGTGGCATGAAACAGACTAAGACTGAAGCACCCATGACAGAAAATACATTTTGGGAAGAAATATCAGGTGCTCTGAGTGTTGTCATCCCCTGCTGGGCAGGAGCTTCCCCCCGGTGTTTACAAAGATCACTCAAGACATTCAGAGCAATAGAACTCATCCCCTGGATGCAAACTGGAAGTATAGTATAGATGCCTGATAAATATTAAAAGAAGGGGGACTCTAAATAGGGTATGGCCTGAGTTAGGAAGGAACTAGCTACACTGGGAGGTCCCTTGAACAGCCATCCACTGTGGGACAAGGTCTCTGGTGTGAACTACAGGGAAGAGACCCAGCTTTAAGTCCTGCTTCAAAGAGCAACCTGAGAGTGTCTGTGTAAACATTCCTCAGCACCAGGACAGTGCACAGATTGTGTCGTTGTTTCCCAATATCAGGGTGCTTTTCACCTGCAGATAGAATTCTACATCTCCTTGAAGGTCTTCTTTACTACCCTGCATTGGCCCATAATGTAATCACTGGCCTGTGCCACTCCTGGAAAACAGGAGTAGAGCTATATCTTGCCTTGTAATCTTTTTCTGACTTCCTACCACCTCAATGAGAATTATCCCAACAATGCTCCTTTATGGTCTTCATAAAGGAATGAAAACATGCACTCTGAAATGATTACCCATCACCTGAAGCAGACAAACCTGAGAGCATAAATTTAGCCTAGTGGTATTAGTTAACTGATTTGTGGTTATTTGTTACTTAACATCATGGATTATCCAGCCTTGTACAACATAAATTTTCTAAAATTATGCACCTTCAATTCTAGTATAGATTGCCAAAATGTGTTTTCCAGTGAGTGGACAATTCTGTTTAAGTTCCCACTTGTTCTTCAGTGGATGGGTCTCAGGATTGATTCAGATAGGTGGGACACAAGTCAGACAGCTGGGAAACTGCTGATCCTGCTCCAGTGAATGGGCAGTGTTCTCCTTGATATGAGAATTCTCACATCTTTGACTCTACCTTATCCACATGAACCTAGGTACATTCTCCTCAAATGAACATGGGTTATTTTCCAGGATACCTCACATATTAAGCCACAAGTCCTACAAAGGCCAAAGTCCTGTCAAACTTAACAGGAGGAAATGCTTCCTAACTCTAATCTGAAGCTAAATGTCCTCTCCCAGTGGAATGATAGGCAATGCTAGAGAATGCTAACACTTATTGAAAATAATATAGGATCTCACAATGGAACATTTTTACTGGGAAAGCTTCCCAATTTTGACATTCAGAATGTTTTGAAGGGCTTTCTCACATAAACTTAGTTGGCCATTCTTAAGACAGAGTTTAAGATACAATGAAGTGGCAATAAAAATTTTATCCCTACATCTTTGAACGTTTTCTTTTTTTAATTCTCTAAAGTACTGAAATAATTCTCACTTAAACCAAATGTACATACAACATGAGGTTCAAAATAGATAACTTCATGCATCAGGTGGTCATGAAAACAATTGTCTTTATTCATTCAAAACACGAAGGTAAGGTTAAGACCATGCAAACATGAAACTGCATTACACTTAAGGAAGGATTTCAACTAATGCTAGAAAAATGTATGTGAACAGGAAAAAACAAAGAAGAGACAAACAATAAATGTGAGTCAGATTGGTAATATACTGGCAATGTCATAAAAATAAATAAACAGTTATTTGTTAAATGATTGAGATTACATGCCTTCAGACAATGAAGACAACAGGAAAAGTTGTGCATATTCTCAGAGAACTTAAGATATATAATCAATGTACTGGATCACGTACCATTGCTTACTGGTCCATGAACAATATTACAGCAGTTGCTTCCTCCCATGAGGAAAATCCACAACATACAGCCTCCCTGGTCCACTTCTGACAGTGTAACTCTCAGGGACAAGCACCAGGCAGGGAAGGACTTAGTTAGAGGTTCATGTTGGCATAATGCACCATGAAAACACCCCCATGGAAGAGAACACTCCTATGATAGTGAGAAACTAGAGTAACCACATACAAAATATGAGAATCACTATATTTAGGAATCAGACTAGGAATATGTGGATAGAGCCAGTGACCTGATGAGTAGCAGAAGCCAAACCAGCTAGCTAAGCTGTCAAGTCTCTAGCCCAGACTTAGTGTATGCACTGTGACCAGCAGGGGGAGCTGCAGGACTACTCTGTGGTTCCTACACTGCCAGCTGCTCAGTAAACACTGTTCAGTTGAAGGGATCCCTGGCCTGAGAGCTGAGCCCCTTGCTCACTGGTTAGAACTCACCAGCTGTGTCTTCTCTGGCCTGGCAAGGTTCCCTGAGCAAGGACCTTGGACTTGAAGCAATAGGTGTTTTCTCCCAACTGCCTCTCCAATAACCACTGACATCTTCTTTTGTGAAGTTACGAATTTGGTGAAGACATAAATGAAGTACAAATCACTTCCCCATGTTTAATTTAGTAATCCATTGTCATTTTGTAATGCTTTTCTCATTCATTCCTTTCCATTGAAGTCAATGTAGATCAGGGAAAGACCTGCTGTAGTATAGAGTCCATTGCTGAAGCCCTCTAGAAAATACCAGGGCACTGCTGGTCAATCTATTAAAAATAAATAAATAAATAATAAATAAAATGGCAGCTGGAACCTGGAACATTGGCCTCCAAGCCCTGGACCTGGACAATGGTCACTGGTGTATGAAACCTCAGTAGCTGTGAACTTGCTGAGTTTCCCTTGGAGAGGAGCTCATTTAAATGAGTTCCACCCTATCCCCCACCAAACAGGTGTCAAGAGTTATAATAAAAGCTGTGGAGCTGCCTGTGAAGTGAACAGACTTGATAAGCTCAGCCCTGGCCTGTCTGAACCATGACCTGGGCTCCTCTCCTGCTGATACTTCTGGCTCACTGCACAGGTCAGGGGGAACTTTCTGGGCTGGAATTGGGGGTGAGGAAGGCAACCTTCATGCCACAAATCCTCTCCTGATCATTGGGTCTCTCTGTATTTAGCCTCCACTTCCCAGGCTGTGGTGACTCAGGAAACCTCACTTACCACAACTCCAGAAGGGACAGTCACACTCACCTGTGGCTCCAATACTGGGGCTGTCACCACCAGTAACTATGCAAAATGGATTCAACAGAAGCCTTACCAGGTACCACAGGGTGTAATAGGTGACACCACTAATTGGGTTCCTGGAGTCCCTGCCCGTTTCTCAGGCTCCCTGCTTGGAGACAAGGATGCCCTCACCATCACAAGGGCCCAGACTGAGGATGAGGCCACTTATTACTGTGCTCTGTGGTTCAGCAACCATTTACACAGTGACTCATACAGTCTGACTCAGACTCACTCTTGGTCCTAACACCTCTCTTCTTCTGACAATGATTCTGCATTGACCTAGTGTGGGCTGAGTACACCTCTTCTCAATTGCTCCAGAAAAGGCCATCAAATTATTGTTCAAGGCTCCAAAATGTTTTAATACATATTTAATCATAAAGATGTATTCTTGAAAGTCAGTGCCTAACTCTGTCATATGTTGCACAATTATAGATAGAAGTGGCAAAAATTACAGACACATACATGTACACACACACACACACACACACACACCCTGATTTCAGCTTAGCAGCATTTTGTTTCCAAGAGAAAAGTTTGGTATTACAGTGATACAATGCACAGTTATGACGATATGTGTATAAAGATAGCAGTGGATTATATAAGTGAAATGTAGGATAAATATCATTGAAACAAGGTAACATTACATGTTCTTCTCACCACATTTTTAGAAAAAGTATAAAATGATCTAAAACGGACAAAAAAAAAGATCCAAAGGAAAGTGATCTAAAATGCACAGAAATGATCCAAAGGAAGGAACAGAGGTAGATTTCAAAATTTAATATGGAATGTAAATTTTCAGGTAAGTTTACCTGTACATGTACTTCAGCCAATGCAGCTTCTTGTCTCAATCTTAAGCTAATTTACCAAAACTCATCCTCCCTGTGAAACCTGAGTCATTGGGCTGAAACCCCGGTGCCTGTGCTTTCAGTGAATGCTCCCCGGGAGACTCCAAAGGACCCTGCAGTGTGTGCTGAGGGCTCCAAAGTACAGATTTGGAATTGCAGGTTGACTTGCATGTCACAGGACAAAAGTCTGCAGGAGAGGGCTGTTAGGGGACAAGACTCATACCTCTTCAAGTCAACCCTATTATCCATGTGAATTATCTGTATTCTTCTCTCCAAAAATTCCACTAAAAGAAATTCAAAGGTAGGGGATCTCGTGAGAATCAAAGGGAGATCACTAGAGTAGAAGAATAGGACCAGAAGAAGAAGGAGGGAGGTGAAAGGGAAAGGGGAAATGCTGAGGAATGATATTGCTCAAAGTATATCATTATATTGTGTGTGTATGAATATGGAACAACAAATCCAGCCATTGTGCACAGCTATAATGCACCAATAAAAATATGGAAAAAAAGAAATTTCAAAATTATATTTGAAATTATAAGAGACACTTTAAAGATATTTTAGAGGAGAATAGTTTTGATATATTCTGCCAAACCATTTTAGATATTTGAGCATACAAAGATTACCCTTATTTCTTACAAATTTAGTGGAGTAGAAACCCAACATTCATGTCTTCCAAAGGGTATGCCATCCCGTATGACCCAGTCCTACCTTACGACAGAAGGGGGTCATCTTTTTCAGAATAACGCACTCTAGAGAAACTCCTTAAATCCCATGTACAGGAGAAACCCATCTACTGATTATATTATGCCTCATGTTCTCTAAACCCGATAAGTTTACCAAGTTAATCCAATGAATCACCCTGCCCTACTTGTTGCTTGAGATGATGTTGAGATGCATCACAGATCTTTTTGAACTAGAGAAACAAAAATAATACCCCAAAGGAAGCTCTCACCCAGTCAAGCAGCATCCCCCAAGGTACCTCTCTGCTTCTTCCCCCATGGTGATAGGCTCCTGAAACCTTGTATTCTTCTGCCATGTCCAGTTTTTTAATCCACTGGTTACATGAGGTTGGGTAGAGGGAAGATAGAAGATAATTGGTTAATAGATTTAATGATTATTGGGAGGAATCTTATTCTAAGCTTTATGTGACATGTGCCTTCTCCATAGACTGTTCCCTGCATTCCCCCATAACAAGCCACACTAGCTCTCATTGACATCAATCTAAATTCAGTAGACTCAATAGAGGTAAAACAGCAAAACTATGAAAATAAATATTCCTAAAGGCCCCACCACTTTCCAGACATAAGAAGGTTAGAGAAATTCAGACACCTAACATTGACTCCCTGCCCACCACATCCTGGGGCCCCTTCTCTACTTCTCTCAGGGCAAGGCCGAACCCAGGGTTCAGTATGTGTTTCAATTAGCAGTACTGGGATGCTCAGCCATACCTGTGTCTTATATTATCATATTATCATATACCCTAGTCTATTTAACCAGTACTGATAATTTTATTAAATTTTATAAAATAAATTTACATTAATAATGAGATGCAAAATAAAAATTAGTTAAAAAGTACTTCCTATTCCTCCTGACCCTTTTTTTTTTTTCATCTGTGGCCAGTACTCTTCTACCTCCAGCAAATCTCCCAACTCAGTCAATGACAAGAAACATTGGGAGAGAATGTTGTCGGATTCATCTGCTGACAATAATTGCTACCCCTGCAGGGTACTCACTGCTGTGATAGATGGGGAAGGTGTGGCATTCCGTCTCTTCCTGTGGAACTATGGGAACTTCTTGGAAACATGCCTGAGAAAGCATTTCACTTTATTCGGCCTGTGGAGTCTCCAAATCAGCACTCTGAGAATCAGTGAGTTCAATAAGTTAAATGAGTGACTTCAACTTGATATGTCCTTCCCAATCTTGTTTCAGGTGAAGTTCCCAGGAGTTATGTCCCAACATGTGGCACATGCTCCATCTTCAAAGGAAACAATGATACATCTAAGTAAGAATGCACACCTGGGAAAGCTGGGAATGGATCCACCATTTGACCCAGCTATCGCCCTTCTCGGACTATTCCCTGAGGATCTTAAAAGAGCTCACTATAGGGATACTGCCACATCAATGATCATAGTGGCACAATTCACAATAGCTAGACTGTGGAACCAACCTAGATGCCCTTCAATAGATGAATGGATAAAAAAAAAAAATGTGGCATCTATACACAATGGAGTATTACGCAGCACTAAAAAATGACAAAATCATAGAATTTGCAGGGAAATGGATGGCATTAGAGCAGATTATGCTAAGCGAAGCTAGCCAATCCTTAAAAAACAAATGCCAAATGTCTTCTTTGATATAAAGAGAGCAACTAAGAACAGAACAGGGAGGAAGAGCATGAGGAAAAGATTAACATTAAACAAAGACGAGTGGGGGGAGAGAAAGGGAGAGAGAAGGGAAAGCATATGGAAATGGTAGGAGACCCTCAATGTTTCACAAAATTACATATAAGAGGTTGTGAGGGGAAAGTGGGGGGGAACAAGGGAGAGAATTGAACAACAGCAGATGAGGTAGAGAGCGAAGATGGGAGGGGAGGGGAGGGTGGATAGTAGGGGATAGGAAAAGTAGCAGAATACAACAGTCACTAATATGCCATTATGTAAAAATGTGAGTGTGTAACCGATGTGATTCTGCAATTTGTATTTGGGGTAAAAATGGGAGTTCATAACCCAATTGAGTCAAATGTATGAAAGATGATATATCATGAGCTTTGTAATGTTTTGAACAACCAATAAAGAAATTTTAAAAAAAATTATACCTCAATAAATCCAATATAAAAATTGAAAAAAAAAAGAATGCACAGATGTGAAGAACTAGGCTGACATCTTTCCTGTTATATATACTCAGGGGCACAAAATGGGTTAAGGCTAAAGCAGCTAAGATAAAAAAAAAATATTTTTGGAATACACATCAGGAGTTCTAAGTGCTACTCCACCCCACATAGAGGTTCCTTTCATTCTAAAACCTAGTAAATTGTATTCAAGGGGCATTCATAGAGATCAGACTATCCCCTATTACCATGTGGATTTGAGACACTCTGGACAGATACTTGAAGAACATAAAAGAATACAGAGCTCTAAGCTGGAAGTGTCCTGAATGAGGCTATAGAAGTGTCTCCTCAAATGTTTACATGTCAGACAATGTAGGAATTTTCAGTGGTGACCTGATTAGATAATGATATTATAAAACTGATGACACCCAATTTTGGACTTGATAATTTGAAAGGACTACCTAGTGGTAACAGGGAGAGATGAGGTGTGGCTGGAGGAAATAATTCACTTCTGCCTTGTTCCTGGCTTTTTATGCACACAATCTGTCTTTCTGCTTTCTGCATATCATGAGATGTGCAGCTTTCCTCCACACCACGCATTTCTACCATGATGTTCTACCTCACCTCAGGCCCAGAACAATGGAGTCAAATGATCATGGACTGAGACCTCTCAAACCATAAGCCCAGATAAATATTTCTCCTTTAAGTTGTTCTGGCCATGTATTTTGTCATAGTAATGAAAAGTTTACTAAAACATTCTGTATGCCCACCACCTATGAAAATAGGTTTTGTGCATGCTACTTTTTCCCTCTGGATCTGATGCCAAACTGTGAAGAAAAGCACACTGGAAAAGCTTTATAATCTTCCCATTAGAGCCACTAGTCTGGAATGGTTGTGTAAATTCAACAGG
This sequence comes from Marmota marmota marmota, assembly GCF_001458135.2. Taxonomy (NCBI): domain Eukaryota; kingdom Metazoa; phylum Chordata; class Mammalia; order Rodentia; family Sciuridae; genus Marmota; species Marmota marmota. The sequence goes on from NW_025999898.1 coordinate 4,287,708, forward strand.
CAGGATCATTTGTATCATAAATCACAAATCATTCTTAATCTGGTCTCTGAAAATTGAAGTCATTTCCAATGATTGGTGGTTAGGAACATTGATGGGGTGAACCATCATAAAGGTGTTCAGGTTGGATGTGGATATGTTGACAAAGGCCTCTTCACCTAGAATGTGTGCAGATTGTATCACTGTTTCCTCATATCCAAGTCCTGTTCAGTGGTAGAGTATAATATTTGGTTCCTTAAAGTGTGCTTAAGACTTTGTTTGCCCAATGAAATGTAATTTCTGGATGCCTGCTATACTTCCAGGGAGTATGGTTAAGATCACCTTGAACCCCTCACCTTTCATTCTGCCACCCTGACCAGACTTATACAAAAGTGTAACATTTTCTTGACTTTAGGAAGTGAATGACACTGAGCACATGCAGAGTGATTGCCCACACATGGAGTGAAAAACATACATGACCAAGAGATTAGCCTCTATGGACTTAAGTCATTGAATTCAGTTTAATAATCAGGATTATACTGCCACAGAGTAGAATTGCCAAGACTATGCAGCTTCAATTGGTGTAAATATGGCCAAAATATATCTCCATTGAGTGGACCATTAGATAAGGGGTCCAAGTTGTTCCACAACAGATGTTTTTGCAAGATTATTTGTGAGAGGAGAATGCAAGGGAGACAGCTGGGAAATTGATCACTCTCTTGGAATGGAGATACACAATGTCCTCACGGCTGTGAAAAGTTCCTGTAACCATCATCACCCTTTACTCACATGAGCCACTGCAGGGTTCTGTCACCCTGATTCTGACCCTCTCCCACAGTTTTCCATAGGCTACTCACTCTGAGACCAGTGTGGCCAAAACTAAGTCCATCTCAATAAAAATCAATATCAAGTTAGAGATTTCAGAGTTTGAAGCAGAGTCCCCCAGTTGTCTGCAGTTGGCTGAGGACAAGGCTGAGTACCACTGCTGGCTGGTGTCAAGTGGTGTACCACACAGGGACAGTCACATAAGGAATATGATATAAACCAACACTTGGTCAAGCCTGAGACTATGAATGACCCCTGGGACTAAAGACAAATGAGCCCTGTCTCAGCTCTCCAACCAGCTAAATGAGGAAAGTGAAGGAAAGACCCACCAATGATTCTTACTCCACCTTGTGTCCAAAGTGGACAAAATCATATTCCTGACTTAGGAGGAGATTTTCCAGGAACTAGAGACCAATTCTTTCATAATTTACAGAAAAGTGTAAAATCTGGATCAGCTGAAAAGGCGATCAAACATTTTTGTTTTCTTAGGAAAATGTCTCATGTTCTGTTTTGCCATCTAGGAACAACAACAACAACAAAAGTACCCTCATTCACTGTGTAAATAAAGTTTAGCTTTCATTACATTATTTTAATAAAGGACATTATATTTTCTCAAATCTAGGAAATGTGGATATTACAGGTTTTTTTGTTGTTGTCGTTGTTGTTTTTATGTGTGTGTGTGTGTGTGTGCGCACACTGCTGAGGATTGAACCCAGGGCCTTGTGCATGAAAGGTAAGCATATATCTACAGCTCTACAATATGTTTGTTGTTGTTGTTTCTACTGGGGATTGAACTCAGGTACACTCAACCACCGAGCTACATCCGCAGCTCTATTTTGTATTTTATTTAGAGACAGGGTCTCACTGAGTTGCTCAGTGCCTTGCTTTTGCTGAGGCTGGCTTTGAACTCTTAATCCTCCTGCCTCAGCCTCCTGAGCCACAGGGATTACAGGTGTGAACCACCATGCCTGGATCCTACAATATGCTTTTATGGAAGTTTGTGGCTTATAAACATATATACATTTCAGGATTTAAGTGCATCTAATAATTTTTTTTCTCTCAATTGTTTCCACAATTCTGACCATGATACCTGCTTACCTCCAGACCACTAATTATCTGCATTTATATATTACTATAAGTTATTTCATGTGTCTTAACATGTGTATCTCTATGTGTAGGACTTGGGTGTAATTTCTAATACAATTTTGCGTCATTGGTTATTTTTAATTTGTATTATTAATAAAAATATCTACCATCTCATATCTATACAATATTTTCCGACATAATAAAATTGTATTGATCTCTATTGAAACATTTACTTTCGATGATTCTCTACCTTGGGTGGCTCACAACCAAAGGATTTCTTGGATGTACTGTGCTGAAACTAGGAAAACCCCCAGATAAACAAGGACAAGCTATCTGTCCTATAATAGTTTAATATAGTCCATGTGCTTCACTGCAATTTAACACCTAATAACTCAGGTATAGAATGGCTCTATTCAATTCATTTTAAAAATAAAACATTTGTAAAACTAACTTGATGGCTAATGTCCAACATTTAGCAATAATAAAATTGTCTTTTACTTTTCCACCACAAAGTAGTGTATTTTATTTCTGTTTTAACAAGCTCTGTTTGTTGTTATTGTTGGTATTCAATACACTTTCCTTGTTTTACAGTTTATATTTAATGATGTCTAGACAAATGTGTTTCAAAAAATTAAAAATTTTGAATTCATTCTAGATAGGGCAGAGAGGTGGGAGGGAAAGGAAAGGGGCAGAGGATTAGCAATGATGGAGAAATGTGATAGACATCATTATCCAAAGTACATGTATGAAGACATGAATTGGTGTCAACATATTTTATATGCAACCAGAGATATGAATACATGTAATAAGAATTACAGTGCACTCCACTGTAATTTATTTTTTAAAATCAATAAAAAAAAGAATCTATAGCTAAAAAAAATAAAAGTTTTGGCAACATTTTCATCCTCTTGTTTTTGGACTTTCATTACTTAGTATGATCATTCTTTTCTCAGACCTTAATAATAGGAGTATATCCAGATTAAATTTGAACTTATTCTAATATACATGCTAATAAATATGTATGCCAAAATAGCTAAAGCTACATCATATTGAATACTTTGATAATAATAATAATTGGACAATTTGATACTTCTTAATCATGGGTTCCCATTCCTTTCCTAAATTAACTAGCACTGACTTTAATTTATTTCCCAGTTTCATGTCTCTCCCTTCTATTCAGAAGGACTTTTAGCTATTTAAGATTGTGGACCATCAATTTTGCACTTTAGTTACCCAATACTCTGTTTTATCAGAAATTGTGTTTTTTTCTTGCTCTTAGGTAGCAAAATGACCATCTGCCAAATTTATACAGTATGTGTTTCTTTTTGACCTACAGAATATAGTACATGCATTGTGAAACCTGTTGAATCACAAAACTAACAAAAAAACACACAAGAAATTATTACAATGTTTTGTAGATCCTTAGACCATTTATTGGTTGGGTGATTTAGGTTGTGGTTGGATTTGGGGGCTTTTTTGTTTTTGTTTCTGTTTTGATGTGGAGTTTTTGAGTTCTTTATATATCCTGTAGATTAATACTACATCTGAGGTGCCTGTGTAAAGATTTTCTCCTATTTTGTAGGCTCTCTCTTCAGGTTATTGTTTCCTTTGCTGAAGCTTTTTAGTTTGAATTCATCCCTTCCATTGATTCTTTTTTATTATTTAATTTTATTTTTTATACAAATGGAGCATGACTTTTCATTTCTCTGGTTGTACATGATGTAGAGTCACACCATTCTTTCAATTATACCTGTACCTAGGGTAATAATGCCCATATCCATCCAAAATCTTCCCCATTTCACCTCCCTGTCCCCTTCTCTCCCTTCCCTGTGCCCAATTCAAAGTTCCTCCATTCTTCCCTCCCCCACCCCCATTATGGATCAGCATCCATTTATCATAGAAAACATTTGGCCTTTGATTTTTAGAATTGGCTTATTTTGCTTAGCATGATATTATCTAATTCCATCCATTTACCTGTAAATGCCATGATTTCATTTTTCTTTGTATTCCATCATGTATATATACCACAGTTACTTTTTCTTAAGACAGAGAGAAGAGAAGAGGGCGAGAGAGGGAATTGAATTTTTTAGTATTTATTTTTCTTTATCCATTCCTCTATTGAAGGGCATCTGGGGTGGTTCCACACTTTAGCTATAAACGTTGAGGTGGCTGCACCACTGTAGTATGCTGATTTTAAGTGGTTTGTGTATCAACTGAATGGGATAGCTGGATCAAATCGTGGTTCCATTCCAAGTTTTCTAAGGAATCTCAGACTGCTTTTCAAAGTGGCTGCACCATTTACAATCCCACCACCAATTAATCAGTATACCATTTTCTGCAAATCTTTACCAGCCCTTATTGTTGCTTGAATTTTTGATAATTGCTATTCTGACTAGAGTGAGATAAAATCACAGAGTAGTTTTGATTTGTATTTCTCCAACTGCTATAGATGTTGAACATTTTTTCATATATTTGTTGATCAATTGTATTTCTTCTTTAGTGAAATGTCTGCTCATTCCATTTATCCACTGAGTTATTTGTTGTTGTTGTTGTTTTGGTGTTAAATTTTTTGAGTTCTTTATATATCATGGAGATTAGTGCTCCATCTGTTCTGCATGTAGTAAAAATTTTCTCCCATCCTTTTGGCTCTTTTGGTTCTCTCTTCACAACATTCATTGTTTCTTTTGCTGCAAAAAAAGAAAAAAAAAGAAACTTTTTTAGGTTGAATCTATCCCATTTATTCATTCTTGATTTTATTTCTTGTGCTTAGAAATATTGCTAAGGAATTCAGTTATTAGCTGACATGATGAATATTTGGGCCTACTTTTTCTTCTATTGGGTGCAGAATCTCTGTTCTACTGTGAAAGTCTGTAATCCAATTTGAGTTCAGTTTTTTTGCAGGGTGAGATTTAGAGGTTTAGTTTCACTTTGGTTCATAAGAATTTCTACTATGCCCAACACCATTTGTTGTGGAGGATGTCTTTTCTCCAATGAATACATTTGGTGATTTGTCTAGTATGAGATAACTGTATTCATGTGGGCTTAATTCTGTGTCTTCTTTCTGTACCATGGGTCTACATATCTGTTTTGATGCCAATACTGTGATGGTTTGTTGTTGTTGTTGTTTTGTTTTTGTTTTGTTTTGTTTCATATTGTTTTTGGTTGTGCTGGGTATTAAACACAGGGCCTTGTGGATGCAAGTCAAGCACTCCAACAACTACACTACATTCCCCAGCCCCCATGCCATTTTTCTTACTATGGCTGTGTATTATAGTTTAAGGTCTCGTATTGTGTTGCCTTCTGCTTCACTCTTCTTGCTAAGGATTGCTTTGGCTATTCTGGGTCTCTTATTGTTCCAATGAATTTCATGATTGCTTTTTGTAGTTCTTTGAAGAATGTCAATGGGACTTTCATAGGAATTGCACAACATCTGTATGACCATTTTGATAGTATGGCCAGTTTGAAAATATTTAATTATGACTATGGGAGATTTCTCCAGCTTCTAAGGTCGAATTATTTAGTGTTTTCATTATAGAAGTCTTTCACCTCTTTCTTTAGATTAATCCCCAAGTATTTGATTTTCTAAGGCTATTATGAATGGATAGTTTTCCTAATTTCTATTTCAGCGGATTCATCACTGATGTATAGGAATAAGTTTGATTTATGGGTGTTGAATTTATATCCTGCTACTTTGCTGAATTTATTTGTTAACTGGTGGAATTTTGTGGATCTTCTAAATATAGAATCATGACTTTGGCAAATAGTGATAGGTTGAGTTGTTCTTTTCCTATTTGTATCCCTTTAATTTCTTTCATCAGCCTAAATGCTCTGGCTACAGTTTCCAGGAATATGCTGAATAGAAGTGATGATAGAGGGCATCATTGCCTTGTTCTAGTTTTTAGTGGGGATTCTTTCAGTATTTCCCATTTAGAATGATGTTGTCCTTGGAATAATATAAATAGGTTTTACCATGTTGAAGTATGTTTCTACTATTGCTAGTTTTTCTCATGTTTTGAACTTGAAGAGTTGCTGTACTTTGTCCTGCTTTTTCTGCATCTATTGAGATGATCATATGATTCTTGTCTTTAAATCTATTGAACTTATTTACTGATTTCTGTAGGTTGTTGAACCAAAATTGCATCCCTGTGGTGAACTCCACTTGATCAATGTACACTATCTCTTTAATTTGTTTTAGTATGTGATTTGCCAAAATTTTATTAAGAACTTTTGATCTATATTCATCAGTGATATTGGTATTTCCTTGTTGTGTCTTTGTCTCATGTTGGTATCAGGGTGATACTAGCCTCACAGAATGAGTTTAGAAGGGTTCCCTTCTTTTCTATTTAATGGAATTATTTGAGGAGTACTGGTGTTAAATCTGCTTTGGGGGCCTTGAGGAACTCAGGTGAGAATCCATGTGTTCTGGGGTTTTATTGGATGGTAGGCTATTAATGGCATCTTCTAATTCATTGCTTAAAATTGATCTATTTAAATTGTGTATGTCCTCCTGATTCACTTTGGGTAGATATTACCTCTCAAGAAATTTTTCGATGTCTTTGAGATTTTCTATTTTATTGGAGTATGAATTTTTAAAATAGTTTCTTATTATCTTCTGTATTTCAGTGATGAACTTATGTGCTCTGTCACCACCAGAGGGTGCTGTGGGACTGCCTTGTTGCCCCACACAACTGTTCAGTTAGCACTATTCACTCAAAGGAAACTTAATCTTGTTGGTGGATGCTGTGTTCCCTGATAAGGACCCAGCAGCTCTGTACTGTCTGGCTTGACTGAGTACCTGGAGCAGAGGCTTTTCTCTCACCTCATCGGGTGCTTTCTGCAAGGCAGAAAGCAACTTCTTTCTTTCTCACTCTGCATTGTGTGCTGCACTCCAGCAACCAGGGCTCAGAGAGCAACTGTGGGCAACTGTGATGGAGAAAGAATTGCATGAATAGCCCTCCTATAGCAGAGGGTAAACAATTAAAGGCCAGCAGCCCAGCCCCAATGTGACACTCAAGAACTGTGTCCACTCTAAACTGGAGTCCTCCTGCACCTCCTCATTACTGCTCTGGTTGACATCAGTCTTTACCAAGTCTCAATTCTTAGTTGAAATCAACCACTCAGTCACAGAATAATGAGAAATTTTTCTCCTCCCCCTTACCTTATCCCCTACTCCTATCTGTTTGCAGTTTCCCTTTCAATGTTGTATTGAGTCAACTGCACTCCATCTCTGCATCTCCTGAATCACCTGCCAGACTCACCTACTCCAGGATTAGCAGCTTTAGTGTCAGCAGATCCTACATACAATGGTACCATGCTACTCAGCCTCATGAAAAGTATCAGGGTTCTGGGGTCCCCAGGCACTTGCCTGGAACATAGATGCCTGAAAAAGTACAAGTGTTCTGAACATCTCTGAGCTGCAACCTGAGGATAAGCTGATTATTATGCAGTGCATGGCATGACAGCTCTAAGATTCACTCAGTGTTATTAGCCCACAAAGAAAAGAGAGATAACCCTACTCTGTGTTATACATGGTGCTAAAAATTCACAAACTAGAATATCAAATGCATGATGTATGTTCAGTGGACATTTTTAGTGGGTTTCTGATATACATAATAATGAAATCATAGTATAAATCATATATAATTGTAAAATACCCAAGGTTCTATGAAGATCATATGTGTGCAATGTAAAAGTACAACCAACCCCAACTTGATATGCTTGTGACTTTCAGGTGATGCCTTGTTATATTTTCAATGAGTATGTATAAGTGGTTCCAAGTTCCCATGGCAAGAACAGTGTGGTTTGCTGATAATGGACCACAAAGTTGTCCACACACTAAACTCTGAATTCTATGAATATGCAAGGATGTATGATAAAGTAATAATGAATCAGTCATGGAATTAATGTTACTAATCATCTCACATTAGAGTCAGCAGATAATCCTGGAATTTACCTGGAGACAGTGGGATCATGAGAGTCCTTAGGAGTGGAAGAGAAAGATGAAGCAACTAGTGTGGTATGTTATGAGAAGGTATCCATTCAGGATTTCTGGCTTTGAAGATGGCGGCAGTGACTACTAGCCAAGAAATGTGGGTGACCCTAGAATTTGGAAAATCAAAGAAGACAGATTTTCCCCTGGAGCCTCCAGAAAGTAGCACAACCCTGGCACCACCCTGAAGTTATCCCAGTGAGATCCCAGTCACTCTACTGACCTCTGCAAATGTAAATAATTTTTGTTGGTTCATGCCTCTTATCCTGTAGTCATTTCAATTATAGATATATATCCCCAATTTTCCCCCATAGCCCAGTGGACCAGTATTTGGAGAAAAGTCATTCATTTGATCAGGTTTATGTAAACTCTAACTTGAGGTATTGGGGTTGGTCTTAGGTCAAGTGACTTAACCAATTCAAGCCAACATACATCCTGGAAATATGGACATAATGAGAGGACATGAAAGAAACATTTATTATGATCCTCTGAGTTGGGTTTCCTAAATGATATCAAACAGTGAGAATGCCCAGCTCCATGTTCTTTTTCATGGCACTTTTCATATTCAATGATTGATTCCTGGTAAATTTTGGGTGGAAAAAACAAACACCCAAATTACCACATCAGTATCACTTTAGTAGTGAGACTGATCTGAGCACAGTACTTGACGCAGAAATATCTGCACCAGTATTTCTAAGATTCAAATGAAAAGGTAAAAAGGCAGAGTCACTACCCAAGAGAATTTTAAACTTCATCTGAACAGGGGTGGGCAGAGGAGTGAATCCTGTGTCACTAAGGTGGGCTTAGCAACTGTGCTCTTCTGCAGCGCGCCAGAAACTGCTTCCTCCCAGGTTCTGCCCATCAGGCAAATAAAAGTATCACCACCCTCCACACTTTGTCTTGCATCATTTCAGGCCCAGAAGAAGAGCAGCCAGTGAGGGTCAGTGGGTGGAGGGACATTTGCATGAGCTGCTCCACCTTGAGGCCAGTGGGAAGGATAAGAAAGGCTGGGGGCAGCCCACACCAGCTCTGGACTCAGGAAACTGTCCAACATGGTCTGGACTCTTCTTCTCCTTATTATGCTCACTCACTGCCCAGGTAGGGACACACTTCTGTGCCCCATGGCAGACCCCTGTCCTGAGTCTATCTTTACTGGCTCAGATCCCCCAAACACATGCACCCTTTCTCTTTCTTCCACTATGATGTGTCTGTATTTACAGGGTCCCTCTCTCAACCTGTGCTGACTCAGCCACCCTCTGTATCTGCCTCCCTGGGACAAACAGCCAAACTCACCTGCACCCTGAGCAGTGGCTACAGTAATTACTATGTGGTCTGGTACCAGCAAAGCCCAGGAAAGAGCCTCCAGTTTGTGATGCAAGTGGGCACTAGTGGCATTCTTGGATCCAAGGGGGATGGGATTCCTGATCGCTTCTCAGGCTCAGGCTCTGGCCTGGATCGGTACCTGACCATCCAGAACATTCAGGAAGAGGATGAGAATGTCTACCACTGTGGGGCAGACCATGGCAGTGGGAGCAGCTTCATGTAACTCACAGTGACACAGGCAGAGGGGAAGCAAGACAAAAACCACCAGGCTGATGGGCCCTGTTATACTTCACTTCCCAGTGTCCTGACTCACAGGTCAGAAGGAGCCTCCTGACCCTGATTAATAATTTCTTTCTTCCCAGATATTTTATAAATTTAATTCACATTAATTATTCCCCACATACAAATATGTTTTTAGTAGTGTTTGAAATATTGAGTGTATTTGGACATGTGTGATTCTTCTCAATCATGAGTCTGCTGATGAAAATTTATTTTGGAGATTGTAAAGCTTTATTCAGATGTATACATCATACGACCCTTTTGTCACTATTTTGTGTTACTTTTGTCCATAGTCAGCAATAAGGAATATTCTACACAGTGATGGGATTTGAATACTTACCTTTAAATTCCAGATCTTTGTATTTATTTATTTATTTTGGTTCAAAATTTTTTTAAATACATGACAGCAGAATGCATCACAATTCTTATTACACATATAGAACAATTTTTCATATTGCTGTTTGTATATAAAATATATAAGTTCATACCAATCCATGTCTTCATACATGTACTTTGGATAATGATGTCCATTACATTCCTCCATCATTGCTAACTTCCTGCTCCCTCCCTTTCGCTCCCACCCCTCTGTCCTATCTAAAGTTCTCCAATTCCTCCCATGCTCCTTCTCCCTACCCAACTATGAGTCAGTCACCTTGTATCAGAGAAAACATTCACCATTTGGTTTTGGGGGGATTGCCTAACTTCACTTAGAATTATCTTCTCCAACTGTATCCATTTACCTGCAAATACCATGATTTTATTTGCTTTTATTGCTGAGTAATATTCCATTGTGTATATATGCCACATTTTTCAATTTTAATGTTTTTTTAATTTTTTAAAATTTTTTAATCTACTGAAGGGAATTTAGGTTGGTTCCACAGTTTAACTATTGTGAATTGTGGTGCTATAAACATTGATGTGGCTGTGTCCCTGTAGTATGCTCTTTTAAGTCCTTTGAGTATAGACCCACCCCAACATGGGGTAACACTTGCATGCATGGTCCTCCTAGGCTTCACCCACCTTACAACCTTCCAAAACTGACACAGAGATCTCAGGGAGTTTGTTTGTGACTATCATAGAGAAACACAGTGCCAGAAACAGAGAGAACCTGTGCAACACCCAGGATGTGGATAACCCACTAGGGGCCAGGACAAAGGCCAGACTTCAACTTCCATAATGTTCACTCTTCATGCACACACACCCTCTCTCTAATTTAAGCACATTTGGTACACATGACAACACATAACCCTTGCTATAAATGGCTGTTATGATCCCAGGTCTGGGAAGATTCACCAGCATGAAAAGAATATGGCAAGATGGCAAGGAGAGGCCCCTCTGTCACTGCTCAGAGGAGACCAGGAGTGAGCAAATATGCATGTGTTCATTTGTACTCAGACATAGAATCATATGTTTCTATACAAAGAAATGAGGTCTTATAGACACTCATAAGACAATAAATTTTATCTGGTTAATGGCAAAAATCTGGAGTTTTCAGCTAGAAAGTCAATTTTTGATTATGTACTTTGCTATCTGGTATAACCCAAGGAGGTTGACTGTGATGTTTGATTAATTTACCTGAGAAGAACTAACTTTCCCTATCAAAATTTCTAAGTTAATCTCTCTTAATAAATAGTCCTTCAGGATCTCTGGTGAGACATTTATCAATGTTGCTCATGATATAAGTGAATGTTGTATTCAAATACATTAAAATCTATATTGTTTATTCTGGCAACTGATCACAATCAAAGTACTATTCTTCTCTTTCAATGTTAGAATATTAAATAGTGCCGCAGTCCAGCTGCAGCAAAATAACCGAGGAGAGACGAGGAACTTGTGTAGATTGATACAGCAGGAATGGGAGCCATTTATTGTAGGACCGGAGCGTATTACATACATTCCACACAGCTTATCTTAATTAACATAAACTAGATACAGCAGTCAACCAATAAGGAATCTCCACACTTAATGGCTCGCTGGCACCACCTCACAAACCACTCCCCCTGGCAAAATGCCAGGCGCCATCCTGACTTGTTTACAGACCTTAACAAAATAGATAAAGAATATGATAAAATATGCAATAGTCACATGAAATGTAAATTTTTACACTCAATTGAATATGAAAAAAATAGATGGAGTCCTCCCCATATTTTGCTGTGAATTTCTGTGTTTAAATTTTAGTTATGGAAATATTGAAAAAACTAGTTAAAGCTTTAGGTTTAGAAATTTCCTCATAAAGTATTATCAGGAAAGCAAAAGTCCACCCAACTCATGGTGGTAAAGACTTCTCTAGTAGAAAATGTGGAACTTGGTCATCAGTAAAGATAGTGAGGTAGGGACAGAAGGACCAGAAGGATTCAGAGACAACATGACCCTGTGTTCCAGGAACAAGAATCCTCTTTGCAAAATGAATCTATTAGTGGTTATGTTCAGAGTGTAGGAGGAGGAGTTGAGGTAGGGTGGCTGGGAAGAAGCTCAATGATATTTTAAATGGGAAATTAATGTTTATTTTATCTTAATGTAGAAAAGGATCTACAGGAGATTATTTAGGTAGAAAAATGCTTTTATCATACTCATAGTAAGGAAATATCCTTCTGAATACTCTGTATGTAATTTTAAAGAGAGAGAGAGAGAGAGAAGATAAAGAAGAAAGTAGAGAACAGCTAGCCAGTGTGTCTGCATGACTCAGGTGAGCAGTGCACCTGGACAGTACAGGGAGGTACACAGTGAGGAAAGCTTATAGACAGTATGTGGAGATGTTCTGTGCTGATGTCCTGTGGGAGAAAAGGGGCCCTCAGCAGTCAGAAGTGGGCTCTAGATGCTCAGGGTGAGCATGGTCAGGTGGTATCAGCCACATGAGGACAAATCACCAGTACTCTGCTCACTGTGTGTTTCTCCACTAGGAACTAGAACAGAATTTTGTTTTGTTTTGGCACTTCTGTGTATACAGACCCCAGAACACAGCCTGAAAATAAGCAAAACTGCATGAATATCTAGATTCATCTTTTTTTTAGTTTTTTTTCTTTTAATTAGTTATACATGACAGTATAATGTATTTATGCATGCTGATATGTCATACATAGATAAGATATAATTTCATTTTTCTGAGTGTACATGTTCAGAATCATATTGGCCATGTGGTCACATACAGTAATAATGTCTGTTTCCTTCTACTATATTTCCTATCCCCACATCCTATCCCCTCCCCTCCCATCACTTTCCTCTACCTGATCTAAGGGAACATTATTCTTCCATACTGCCCCCCAACCTTATTGTGAATTAGCATCTGCATATTACAGAAAATATTTGACCATTGGTTTTGTGGGATTGGCTTATTTCGCTTAGCATGATAATCTCCAACTCCAAATATTTACTGGCAAATGCCATAATTTCACTCTTCTTTAAAGCGGAGTAATATTCCTTTGAGTATATGTACCACATTTTATTTATCCATTCATCTATTGAGGAATACCTAGGTTGGTTCCATAGTCTAGCTATTGTGAATTGAGCTGCTATAAACATTGATGTGGCTGTGTCACCAGAGTATGTTGATTTAAGTCCTTTGGGTATAAACCAAGGAGTGGGATAGCTGAGTCAAATGGTGGTTCCATTCCCAGTTTTCTGAGGAATCTTCATACTACTGCTTTCCATAGTGGTTGCACCAATTTGCATTCCCACCAGCAATGTATGAGGGTACCTTTTTCCCCGCAACCTCACCAACATTTATTGTTGCCTATATTCTTTATGATTACAATTCTGACAAGAGTGAGCTGAAATTTTTTAGTAGCTTTGATTTGCATTTCTTTATTTGCTAGAGACATGAACATTTTTTCATATATTTGTTGATTAATTGTATTTCTTCTGTGAAGTGTCTGTACAGTTCCTCAGCCCATTTATTGATTGGGTTATTTGGTTTTTTGTTTTGTTTTGTTTTGTTTGTTTTTGGTGTTAAGTTTTTTGAGCACTTTATATATCTTAGAGATTAATGCTTTATTAGAAGTGCAGGTCGTAAAGATTTTCTCCCAGTCTGTAGGCTCTCTCCTCACATTATTAATTGTTCCATTTGCTGAGAAGAAACTTTTGAATTTGAATCCATTACATTTACTGATTCTTGATTTTCCTTCTTGAGCTTTAGGAGTTTTGTTAAGGAAGTCATGTCCTAGGCTTATATGGTGATGATTTGAGCCTATTTTTTTCTTCTAGTAAGTGCAGGGTCTCTATTCTAACGCCTAAGTCTTTGATCCACTTTGAGTGGATTTTTGTGCAGGGTGAGACATAGAGGTTTAATTTCATTTTGCTACATATGGATTTCCAGTTTTGTCAGCACCATCTGTTGAATAGGCTATCTTTTCTCCAGTGAATGATTTTGGCACCCTTGTCTAGTATGAGATAATCAGATTTATGTGGGTTTCTATCTGTGTCCTCAGATTGAACTTTTGAATTCTCCAGAGGAGGAAACCCAGAGAAAACAGGAGGACTTAGGCAAAGATCATGATTGATGTTCATTTCTAGACATTTACAGTTGAGGGACTAAATTGATTCAGGACAAAGTGTCAAATGAGAAATTTGACCTTAGGTTTAGCAAGAGGTAAGGAACATGGCCTTTAGTGAGGGAAAGTTGAACAATAGGATGAACTGGATTGCGTGGGTTTGGGGGAAGACAGTACAGAAGCACATGATCACTCTCCAGTTCCTGAGTAAATAAATCACAAAAGGAGTTGGTAAAAATTCTGGGCACAGAAGATGGAGTCCATGGGCAAATGCATTGCAGAGTAGGATGAATTGTATGACTTTCTAGCAATATCTATATTAAATAAGAGCTGGTGAAATATTCATTAACAAAATGTAAAATCCAGAGGTCAAATCCATCATGGGACTCAAAACTGTACCATTCAAGACCTCAATCCACACTACAACAAATTATTCTGGGGTGAGAACTTTTGCATACAGAATGAAGGAATTTGGGGCTTGTTGCAAATGAAGAGCTGCTTCTGCAGTAAATGAAGTGCTTAAAGGAAGGAAATTATTGATGGCCAGAAAAGGAATGTGCTGGACTGGATTTCATTCTGTACAATATGGCATGAGAAGAGCACAGCAACTATAACGCTTCTGTTCTCTTGTGCTTCTGTCAGTTTATAAAATACTAAAACTATTCTATTAAATTAAACTATTTACAATAGTTGAATTATAAATATAATTATAATTGCAATATAATTAAACTATTAAAATATACCTCAAAGTACACATCATTTTACATTTTATTAGTGGGAATCCAACTGTTGATTCTGAGTAGGTAAAGAATCAAGTATGTGTACTTCTTCTAAATTATTTATCAATAAATTGATATTATTTTTACAACATCTTCAATAAGTTGCTAACACTTTATATTGTCACTTAATTGTATGTTTAAGTATCCTCATGAAAGACATAACTTTTTGAAGTGGCAAAATACAGTATTTACACTCAATGAATGAATTGGTAGCAAATTATCTAGGACTCAGACCACACTTGTGTGTACAGACCTGCTGAACTGTAGAAACCAGCTAGGCTCTGAAGTCTCTGGGTCAAGGGAAGCTGTATGTCCTGTGACATAGTAGTACTGGTTGTCTCTATACAGCTGCTCAGTAAGGACAATTTACTCAAAGGAGCCCTCACAGGTGGAAATTCTGGCAGAGTCCCTGAATAAGGGCCTTGGCACAATTTTAGCAGGTGATTTTTCCCAGGGTTCCTCCAAGGGGCATCTTCCTGAGTCTACAATGTGAGCTGAATTCTAGCACCATGGCACATGGTGAGGCTGTAGAAGTCATGATGGGAACACATTTGCATGAACAGCTCTTCCTCTCCAGAGGGTGGAAAAGAAAAGAAAAATTGGGGCTCACCAGTTCCACTGTAGAACTCAGGGGTCTGTGTCCATCATGGCGTGGACTCCTCTTCTCCTGTTGATGCCTTTTCACTGCTCAGATAGGGACATGTTTCATAGTCCTCAATCAGATTATCTGTTATTCCATCTGTCTGTTTCAGACTCCAAACAACTTAAATCTGTGCCCTGCACTAGCACCAATGTTTTTCTTTGTTGCCAGGTTCTCTCTCACTGCCTGTCCTGACTCAGCAGCCCCTCATCCCAACTGAACTCCAAGAGCATCTGCCAGACTCACCTGCTCCCTCAGCATTGACTTCATTGTTGAAGACTATTGGAATACCTAGTACCAGCAGAAACCTGAGAACTCTCCCCAGTATCTTCCCAGCTACTACTCAGACTCAGTTAAGAATTAGGGACCTGGGTTCCCCAGCTGCTTCTCTGGATACAAAAACACAAAACCCAATGCAGGTAATTTGCTCATCCTTGGGCTACAGCCAGAGAATGGGGCTGATTATTACAGTGCTACAGCTCATGGCAGCAGAAGGAGCTATCATTTCTCACAGTCTTTCAGATTAAGAGGAAATGATACAAAAACCCATGGGTCCCCAGACCTTTGCCCTGTCTCTCTTCAGTGAGGAGCTTCTGTGGAGATGCCAGTAGTGTAGATTCCTCTGTAGCAGGAAACGTCCAAGAACAGCAGATAGAAACACACAGGTTATACCTGTAACCTCACACACAACAGGACATCTCAGGAAGGACCAAATGAATGAGCAAACAGAGCCTAAAGGCATATCACTATAGTCTCTGCAGTGAAGAAACAAGATTAGAGACTACAGTCAGCAACTAAAAACACAAATCAGTACCGACATGTTCATTCATAAAGTAGTTTCATCAGCATATTCCATAAAGTAAGAACCTTGTCTTACTAGTATTCTATCCAAGACTTATGCAGTGACCCTTACCTTATTCATACATTCTCCACTGTCTGACCCAGTCCACCGGTCCAGTGGACACACCTCATTGAACTCTCACTGATGTCAGACCCTCCTCCTTTCTCTCCTCTGCTCTTTCCTCCATCAGGCCTCTCTCTGGCAGTGTCAGGTCTACACCAATTTTCCCACTAAGTACTAGAGACACATAAAGTATTTCTTGTGCAGTTTTCATTCTCCAATGTCCATCTCTAGAGAGGAGGGTCACCAAGGCTCAGACAACCTTGGAAACCTTCACAATCTTATTCCAATGCTTGTCACATCCCTGAATTTCTCTTCCCTCTAACCTCAATATTCTCTTTAATATGGCCATATAATTAAATTCTTTCCTACAAATGGTACTTCCATTCAGCTATTGAGTCCCTACATGTAGAGGCTATTGATTTTTTTCTTCTTTTAATCTTTATCCCTTTTTGTACTTTTTCTGTTTTCTCCCTCTGTATGCACTAATGGCCTACACAAGATGAGTCTTAAACCTATCAACAGGGGAAGGTGGGAAGTGTCTCTCATCTAGGCCATTATTCTTCTCCATCCCCCAAATCTCTGTTTACTAAGACCACCCAGAACAGAACCCCAGCCACTGCAATCATTTTGCTGAGGTCTCTGTGGTTTCATGCATTAGATATCTTCCAAACAAAATTTTAAAATCCCTATTAATCCCCAAGATACATCTGGGGACTCCAGGGCCACAGTAGGTCATAGTTTTTAAATTTCAGGCAGGGTACAGAAATATAAAGAATCTATGTTGAAACCCTGTCCTGAGCTTCTAAGTCCTGAGGATTCTGCACCTCTAGGTTTTGTGCCTATATCGCACACCTGCACTTAGGATGAGGGCAGTCATCCCTCACTCCACAAGGTGTGTTCTCTAAGTCGAATTTATAGCACATGGCTATCTTGGTTCAAAGATCTGGTATACACTTAACATAAACCCTGTTTCAAAGGAAACAGGCTTCAAAACTCTGGGTCATCTTTAGCTGCCGACTCCAGAAGCCTGGAGAATTTTACAGAGCATCATCTCCAGGGACTGTTTGCAAGGACAGCCAGATTACAGAGTGAGCAAAGTCATGAGAAGGACAGGGGCCACTGGAACTCATGTTCTTACTCAGAGTGTGAAATTGACTTCCTGAGGGAACACATACATATTTATTCATTCTCTGTCTCTGTTTCTTTCTCACAAACACACACACACACACACACACACACACACACACTTTCTTCTAGGTTTAGACTATCCTGGACACTTTGGGTTCTGGCTTTTCTGTCCTATCCAGGCCCACAGCTCCATAACACCATCATGTAGCCTTTATTCAGATGTGGCTCATTTGAAAGAAATCTCAGGATCCGCTTGGCCTTAGTGTGATGATACATTATTCTTCCATTCACTGGTGGCACAAAGGACATCTTCTCCATCCTGCAGTGGCAAGAAAAAGGAAAAGGGGCTGCATCTGAGCCTACCCCAGATATTAGTCTGACCCCAAAATGGCTCAGTCCTGGAAGGTCTCTCTGTCCTATCAAGGTGGTCAGTCCATATTCTTTCTACTCATATTTGTAGTCAGCTATCTTCAGATTTGATGTTAAACGCAGGTTTTTTTCCCACTATGTAATGACCTATATTATCTGAGTTCTGAATTTCATAAAGAAGATGATTCTGAACTTCATAGAAAGAAGGCCTTCCTGAATTTCCCTGGACACCTATCACTGCTTTTCTATATATATGTCTAGATCCATTATATCTGACACAAAAACTTAAAGTTCTTTTAGAAAAAGATAATATATTACATGGAACTACACAGTAGCAAACATGAGTTTTCCATTACTTTTCCATCTTGCCAATCATATTTTCCACCAATATTCTCTCATCCACAAGCATAATTATGGTGAAAAGCTGTGGTGCAGCATGGGGAGGCCAAGCTCTGGCTCCCTTTCCGCAGTTACTGAACAGAGTGTCTATGGGGAACCTGCTGGAGTCATTGGGTGCTGCCTCTGTGGTAAGGAGGAGGAGTAGCCTGAGCTTAGAGAAACAAATAAACAAATATGGTTTAAATTGATTCCCTGGTGCCCTCACAGTGCCAGCAGCAACTGTAGATCAGAACCGAAGAATTTGAGAAGTTTAGGCTTGTAACTGGGTGAAGAGATGAGAAGATTCACCATTATTCAAAAATGTAATTATGTTGCTGTGGAAACCAAGATTTCAGGTGTGCGTACAAGACCCATTGAAGCTTTCAGATATAATGCCAAACATCAATACCAACTATTACAGCGTCATATGAACTTGATAATTGAGCTAGGACTGAATTTATGAATGAACAAGGAGAATGCTTTCCAGGAACTTCACTCTGAGTTTCATTTTACATTTAATTTGATGGAGGACATGTATGCACCAAAATCTGCACAGCTGCTAACATTATCTGGTATCCAGTTGAAAAAACACAAGGAGGAAAGAATACAGACCCAGTACTTTGCAGAACTTCTTGTGACTTTCAGACTGGTCCTCTATGAAGGAGTCAAATTATAATCATTTCTCAGTGGTTAGGACTTTGGCAATTTAATCAAAATCCCAGCCAATTATAATTTGCCCAAAGAAGAACTTGACTTCTTTGAGAGTCTTTCGATTGTTCTTCTCCTGCCATTTATGATGTGAATACCTCAAGAAGAGCTGAAAAAATCTTAACAGTGGATTACAACGAGTTACTGAACAGCTAGAGATAAAAAATAGGACATAGCATCAGGCAAGATCAAATTTGTTGTTTTCAGCAATGGCCTTATTCAAAAGGAGAGAAATGTTCCTTGAAGATCATGTCAATGATGTCAAATATTATGGTCATTTCTGTGGCCATGATTCTAGTTCATCCTAGTACAGAGTGGCATAGGGAATGCATAGGAAGAGGAAGCCAACAAGCAGTCATGACAAGAAATAGTCTTTTTATTTTACTTGAGCTACACATATGCTTGTATATAGGTTTTATCTCTGCTTGAATCCCTTGAACAATATACACATTCTCGCCTCACTGCCGGCATTTTGGCCCACCTTGTTTTTGGACTTTGATTACTTAGTATGATCATTCCTTTCTCAGACCTTAATAACAGAAGTATATCCAGATTAAATTTGAATTTATTCTAATATACGTGCTAGCAAGCATGTGTGACAAAATGGCTAAAGCTATGTTACATGGAATACTTTGAAAATAATAATAATAATTGGACAATTTGAGACCTACTTGAGTTTGGGATTTTTTCCCCCTTTCTTAAATTAACTAGCACTGACTGTAATTTATTTCCCAGTTTCATGTCTCTCCCTTCTATTCCGCAGGAGTTTTAGCTATTTAAGATTGTGGACCATCAATTTTGCACTTTAGTGGCCCCAGTCCTTTGTATTTTCAGAAATTTTGTTTTATCTTGATCTTAGCTAACAAAATGACCATCTGTCAAATTTATATAGTATGCATTTCTTTTTGACCTACAGAATATAGCACATGCATTGTAAAACCTATTGAATCACAAAACTAAAAAAAATAAGAAATTACTACAGTATTTTAACTGTGGTAAGAAATTACTACAGATCCTTAGCCTATTTATTGATTGGGTAATTTAGGTTGTTGTTGTTGGGTTTTGGGATTTGGGGTTTTTGTCTTTTATTTAGTTATTTTTTGATGTGGAATTTTTTGAGTTCTTTATATATCCTGTAGATTAATGCTGCATCTGAGGTGCCTGTGGTGAAGATTTTCTCCTATTCTGTAGGCTGTCTCTTTGTGTTACTGTTTCCTTTGCTGAAGCTGTTTAGTTTGAATTCATCCTTTTCATTGATTTTTTTAAAATTTAATTTAATTTTTTACACAAGTGGTGCATGACTTTTTATTTCTGTGATTGTACATGATGTACAGTTACACTATTCTTACAATTATACCTGTACCAAGGGAAATAATGTCCATAAAGTCCAACATCTTCCCCGTCCCTACTACCCCTCCCTTATCCTCCCTTCCCTCTGCAAAATTCAAAGTTCCTCCAATCTTTCCTCCTGTCTCCCCCATTATGGATCAGCATCCATTTATTAGAGAAAATATTTGGCCTTTGGTTTTTTGGAATCGGCTTACTTTGCTTAGCATGATATTCTCTAGTTCCATCCATTGACCTGTAAATGTCATGATTTCATTCTTCTTTAAGCTTGAGTAATATTCCATTGTGTATATATACTACAGTTTCTTTATCCATTCATCTATCGAAGGGCATCTGGGTTGTTTCCACAGTTTAGCTATTGTGAATTGAGGTGCTATAAACATTGAGGTGACTTCACTACTATAGTATACTGATTTTAATTTGTTTGTATATCAACTGAGGAGTGGGAGAGGTTGATTAAATGGTGGATTTCTTCTAGGTTTTCTAAGGAATCTCAGAGTGTTTTCCAAAGTGGCTGCACCATTTTACAATCCCAACAGCAATGAATCAGTGTCTTTTTTCCCACTTCTTCACCAGCACTTGAATTTTTGATAATTGCTCTTCTGATTGGAGTGAGAGGAAATCCCTGAGTACTTTTGACTTGCATTTCTCTAATTGCTAGATATGTTGAACATTTTTTCATATATTTGTTGATCGATTGTATTTCTTCTTCAGTAAAGGTGTTTGCTCATTCCATTTATGGACTGAGTTATTTGGTTTATTTATTTATTTATTCGTTTGTTTGTTTGTTTGGTGTTAATTTTTTTTAGTTCTTTACAAATCATGGAGATTAATGCTCCATCGGTTCTGCATGTGGTAAAGATTTTCTCCCATCCTTTTGGCTCTTTTGGCTCTCTCTTCACATCATTCATTGTTTCTTTTGCTGCAAAAAAATCTGTTTAGTTTGAATCCATCCCATTTATTGATTCTTGACTTTCTTTCTTGTGCTTTAGAAATATTGTTAAGGAAGACAGTTATTAGTGACATGATGAAGATTTGGGACTACTTTTTCTTCTATTAAGTGCAGGGTCTCTGTTCTAATACCTATGTCTGTAATCCAATTTGAGTTGATTTTTTTTGCAGGGTGAGAGATAGGGGTTTAATTTCACTTAGTTACATAAGGATTTCTACTTTGCCCAGCACCATTTGTTGTGGAGGATATCTTTTCTCCAATTAATATTTTTGGTATTTTGTCTAGTATGAGATAACTGTATTTATGTGGGTTTCATTCTGTGTCCTCTATTCTGTACCATGGGTCGACATGTCTGTTTTGGTGCCAATACCATGCTGGGTTTTGTTGTTGTTGTTGTTGTTTTGGTTTGGTTTTGGTAGTGCTGGGGATTGAATCTAGGGCCATGTGCATTCAAGGCAAGCACTCCACCAACTGAGCTACATCCCCAGACCCATGCCACTGTTGTTGCTATGGCTCTGTAGTATACTTTAAGGTCTGGTATTGTGTTGCCTTCTGCTTCACTCTTCTTGCTTAGGATTACTTTGGCTATTCTGGGTCTCCTATTATTCCAAATAAATTTTGTAATTGCTCTTTGTAGTTCTTTGAAGAATGTCATTGGGATTTTCATAGGAATTGCACAAAATCTGTATAACCTTTTTGATAGTATGGCCAGTACGACAATATATAATTATGCTGATGGGAGATTTTTCCATCTTCTAAGGTTGTCTTCAATTCCTTTAGTGTTTTTATTATAGAGATATTTCATCTATTTCTTTAGATTGATCCCCAAGTATATTATTAAGGCTATTATGAATGGGGTAGTTTTTAAATTTCTCTTTCAGTGAATTCATCACTGATGTGTAGGAAAGCATTTGAATTATGGGTGTTGATATTTATACCCTGCTACTTTGCTAAATACATACATTTGTTAATTCTAGAATTTTTTCTGGTGGAATTTTTTGGGTCTTCTAAATGTAAAATCCATGACCTTCACATCCTTGTCTTGTTCTACTTTTTATGGGGGATTCTTTCAGTATATCCCATTTAGAATGATGTTGTTCTTGTTTTAGCTAAATAGGTTTTACCATGTTGAAATATGTCTCTACTATTCCTACTTTTCTCGTGTTTTGCACATGAAAAGGTGCTGTGTTTTTTCAAGTGCTTTTTCTACATCTATTGAGATGATCATATGATTCTTGTCTTAAGGTTATTGAATTTATTTACTGATTTCTATAAGTTGAACCAAAATAGCATCTCTAAGGTGAACACCAATTTATCATGGTACACTATCTTTTTAATTTGTTTTAGTATGTGATTTGCCGGAATTTTATTAAGAACTTTTGATCTATTTTCATCAGTTATATTGGTCTTTCCTTGTTGTGTCTTTGTCTCATGTTGGTATCAGAATGATACTAGCCTCACAGAATGAGTTTGGAAGGGTTCCCTCCTTTTCTACTTAATGAAATTGTTTGAGGAGTACTGGTGTTAAATCTTTTTTTGGAGTCCTTGAAGAACTCAGGTGAGAATCCATGTGTTCTGGGCTTTTATTGTTTGGTAACCTCTTAATGGCATCTTCTAATTCATTGCATAAAATCAATCTATTTAAATTGTGTATGTCCTCCTGATTCACTTTGGACAGATTATATGTCTCAAGAAATTTGTCTTCGAGATTTTCTATTTTATTGGAGTATGAATTTTCAAACAGTTTTTAAGTATCTTCTATATTTCAGTAGTGTTCTTATGTGTTCTGTCACCACCAGAGAGTGTTGTACGACTTGTTGCCCCACACAACTGTTCAGTTAGGACCATTCACACAAAGGAGCCTTAAATTTGCTGGTGGATTCTCTGTTTACTGATGGGGACTCAACAGCTGTGTTCTGTCTTTCTTAACTAAGCCCCTGGAGCAGAGGCTTTTCTCTCATCTCACCAGGTACTTCCTGCCAGGGTTCCTCCAGCAGGAAAGAAATTTCATTCTTTCTTACTCTTCACTGTGTGCTGCCCTCCATCACCATGGCTCAGAGAGAGCTGGGGCAACCATGATGGAGACAGAGTTGCATAAACAGCCCTTCTCTAGCAGAATGTGAAAAATTAAATGTCACCTACAACAGCCCAGCCCCAATGTGACAATCAAGGACATGTCCACTATAAACTAGAGTCCATCTGCACCTCCTCATTACTGCTCTGGTTAACATCAGTCTTTGTCAAGTCTCAATTCTTAGTTGAAATCAACCTCTCAGTTTCAGAATAATGAGAATTTTTTCTCCTCCCCCTTACCTCATCCCCTACTCCTATCTGTGTTTGCAGGTTCCCTTTCAAGGTCATATTCAGTCAACTGCACTCCATCTCTGCATCTCCTGAATCACCTGCCAGACTCACCTACTCCTGGAATAGCAGTTTCAGTGTCATCAAATCCTACTTACAATGGTACTATGCTACTCAGCTTCATGGAAAGTTTCAGGGTTGTAGGGTCCCCAGGCACTTCCTGGAACACGGATGCCTGAACAACTACACATGTGTTCTGCACATCTCTGAAACTGAGGATATGCTGATTATTATGTAGTGCATGGCATGATAGTTCTAAGATTTACTCAGCGCCATTAGCCCACACAGAAAAGAGAGATAGCCCTACTCTGTGTTATCCATGATGCTAAAAAGATACAAACCAGAATGTCAAATTCATGATGTTTGTTCTCAGGACAATCTTAGTGGCTTTCCAATGTACATAATAATTAAATCATAGTATAAATAATATATAATTAGAAATTACACAATGTTCCATAAAGATCATATATGTGTAATATAAAAGCACAACAAACCCCAACTTGACATGCTTGTTTACTTTTGGGTGATGCCTTATTATATTTTCAATGAATATGCATAAATGGTTACAAGTTCCTTAGACAAGAGCAGTGTGGCTAGCTGATAATGGACCACAAAGTTGTATACACACTAAACCCAGAATTCTATGAACATGCTAGGATGAATGATAAAGTGATAATAAAATAATCATGGAATTAATGTTACTAATCAGTTCACATTAGGGTCAGAAGATAATCCTGGAATTTACCTGGAGACAGTGGGATCGTGAGGGTCCTTAAGAGTGGAAGAGAAAAATGAAGCAACTATGTGGTGTGTTATAAGAAGGTATCCATCCATTCAGGATTTCTTTCTTTGAATATGGAGGTAATGACAACCAGCCAAGGAATGCTGGTGACCCTAGAATTTGGAAAATGAAAGAAGATGATTTTTCCCCTGGAACCTCCAGAAGATAGCACAGCCATGACACCATCCTGAAGTTAGCTCAATGAGATCCTTGTCACTCTACTGACCTTTGCAAATGAAAGATAAGTAATTTGTGTTGGTTCATGCCTCCTAACTTGTAGTCATTTCAATTATACATATATATCACAAAATTTCCACTTAGCCCAATGGACAAGTATTTATTATAAAAGTCATTCATTTGATCAGATTTATGTGAACTCTAACTTAGGGTGCTGGGTCTGTATTTGGGAAAGTGACTTACTCAATTTAGCCAACTCACATCCTGGAAAGATGGACATAATGAGAATATATGAAAGAAAGATTAATTATGACCATCTGAGTTGATTTTCCCAAATGATCCCAAGCAGCGAGAATGTTCAGCTCCATGCTTCTTTTTCATGACACTTTCATTATTTGATTATTGATTCCTAGTGAATTTTTGGCAGAAAAAATAAATACCTCATGCAGTAGTGATATTCATCTGAGCAAAGTACCTGACACAGAAATATCTTCATCAGTATTTCTAGGACTCAAATGAAAACATAAAAAGGTTGAGTCCATACCCAAGAGAAGTCTAAACTTCTACAAGTAATTTTCAGGAGACATCATGGAACACTTTTTGGGAACCGTTGAAGTATGTTCACAAATTGAGATGTCCCCAGAGAACTCCACCTCTGAACAGGGGTGGGCAGAGGAACTGAACCCTGTGTCACTAAGGTGGACTCAGCAACTGTGTTCTTCTGCAAAGCCTCAGCACCTGCTTCTTCCCAGGTTCTGCCCATTAGGCATCACCACCCTCCACACTTTGACTTGCATGATTCTAGGCTCAGAAGAAGTGCAGCCAGTGAGGGTCAGTGGGTGGAGGCATATTTGCATGAGCTGCTCCACCTTGAGGCCAGTGAGGAGGGATAAGAAATGCTGGGGGCAGCCCACACCAGCTCTGGAACTCAGGAAACTGTTCAACATGGTCGGGACTCTTCTCCTTCTTATGATGCTCACTCACTGCCCAGGTAGGGACACACCTCTGTGTCCCATGGCAGATGCCTATCCAGAGTCTATTCTCACTGGTTCAGATCCCCAAATATATGCACCCTGGCCCTGACTTCTACTGTGATGTGTCTTTGTTTACAGGATCCCTCTCCCAACTTGTGCTGACTCAGCCACCCTCTGCATCTGCCTCTCTGGGACAAAATACCAAACTCACCTGCACCCTGAGCAGTGGCTACAATAATTATGAGGTGGACTGGTACCAGCAAATCCCAGGGAAGAGCCCCCATTTTGTGATGCCAGTGGGCAGTAGTGGCATTGTGGGATCCAAGGGGGATGGGGATTTCTGGTCACTTCTCAGTCTCAGGCTCTGGCCTGGATCAGTACCTGACCAACCAGAACATCCAGGAAGAGGGTGACAATGTCTACTACTGTGGGACAAACCATGGAAGTCGGAGCAGCTACGTGTTACTCACAGTGACACAGGCAGAGGGGAAGCAAGACAAAAACCACCAGGCTGATGGTCCCTGTTACACTTCATTTCCCAGTGTCCTGACGCTCAGGTCAGAAGGAGCCTCCTGACCCTGATTAATAATTTCTACTTCCCCAGTTATTTTATGAATTTAATTCACATTAAATATCCCTTATATACAAATATACTCTTAGCAGTCTTTGAAATAATGAGTGTATTTGGACATAGGTGTTTGTTCCCAGTCATGAATCTGCTGATGGAATTTTATTTTAGATACTGTAAAGCTGTCTACAAATGTGTACATCCTTTTGTCACCATCTTGTGCTACTTTTTTCCATATTCAGCAATTAGGAGTATTCCACACAATAATGGGATTTGAATATATCCTTTGAAATTCCAGATCTTGACACTGACATAGAGTAGCACATGCACATGGTCCTCCTGGGCTTCACACATTTTGCCACATTTGTACACTGACATATACACAGAGATCTCAGAGAGTTTGTTCCTGACTGTCAGAGAGAGAGAGAGACAGTGCTAGAAACAGAGAGAACTGCTAAAGCACCCAGGATGAGGATTTGAGCCTGTATGTAAATGAGGCACCTTTGGGAGTTGCTCCTTTGCTATGCATACAGTGAACTTATTCGTGTGCAGGAAAATCACTCTGCAGCATGTTTATGCTGATAATTACCTGGATCTAGGGCAGATCTCACAGGTTAATATCAACTTTGCTTGAGACACCAGTCATATTCAGGTGTTCCAGACAAAATACACTTAGTATCAATTCACCTCGACCTGAGAAGTTCCTATGAACACCTCAGGCTTGCAAATTCATGACAATTAGTTAGAGAATAAAATGAAAGCTCTACTCTTTAGAAGATTACAATTTTACTATAAAGAATTCAAATCATGTCAAATCAGTTAAAGAGTCAGAGAAGTCCATTTCAGGGAGTTCATAGATTTGAAGCATCCTTATACTCAGGATGCCTTGCTCTGCTGATAGTTTTAAAGGATTACCCAGCACAGATCATCACTCAGGAAATGAGAATCCAGACTAGTTATTGGTCTTTTTTTTTCCTTAAACACATCAACATAATTCTTTTGAAGTAAACTCAATCAATATCCAGCCCCCTCAACTCCATGAAGAAGAGGAGATTGTTCTGATAGAATGCACTCAAAGCTCCAAATTTGTAGTCATCTACTTGGTCTTTCTAGTATAGTCATTCTCCTTTCTTAAACTATCTGGGAATAGATCACGAATCAGCTCCTGAGCAAACACTCATATGGAGTCCCTGAGGAAATTCCCAAGATGAGGAGGTCACCCACCATGGGCCAGGACAAAGCCAGACTTCTCCTTCCATAATGTTAACTCTTCGTGAACACACACTCTCTCTCTAATTAAAGCACATTTGGCTACACATGACAAAACATGACCCTTGCTCTGAATGGATGACATGGTCCAAAGTCTAGGAATTTTCACCAGGATTGAATAAAGATGGGAAGGATGGCAAGGAGAGACATTTCAGGGTTTGTTTTAAGGTAGCATTCTGTAACACATGGCCTCCTTTGTCCCTGCTCAGAGAAGAGCAGGAATTAACAAACATGCTTGTGTTCATTTGTGCTCAGAAATAAAGACATATTTTCAAATTAATATCCTCATAATATTTTATTCCTACACTAAGAATTGAGGTCTTATAGAAATCCATAATTCAATAAATGTTATCTGGATAATATCAAAAATTTGGAGTTTGAAGCTAGAAAGTCAATTTCTGAATATGTAGTTTACTATCTGATGCAGTTTGCGGTGTTTAAATCATTTACCTAAAAAGTACTAAATTTCCTTATCAAAATTTTTAAGTTTAAACTCTCTTAGGAAATAGTCCTTCAGGATCTCTGGTTAGACACAAAGAGTTTATTTTAATTATCCCTTACTTTAATTTTATCTCTAAATGTGAAACCAGAATATTTGAACTCTCTAGACCAAGCAACACACAACAAATATTATAAAATGGCCAAGGTTTCAGAAGGAAGATTATGGGCACTGGTATCTGTAGCTTTCAGAAACAGTCCCCAAACTCCTCATCTGTGATCATAGCAATCCACATTCAGGGGTTTCTGATTGCTGCTCTGTCTCCTAGTTAGGAAACTCAGCCTTGCTGACCATCACTGGGATCCAGCCTGTGGAGAAGGCTATATTATCAGTCCTATGACAGCAATCTCAGTGCTCCAGGCTCATGGGACAGTTAGACAAGAATGCCTTTACCATCTCTCAGAAGGGCAAATGCTCAATACCTCTGCTCAGGCCTGGCCAGTGGCTTCTGTTACCACTATTGGGGGCCCAATGAATCTACTGGCACCACTTTGAGTTAAGAAGCATCTTCTCCTCTATCTTCAGAATCATCCCCAGCAGCCTGTTCCTAGGAAAAGGACTCTGCATAAAAAGAAAATCCTGATCCTCTTTAGCTTGAACATCTGAGCAGGATCTATGGTCTCTTGCCCTGAATTTCAGGTGATGAGGCAACCAGTGCAACCTTGGACATCTCAGACTTGACCTCTGATGGGGAATTCCGTGACTCCATCATCCATTGTTCCCTGTTTCCTGGAATTCTAAAGCTGTGTCATCTTCTATTGTGTACATCTTTGGGCCTATTGTATATATCTTTGATTCATGTTTTAGCTTAGTTTCATACACATTTTTTAACATGGAACATTTGGCTGATAATAAAACACACATAAGTAAAACTTTTGACAGATTTTGAGATATTTTCACACCTTTGGTGTGAAATCAGCACAATCAGGGCAAGAAATCCACCCCCCATGGGCCTTCTGCCATGACTCTAAGCAGCTGTGTACACCCACAGCAAATTTTCATGAACAAGCAGTGCATTATCTTCCAAGAGATGTATCCATTGGCATTTATTTTTGATCACTGTTAAAAGTGGGGATATTCATAAGATGGTGATAAGTATAGGAGAGAATGATACTATAGCAATATAAAAAATCTTTCTATCAGAAAAGTCATGCACTGTTTTTGATATTTTTCCTTGAAAATCCATCCTCTGATCTTTCTTGAACCCTAATAAAAAGTGACAGACACCATGCTTTCTTTTTCAAACCCAGTAGTAACTTTATATTATATCTCCTGTTTCCCTTGTTTCTAATGAATCCAGTGAATCACACACTATACAATTTCAAAGTCCCAAAGATTAATCCATTAGGCCCATATTCACCAATTTTGGGAGGAATCAGTTAGGAAGAACTCTGATTTCACAAGGGAAGTAGATTTAGAGCAGATCTGAGTTTTTTATTCTCAGCTTATGTATTTTTCATTTCATGTAGAGCTTGTGTATAAGACACTTCTTCCCCTGAGAATGCTATAGAAAATGGGTTGAAATATGTTTCCTTTTTCCATGGTTTGAGGAGAAAGTAGAAAATTAAAAACTTAGATGAGATAGGAAGATTGCCCTGGGGATGGTCCTCATTCTATCTGTAATTAGAGGTCAAGCAGTGCTGAAGGATTTGTGGGAGGCTGTCAGGATCTCCTGTCACCTGGACACAGATATGATGGACCTGAATCTGGGCGATACCGACAGGTTGGGGGCTCTAATTTGAGAACCTTAATACCTGCCCTCTGGTCACTGCTCACAGCTCACTATTGCACAGGCAAGGACTGCCTCTTAGGCAACTAGATAGTCTCAGCCCAGGCACACTCTTCCCAGAATGGACAGCCATCCAGGGAGGGTTTGTTGGCCTATGTAAGGGACACAAATTTGAATGAATGGATCTTCTTTTTTCCTCTGGGATGTGAAGGTGATTAAGGGAACTGGGACACGTCTGCTCCAGCAGAACTCTTGGGCATCTATACCACAGCCTGGACCCCAGTCCTCTCTTCCTTCACTTCCTCCTATATTGCACAGATCCATATGGTCTTCAGCATTCTTTTATTTTATTTATTTATTTGTTTGTTTATTTAATTATTTATTTATTTTTGTGGTGCTGATGATGGAACCCAATGCTTTGGGCATGTGAGACAAGCACTCTACTAACTGAGCTATATCCCCAACCCTGTATCCTGATCCCTAGATGACCTGTACTGCTTTCCAAACTCATGCCATAAATATATTTTCTTTGGGTGCTTTTTTGAAAATATATACATTTCTGTATTTGAAGCCAAGATTAGGCAGGCAGATAGGCAAGGGTCAGATATAGAGAAGGGAGAAATTGAAATGTTAATTCCTTCAGAGCTCTTCCTCCACTCTAACCTGCCCCTGCTCCATCCTGTTGCTATGGAAAACTATCCCAGAAATTTCCCATCCCTATAGGAATTTATAAAGATGTTAATTAATGTGTCCTGAGCCGCTCCATCTGCCACCCTCCACCATTGGCTTCTTACCATTTGGCCATTCCACCAAGCATCTCCTGGGCCTAATATGAAGGAAGGAGGGAGATGAGGGAAAGAGAGGAGGAGAACAAAGGAAGTCTAGGACATATTAAGAGGCAAAACTTGTTTTTTGGGATAGGAGGATACCAGCTATGGCCCCTTCTCCTTTTCAGGAGAATTTTATGTTACTTCTTCTTAATTAAACCTTGCTTTATATTCTTGCCTGGGTGTGCTTCTCTAATGTTGTACTTCAACATACAAGGGAGCAGAACTCACCATAAATAACCAGTGGTTTCATTTTCAGGGTCCCTTTCCCAGCTCAGACTGACTCAGTAACCCTCTGCATCTGCCTCTCTCTTTCAGCCAATCTCACCAATAACCTCAGTAGTCAGAAAAACAATTACTACATTTGTTGGTACCAGCAACAGCCAAGGAAAGCCCCATTATATGTCATGTAAGAGTGATGGAAACCATGTCAAAGGGAAGGGAATCTCTGATTGTTCCTCAGCTTTACCTCAGGGCTTGATGAATACTTAAGTATCTCCAACATCCAAAATGAGGCTGAATCTGACTATATCCATAGTGTACCTCCTAACATTGGTAACTGTTGGGGGCCGCGATCAAGTCAAGATGGCGCCTGGCAGTTTGTCAGGAGGAGTGGTTTGTGAGGTAACGCCACTGAGCCATTAAGATGGTGGGGATTCCTTATTTGCTGATTGCTGTATCTGGATGATGCTAATTAAGTCAAGCTGTGTGTAATCAGTTAGGTATATATACCTCTACTGTTTCACAATAAAGCAGTTCTGGCTTCAACCTTCAAGTTGCTTGTCACCTCCCGGTTATTTTGCCCAGCTGGACTGTGGCAAATGGTGGCCCATATGGGGAACTCCGGGACACTCAGGGGTAAGTGACAAGGTAAGCTGCCCATCCTAGAAATAGATAGGATGGGAGGAAAGCTGCCCGTCCCTAGAAATAGGTAGGATGGGAGGAAAACTGCCTGTCCCTAGAAATAGGTAGGATGGGAGGAAAACTGCCTGTCCCTAGAAATAGATAGGACAGGAGGAAAGCTGCTCACCCCTGGGGAACAGATAGGACAAGAGGATGGATGGCCATTTCAAGAAAATGGAAAAAATTGATACAGTGTGTTTTTGTTTCATTTTATCTTAGTGTGTTGTGTTGTCTTTTTTATGGAAATATGGGTTCAGAAGTTAGTAAAAATCAAACTGAAAGGGTGCTAAGTAAATTGCTAAAGGAAGGAGGCACCCCAGTAAAACCAAGAACAGTTAGGGCATACATTGAAGTTCAGAAGAGGAAGGACTATCAGGGAAGGAGTTACAACAAAAGGCTGCTTCACAGGAGGGTGCGTGAGGCTGATGCCACCCGCTCTTCCCCACCCCTCGCCTGGGGAGCAGGACGCCACTGCCGCGAGCCCGGTGGCCCAGTGGCAGTTCGAGTCCGGGACACTCCCCAGGGCTGTCTGAGGTTGCCAGGGGAAGGTGACAGGGAGAGAGAATGGCCTTCCAGCGCCGCCTGAGGAAAACAGATTCCTTCAAATTGGCAAAATGATGAAATGAAAAATTTGAACATTTTAGCTTTAAATGGGAGCATAAAAATTTGCTAGCAAGGAGCCAGCGGGGACTCAGAGGGCTACCAAGGATCTTGCCACCTTCCTCGAGAGGGTGGAAAAGAGCCTCCAAAGGAAATTCCCCCCAGGGTCCACTTCAGGATTGGCCCTGCTCTATACAAAAAAAGGAGGGGGAGGGGGGCAACCCGCCATTCTCAAGCCTTCTGAGCTTTATAAATACAGGTTTAGCAATATCTCAAATCCATAACAGCTGAACTCCAGTTTTCAATTATGGTGATAGCATTTACCTTCAGATGCTTTGGTATTTTACAGCTTTCACCACAGCTGCATCAGCTTACAGTTATTATCATTATGGTCGGAAAACTGTTCAGGTGATAAGAAAAGAAAAATAAGCTGCTTACAGAACTTACCTGGACTGTGTATCACTTCTATGCATTATGATAATATTTCTCAAGCAGCAGATTTTTCTGGACAATTAGGAGCCATGCTTAATGGCACATGGAATGTAAACTTTCAAAATTTAACTAATCTATTGAGACAACAAATTGTAACTCTTAATTTTACCAAGGTATCTTTGCTGACGGTGTCATAAAATAAAATCTTTATTGAGATCACCAGTACAAACTATTTGTGGTTCTGTTGGCAAATATTGCTTATTGGTCTACTCAGAATGTGGCCTGTGTCTTACTGAGTCATCCTTGAGCCAAGTGCAGTCATTAGTACTCCATATACCATTTCTAATTAATCTTCACTGAACTTTTCTGGCCACAAATATGATTTCCTCATTTCACCTAAAATTCATGATACAAAAGTATAAAAGGTACTCGATGAGTAACTACTAAATGAGATGTTCACTTGTGCTTACATGTTAGGAAAGGCAATATCTTTATCTAGTTGTCTCATAAATACATGATATTTATACAATAAATATAAGTAAATTTCATTATAAAATGTATAATTGCCACATGGCATTGACTGTTTATCCTTGATACATCTCAGTGGCCTCATAAATCATGAGATATACACATACAATTCCAGTCAGCCAGGTGGTATGGAAAGTTCTAGTTGATTCAATTAAATCTGGGAGTAGACCCACTCAAGAGGCTGATGTCTGAGTGAACAGCATACACCATTCTTCCTCTAATGATGTGTCTTACCTCAAAATTTTCACCATAGGGCATGATAAATGTGTGACATTAATAATTCTTCACATGCTCAGAAAACTCTAATCTGGGAAATATTGATAGAGAGATCTGGGGAGGTAAGACAGGTAAACTGAGTCAGCAAGAACTCCAAACTCTCTATGATGATCTTTTGTAACTAAGAAAAAAATGCCTTTTGCCAGAGAACTACAAAAACTCGTCTTGTAAACTTGAATTTCTTCCCCTAAGTGTCTGAAAGTTTATGAATCTAAAGTCTGTTCTCTCACTGGAGCTCTCACAAGTGCACTCCTGGTTTGTTACAGAGTGAGGACTGTCCTGTCACTGTGCCATTCAGTCATCCCCATTCCATATATACTCCTTCAAATGAGTTCCACTGTTTCTTTCTGTTTCCCTCTTTCTCCTTCCTCCCCCTCTCTGAACCTCCTGATTCCATCTCACTCCACAACTTCTAGCCACTGTTCTGGACTCCACCCAAAGGAGGATAAGGAGTTTCCTAAGGAACCTCAGAAAGCAAAGCTCACTAGAGCACTCAAAGTTGTACTTTCAATAATTTTGCATCTCCATGTCAGCTTCATGTTTTGTGGTGTCCTTGAACATATATTTCATAAAAGTAAATAAAGACAAAAGCGGTGAATCAGGCAACAAAGTCCATCTTGAAACCTAGGGGTCAGAGGAACAAAGGGACAGTGATATCGATGATCTATGGACAGCCCCCTTTAGTGCCACAGTGTCCTCTATCTATGCTGGATGCAGGACAGACTGTACAACAGAAGAGTATCTTAATCCCCAGCCCTATGCTCATATCAAATGATGGAATTTTATTCTGGAAATTTCCATGCTGACATGGAATAACTTTGAACTAAGGACTGAGGTATGCAAATGAAGGTGAAGAAGAGATGAAGTAGAGATAAGGCCCATTTAGGGTCCTTCAAGGGTGATGTCTGTGGACAAGGCTGTGAAGATGACAAATTTCTCTCTGGAGGCACCAGGCATCTTAGCGCCAACCTGGAGGAATCCCTGACTCAGACAGCAGAGGGTACTGTAGCAGAGCACCTGCAGGATCTGGTGGGTGTGTTCTCAACTGCACAAACAGAAATCTTATGCCCAAACTTATTTCCTCTGCCTTATATTCCCTAGGAGACACTGTAGAGTACCAGGCCACAAACTTCTTACCATTTAACCTCTCACAGGAGCAACATCCAAAAGAAGGGTCAGTCTTAGGGTACAAGAAGGACTCAAACTGTGAATTAAAACAATAGATTTGCAGGAAGTTCACCTCTTCTCTGCTTGGGAAAAGGATAAAAGTGATTAGTGTTCTCTGAACACATGGAGAGACTGCAGAAATGGGGCCCAATGAGTATCCCACTATGGTCTGGACTCTGATCTTTTTGTTTTCCTCCTTCTTCATACAGATACCTGGATCCTCACAGTCTGGGAACCTGATCACATAAGAAGTAAGAGGACTCCCTTTTTCTTGGTGACTTGTTTGTAGATGGGACCTCACACTTACCCTGCCTATGTCTTTTTTTATTCTTTTCTTCATTCGGGTTCTGAACACAGCCTGGCCTGACCCAGGAAGTCCTGGTGTCATTCCTTGGCCAGCCTGGCCAGGACTTTTTGTCCTCATTCCCTTATATCTGTTGGTCATGGCTTTACTTCTACCTAAGTGGACTAATGTATATGTCTCCCTAAAATTCATAGAATGGAATCCTAATTTCCGAAATGAAGGCATTCAGACAAGGAGCCATAGGGAGTGATCAGGTGAGGAGTGCATGGATTAGAGACCTTATGAAAGAAGCCCTGCAGAGATCCTCCACACCTTCTGTAGATGGCTATCTATAGAGTAGGCCCTTGCCTGACACAGAGTCTACCAACCTTGGGTTTCCCAGGTTCCAGATTGTGAGATGCGTAATTCTCTTTTTAATAATCCACATAATACAGCATATTTTTATAATAGTTCAAAATAACTGAGCCTCCTACACGGTCTATTTTCTCTTAACAAAATGAACATTTTAATAGTATGTGAACAAAAGTTCATTCTCTAAGAATTTTCTTTTAAATATCCATGGTAGTGACATGTCTATGACTGCCCTTCTCTTTTATGGAAAATTGTACATTCACTGTGTTATTCATTCCTTGTGGGCTTTTCATTTGAAACAGCAAACCCCTCAAGAACAGAGATACTATTTCTATTAATGATAGGGAGCTGAGCCCAGTGCTGAACACACAAACACTGTCAATAGGCATGGAGTCTTTGTTTGTTTGTTTATACAATATCTTTATTTATTCATTTTTATGTGATGTTGAGGACCAGTACCTCACACATACAAGGTAGGTGCTCTACCACTAAACTACAGCCCCAGCCCCTTAATGGAGTCTTAATGGAAACATGCATGAAAAAGAAAAATAGGACAGAGAAGGGGAAAGAAAATGGTTTCTACGGAAACATACAGTGTGCTCAAAGATGGAGAAATCCCCAAAGATCCCAAATTCAGGTGAAGGTGACAGAGGAAAGTGGACTGGTGTCACTCAGGGTGGAATCCGAATTTGTGTTCTGTGTTGCTCCATCACCCCCTCTGAAGATGCTAGATGCTACACCTCCATGTCTACAAACACTGAATAAGTGGTACATAAAGAGGCTGTATGTGGAAACGTATTTGCATAATCGTTACCTTCTCTAAGTCAGCAGGGAAGGGATAAGAGAGGCCTAGAGCAGTCCACACCAGATCTGTACTCCAGAAGGGTTGTATTCATCACGGCCAAGGGCCCCCTTCTTCTCCTGCTATTGTGTCACTTCTCAGGTAGGGACAATTCTCACATATCTAGGACCAGGTCCTTGGCCTAAACCTGTCCTCTAGCTAGACTCTATCAGCAGCTCTAAATTTGTCCTTGACTGCTTACCCATGACTCTCTGTGTTCACAGGTTCCCTCTCCCAGCCTGTGCTGACTCAGCTGCCCTCCATCTCTGCATCTTCTGGAGCAACTGTCAGACTCTCTTGCACCCTGAGCAGTGGTGATATCGTTACTGGCTATGACACAACCTGGTACCAGCAGAAGCCAGAGAACCAGTCCCAGTTTCTGCTAAGATACCACTTAGACTCTGATAAGAACCAGGGTTCTGGAGTTCCCAGCCACTTCTTTGGATCTAAAGATGCCTCAGCCAATGCTGAATTTTTACTCATCTCAGGCCTTCACCAAGAGGGTAAGGCTGATTATTACTGCCTAACACTTCATACTAACAGTGGCACTTGCACAGTGATCCAGACCAAGGCAGAAATTAGATTTAAAACTCCCCTTGTTTTCTCCCTGACTTGTGCTCTCATAGGTGCATTCTTTAAGACTAAGTCTAAACCAGGTGGTGACTTCTTAACATTTTGGGGGACATCCAATAGAGTTTCTACTAATTATAAATGTGCAAATCTCTTATCTTTTTCTTTAGAGAAAATCTTAATATCATATATTACAAATAACTTCTTCTTACCTTGACATTTTTTTCAATGGTATAAATCACTTCTTTCAGCTGTTTTCTTCCAGCTGTGTCCAATGCAGCATCTAGGCCTGACACACAGACTTGTATGATCTGAGAGCACCTCATCAGTCACAGGTTCAATCTGCCTCAAATCTAGCCCCACTTATCAGTTATACGAGTGAGGTTGCCTTATCTTCATGTGCTAGTTCCAGCTAGTCATTTGAATCTGAAAAATTCCTCCAAAAA
>NW_025999898.1:4324831-4330699 GCF_001458135.2 Marmota marmota marmota
GGATGCCTCTTGGCAAGTGTTTGCCTTCCATCACCTCCCTAGGTGGGAGAGAATAGGATCAGCAGGAGTTTCTGTCTATAATAAGAAAGGAATTTTCTTGAGGAGCCTTCTTTGTGTTTTTATTCATGAACACTGTCCATCTAGGATGACTATGGTACAGTGAAATGGGCTAAGGAGACTGGCCTGCCATAGTGGGGGGAGGTATGTAATGAGAGAGGGAGACAACAGATTCCATTTGGCTCATGCAGAAGTCATGGAGGGGTTCTTAATGGCCCCTGCTGTTTTACCTGACAG
Organism: Marmota marmota marmota; assembly: GCF_001458135.2. NCBI lineage: Eukaryota > Metazoa > Chordata > Mammalia > Rodentia > Sciuridae > Marmota > Marmota marmota. The sequence goes on from NW_025999898.1 coordinate 4,325,126, forward strand.
CAAGATATGTTCCTTCTGAGGTTCACTCACCTGTCACTCCAATCACACAATAATCGGAACAGTCAAAGGACAGTTTGATGTCATTCTTCTTAGATGTCTTCTGAGGAAGCCAGGACTTTGAAATGTAATGAGCACCCAAGCAGCATAATAAGGAGTACCTAGGTGATATAACACTCTATCCTTCTGTGGGTACTGATAAGGCAGGGCAATGCTGGTTTCCAGGATATCTCTGGGAAACTCCAGAACATTCACCCTGGGTGAATAAACCCTGGCACCTGATGGACTGTGGGAGTTCTCAGCTGGAAAGCCAGGCCCTGATGTTCTGTACTGTGCCCTTTGCTCTGTGCTCATTAGTTTCAGCAGCTCTGTCCTCTGGGATCTCAGGAGAGGCACTACTCTATACTCAGCTTAGACCACACTCAGGCTAAGAAGTATCAGGGGAGGGTGATGATTTGCATAAAAGTTTTCATTTCTGTCCTCACATGAGTGACAAAATAAGAGACTGTGGGCAGTTCTACTCAGCTGTGTGTGGGGGAAGCAGATCCTGGAGCATTTCCACCATGGTCTGGACCCATCTCCTTCTCACCCTCCTCACTCTCTGTTCAGGTGACTCACTATGGAAAGCAAAAGGGATGGTGGGACAACTTGGGTCCATCTTTTCTTTTTAGGGGGTAACCATAGTACAGGTAGTAACCCTAGACTCATCTCTCTATGTAACTACTTTCTCTGTTCTAGGGTCCCAGGCACAGTCTAAGTTGATTCAAGAATATTCGATGTCAGCATCTAAAGGGGAGACGGTCACTCTCTCCTGTGCTGGAAATAGCAACAATGTTGGAGCTTATTATGTAGGCTGGTATCAACAGATTCTGGGTTCTGCCCCCAAAACTGTGATGCTTGGAACTAGTAGGCCTACAGGGATACCTGGTCGCTTCTCTGGCTCCTATTCTGGCAACACAGCCACCCTGACCATCACTGGGCTCCAAGTGGAGGACGAGGCCAATTATTACTGTTCAACATGGGACAAAAGCCTCAGTGCTCACACGGTGCTTGAGATGCATGGGGAACTGAGACAAAAACCTGCCCTTGCCCTCAGGAGAGGCTGACCATCTCATGAAAACACTGCACATGCAAGGTCTAACTCTCATAGCATAAGCCCACCTGGAGGAGTCCATCATTGGGCCAGGTATGGTGGCTCATGACAGTATTCCCAGCAGTTCAGAAGACTGAGGCAGAAGAATTAGCTGCTAGTTCCAAGCTATTCTTAGCAACTTAGCAAGGCCCTAAGCATCTTCATAAGGTTTTGTCTCAAAATTAAAAAAAAAAAAACAAGGGCTCAATGTTTAAGCACCTCTGGGCTCAATCCCTGGTAACAACAAACAAAAAGAGTCAGTTATTTTTAATCACTTTTGTGTTGTTTTTAAAACAGCTTTACTATCACATAATGTATATACCATGAAGTGCACCTGATCAAAGAGTATATTCAAGACATTAGTATATTTATCAACTTGTGTGATAGACATTAGTATAGGTTTTAATCAGCTTTTTCGACATTGTGAGCAAAAGATCTGAAAAAAACAATTGTAGAGGAAGAAAATTTATCTGGGTCTCATGGTTTCTGAAGTCTCAGTCCCTAGATAGCCAACTCAATTGTTCTGGGCTAGAAGTGAAAAAGAACGTCATGAATCAGGGTATGCAGAAGAAAGCAGCTCAGGAAATTGCACCTGGAAGCAAAGAGAGAAAGAATTCCACTCTGGGATAGAACCACACAATATAACAACTGGTTTTCAGAACACAACATTGGAAAACTAGAAGATAAAGGCAAAGTGACCTCAGAAATAGCACTTAAACAAAAATACACAAACAAAACTCATGCGCAAATACACAAGCCTTCAGTTGCACACCAATGATTACACAGGAGGTCAAAGATTTCTTTCTGGTGGCATTTTCTTGGTCCTGCTGATCCTGAGAATCTTACGGACCTGAGGAAGCAGACAGTAGAAGTCAGAAGTACAGAGATTGCAGGGATTCTCAGTCTAGGATACCAGAGATCAGGTAGCAGCACAGATCAAGCTCTCTGTATCTTTATATGTTTGGGCTGAGCAAAACATGGAAAAAACTTGAGACAAAAACTTGCCCTTGCCCTTGCATAAAAGTTTTCATTTCTGTCCTCACATGAGTGACAAAATAAGAGACTGTGGGAAGTTCTACTCAGCTGTGTGTAGGGGAAGCAGATCCTGGAGCATCTCCACCATGGTCTGGACCCATCTCCTTCTCACCCTCCTCACTCTCTGTTCAGGTGCCTCACTATGGAAAGCAAAAGGGATGGTGGGACAACTTGGGTCCATCTTTTCTTTTTTAGGTGGTAAGATTCAAACTTGGAGACTAATCCTTGGGGGAAGAGAAATAAACATGCTGCCTTTAATTTTCTGCTTCTCTGGTTGTTTCAATAAGAGGACAATTGCAAATATTCTTCTGGTCTCAGTTTTTATATTTACCATATTTACTATATTTTTATATTTATATATTTTTATATTATGTATGCTATATATAATATACATATTATATTATATTTATTTGGTATTTATATACTTTTTACTATGCTTACTATGTTTCCCATTCTGACCAAGACTTTGAGGAATTCCTTGGCAATGGGTTTGGCTCCATATAGCCAACAGTGATATAGGCAGATAACAGTGACATCGGGAACTCTAACTGATCTCCCCTGTGCTTGCTTCCCTCCCATAATCCTCACTCACTTTAGAGGAAGACCTTTTACCCTACCTTGAGAGTTATCAATCCCCCAGGAATTTTTTGTAATTCCCCATATATGTAAGAGAATGGTATGTCTCTTTTATATTCTACCAGGTTTTCACCCATAGCAAATATCCTTGTGTTTCCTTTGTTTCTCAGAAAACATGAAAGTTTGTATCTAAACATACATGATTGTCCCTACTCATCTCGTGGGCATTTAAATTCCAGGCTAGAGAAACAGTTAAAGGAGCACTCATGGCACAGTCACAAAATCACATGCTCTTTTACCTTCATACTCCATCAACGAAGACGAACTGCCACAAATGTCAGAATTCTAGGCACCCAAGACCTTAATCCTGACCCACATGGTCACATTTACACAGCTGTTGCACCTGAATGCCACTTGCCTTCCATCACAAAAATATATATAGGTCGCAGGGTATGTGAAATAAAGACTTTTTCAGAATAAGGAATTTAAAGATGGTTGGGCAAACTCTTCCCTTGAGGATGTGGCAGGTATGGACCTCTGCTGCCTTTCAGAGACACATGAATATAAATATTACTATTATTACATGAACAATAAATGAAGGCAACCCTAACTTATTTTACCTTCATTTTTATGGTTTTTTTCCTACTCTCAACATGAGAAAACTGACTCCCCACCAATTACTATAAAATTTAAAAGAAAATTGGGTTTTATTTATTCAGAGAGGGGCCATTACAGTTCCATTAGCAGACTTCTCCCAGTTCCTGCCTGTCCAACTCCCCCATCCACCAGGTCCAGGTGCTGAATAAATGTATGTGATAGTACTGAGTCAGGTAATGGATATGACCCCTTTTGCACTAATAACCCCTTCTCTCTGGGGCCAGTGGAGATTATAAGAGAAATTTGAATTGGATAAGTTTAGGCTACACTAAGGAAGACAGTGTCCATCATGGCCTGCATTCCTCTACCCCTCTTGCTCTTCTCTCATTTCTCCATGAATAACAGGCTTACATGATCAACACCCCACTCTCCAGCCTGAGTCCACAGCCTCTGGTTTGTATCCACTAGAAGTTCCAACTTTGTCCTGCTTGCTCCCCCAAGACTATTTGTTGTTTGCAGGTTCCCTATCCCAACCTGTGCTGGCTAAGCCACCATCCCTTTATGCATCTCCTGGAGGACACTTTAAACTCACCTAAACCTGATTATAGGAGACTTCAGAATTTGCAAGCACCAGAAGAAACCAGGGAGTTCTCCCCTATTTATCTTGTATTACTGCTCAGAATCATGAAAGGGCTTAGAGTTTCCAACCATTCCTTTGGACCTAAAGACCACTCATTAAATGCAGGGCTTTTGATTATCTCTGGACACCAATCTAAAGTTCAGGCTATTAATGTCAAATATACAAAAGCAAACCTAAGACTTAAACAGTGTGTTAGGCCCAGAAAGATGTGAGTAAACAGTTTCCCTGCATTCTTCCTGCATGGTACACTCATTGCTGCACTGCCTGGGAAAAAGTCTACCCACACGAGGTGGCTCATGTATTTCTGCAGTCAGAATCCAAGCATTTTCTTCTGCCTTCTATCTATAGCCCCAATGAGGGTCTGAGTTTAGAGTCCCTCTTGCAGCCTGTGCTGACTCAGCCACCCTCTTCATCTATCTCTATAGTGCAAACTCACCTGCACCCTGAGTTGGAGATACAGCTACAACTTTTCCTTGGATTTATGGATATGAAATCATCTTTTTTTCATTAAAATGTTAGTTTAGTCCTTTGCTAAGGCATTCTCATCCTGATCATGTCTACTATGGCCTAAATCAGTTCCCAGGTCTTAGTATTCCTATAGAGAGATGTTAGATAGGGAAGAAAATTACTGATCCCCTGTGGCCAGCTCAGTGTCAAGGCCTGAATCAAGGACATAAGTATGTGATCTGAGCACTTCAGGTTTGTCAACTGAGTCCATAGTTCCCAAGCCCAGCTTAAACAAACAGCATCAAGCATGAGGTCACCTTCCCCTGTATCTTCTAGTTCCAAGTTTTCCCTATAAAAATGTCCTTTCATTCTGAGTCTCAAGTAGAGTAGTCTCTGTGGCTCCAATGATGCTCTGCAAAGAATTCTTCCACAATGAGATGAGATTGTGAACTGCCAGTGAACACAGAGGCCCACAGCATCAGGAAGCTCCACCTCACAAAGGGCCCCACTGCTGATTCCATCACCTTGGAGAATTAGACTTCAACGTGTGTAGTCTGAGAGGACACAATCTCACAGAACACAGAATGTAGTAATCTCATTTTTTTCTAAATTCTTCAGGAGCATGAACACTGATTCCAGTCTTGGCCATGTATCTCCTCTGAACATCTGTAGATTCTTCCTCCCTATCATCCATCCTATCATGGTTTGTTGTCCACTTACTTTGTTGAAGGATAGACCATCTAGTGAAACATATCCTGGTGTATACCACTCAAGTCCACCTAGCTGCCCTGATACAGCCTACTTCTGCCTCTCATGAGAGGGTAGAGGAACTACAAAGACTTCTTAGGACATTCCTATAAATGTATGAATACAAGAAGAGGAGCAGCGGCCTGCTGAGAGGCAGAGCCGCCCCCTCCCCCTGCGCCGGCAAGGTAGAGGGAACTGTGACCACCCACAGAGCAGGCCCAGCGGCCTGCTGAGGGGCAGAGCTGCCCCCCACCCCCTGCGCCTGCCAGGTAGGCGGAATTGTGACCACTGACAGAAAAGGCCCAGTGGCCCGCGGCGGGACAGAGCTTCCAATCACTCCTGCAAGGTAGGCGGGCCTGCGACCCACCGGCAGAAGAGGAGCAGCGGCCTGCTGAGAGGCAGA
>NW_025999898.1:4334276-4376535 GCF_001458135.2 Marmota marmota marmota
AATGTTTTGAACAGACCAACAATAAAAAATTAAAAAAAAAAGAAAAAAACTGGAGAGTGAAAAAGAACTGCAGGAAAAAAAAATAGGGGGAAAAACACCTTCTATCACTAAATTCAGAAAAATCAATGTTTTAAATTTTTAAACTGATAGCAACATTGTGAAAATTATTAATGTGCTTTTTCTTCAGCCTTAGCGTATAAGACCAGCACTTTAATTGGCTCTGACTAGGGGCAGAAAAGGATTTTTCATTGATAGAATGCAAAGAGAAAGAAGGAGGTTTGCATGCAGCTTCTGCTATGCAACAAAATCCTGCAGCAAGAAACCACCTTACATGTCAGACTGTCATTTTAAGCTCAAAAGAACAGGGTTTTTTTATATATATAATTTTGTTCACTGCTACAACTCCTATGAACAAGCTTGGTACATAGTAGACATCCAAGAAATAGTGAGTGAATAAACTAATAAATGAAAAAAAAATGTATGAATACAGTCTGAAGGATGCCAACACCAGATGACATTGAAGTTTTCCCATTTGCAGATGGCACCCAAAATGTACAATTAACTCCCCTGAATATGGCTTTTGAAATCTTGAACTTGATGTGCTGTTATATTCTGTAGTGGGATGGTTACTTGGGATTTTCACTGAACACGTGGTGATGGATTACATTGAGAGTCAGAAGAATCCAGGTCCCATAAGTTTGATGGGGACATTAATTCAAGATTAAATGTAATCTCTTTAATCCTTCTCACTATTTATGCATCCTTTCAGTCTTCTGCAGGCCACTGTCCTCTAACCTCTGTGCTCTAAAGCCTGCCACCATGAATGTGGTGCTATTGTTTTTCTGGAGCACTGCATGGAATCTGTTACACTTTAGAGAAAATTGTCTTGTAGCTTGGAGATGTCAGTCTTCTCCCTCCACTTCATCATTTGTCCTTGGCTGAGAAATGCAGGAGTTGAACAAATGATGACTGCCTGTGAAAGGATTGCCTTTGGTCCTCAGTATCAGGGTACCAAGAGAAGCTGTATGGGTTTGGGGGCTTCACCGTTTTTTGTTCCAGTGATGAAAGATCCAAAGTGTAGCAGATTTTCAATTAAGATTTAAATATTTCTAAAATAAAATCTCAGAAATTTTAATTCTGGATGGTACCAAACATTTTCTCCTGAGAAATATTATGCCAATGACAAAATTAAAATTAAAATTCGTAAGTAAAAATTACAGATCATGCAATTATGCAGAGTTGTAAGTTTTGTTTTCACCACTGCAGGTGTTTATTCCATATAGAATTATTAAAATCAATACCTCAGACCAGCACAGGATCACTGTTAAGTCTAGAGAAAAGATCAAAACTGTGGTAGATTAGAATTTTCAGTGAGTAAAGTAAGAGATTGAGTACATGTGAAGAATTTGTTCAATTTTGTGGGATTTTGGGAATGAGTAGAGTTGAGACACACAATCTGAGATAAAAGTTCTGAAAATTAAAGAATTCCATTGCTTTCAGCCACAATGGAATGAGAGGTAACAGGTATCCTCCCATTTCAAAGAACAGGAAACTAGACACAATATACAACATGACCCTTCTATGATACAAGAAATTCATTAGCACAAGATAATGCCCTCAGACCAATGGAAAATGATTGATCTTTATGAATGCTCTAGTGATCTGTGTAAAACATATCCAAGAATAGAGCCCAAAGGGTGAGAAGAACAAGATGGTCATGATGAGGAAAATGTCAGAGACAACCTCCGTAAAGATGGAGCACTTGGTATTTCTGTAGTAAAATTAAAGCAGTCAGGAAAAGCCCAGGGTCAACTCTTGTTGAGATCCTTGTGAGAAAAGCTAGTAAAAATAATAATGTTTTTATAGAAAAGCTACCACCTTGTTTTGGAATTTATATGCACTTTTCTACCTGCCTAGTGAGAATGATGTATTTAGTAACAAATCAAAAGACCTCAAAATCAGAGCATTTTTAAGTATCAGATCATGGATGTGTGAACAAAGACAATGATCTCATGAAGTGCACAAAGATCTGGGCTTTAATGTCTCTGGGCCATGGGGAGGTGTGTGTCCTCTGACCATCTGGGAGCAAAATAGGACTCTAATGAATTTATGCAAAGCTCTTGAAGGATCACTTACTCAAAGGAGTCCAGGTTTGGGGGTTGGTGTTATACCTACTCTAGAGGAATCAGTAGCTTGTGCCCACTGTGATTTGGCACAGTCCCCTAATGAGGGACATTTATCTCATCTTAGCAGATGTTTCCTCCTTGGGTCCTCCCCCAAGGGGGAAATAAACCTTCATTCTGTTCAATCTGCAATTCGAGCAGACCTCAAGCACCAGAGCTCAAGGAGGGGCTCAGCAGTTATAATGGAAATATATTTGCATGAATAGCCCCTCCTCTGAAGAAGGTGAGGAAAACAAAAGGAGGCCTGAGATAGCCCAGCACAACTGAAGTGACCCAGGCTCTGTGCCCACTTTTTCCTGGACACCTCTTTCTCTTGCTCCATTCTCACTGTACAGGTAGAGGCAAGCCTCAGAGCTATTGGGCAGTTTCAAAGCCTACTTCTGTCTCTTTTACTCATACTTTTGTGAAAACCTTCCCTTGTCAGTGTCACATCATCCTTGACTTTCTGTGTTTTCAGGTTCTCTTACCTTGCCAGTGGTGACTCAGCTGCCTTCCATCTCTGCATCTCCAGGAAGACTCACCTGTACCCTTAGCAGTGGATTCAGTGTTGGAGACTATGTAATAAGTTGGTATAAACAGGAAGCCCTCCTAGGTTTCTTCTGTAGTACCGTAGAGACTCAGATAAAGACCAGGGCTCTGGAGTACCCAGCCACTTTGCTGGATCCAAAGATATATCTTCAAGTGTAGAGCTTCTCCTAATCTCTGGCCTGCAGGCAGGAGATGAGGCTGATGATTACTGTCAGATATGACACAGTGGTATTCACACTGTGACACAGGTTGAGGGGGATATTGGACAAAAACCCAGCCTGCTCAGTGTCCTGGACTATGGCTTTTCTTCAACTGTAACATAGCTTGCACCTTCACTAAATACATTTGCAGGCAGCTTCACATTAACAGCATCACTCCTTGTAATTTCTCATTCAATGTTCCTTAATTCTCAGATAACTAAAAAGGAAACAACAAAAAATCTCTCTTGTAATCAGAAGGATGCCCAGAAACTCAGTTGCTAACAATGAAAGACTATGGAGATCACCACTCTTTTTTCCTGAAACACATTGGCCTTGTCTTGATTTCATCAGATCCCAGGGCCACCACAGAAAGTGGACAGTTCTCTACAGCATAGACTCTGCTGTTTGAGGGGTCAGAGCAGATATGCCTCTTTTCCTCTCAAGTCATCTCTGCTTAGGGCAGCACCCTGCTTACTCTGACCTGAGGATGAAGCACTAAATATGAAAAACTGTCTGAAGACACAGATCTGGAAGGAATACCAAGCACACAGCTGAGATGACCTAGCTCATTTTTGGGTTCCGGTACCTTCGAATGTGATGTCAAAGAGGAGTTAGGCAAGGAAGAGGTTGGGGGCTGAGGACAGTAAACCTCCTTGTGCAATGTGAATAATGAAGAGAAGGCTGCACCATTGCTGAGAAAATGTTTACGCCTCTCCCAGAATGTTGAATGAAGTAGGTCCCCCATGTATGTGACTTTCTTACAGCTGACATCATTCAGGACCTTAAAAGTTTTTATTGTTGGCCTTCTTAACCTTGCAATGACTGTGCCCTTCATCCCTCTTTCACTCTGAGTTTTCCAACAAGTCAATTGATAGAGGTTGACCAGAATGATATAACTGAGCACAAAACTCCTAATTATTGCTTCAATTACCTCCTCTCCTAAAACACTTGACAAAACCCAGATATAAAAGTGAACTTCTGGACAAGGAGCAGGAGAGTGAGTGGGGGTTACTATAGCAACTGGAAACCTAAGTGGATTTTTAAGGGCTCCAAGGAACATTGTGACCTAGCATGGCAAAGATCAACTTACAGGTGTCCCAGTCTGATTTTCTATCTCTGGGTTTGCTAATCAGGCCTCCATATACACCTGTGGTGTCCACCCTGAGCACAGGGTTGATTATCACTGACACACACCTGGCTATAACCTTCACATCACAAACAGCTCTTGCTCATGGGGAGATAAGAAATAAAATCATTTCTTGTTTTTCATGTCTGACCCATTCCTCCCAGGCCTGCTCTGACCAAATTCTGATGATGCTTTCTGGAGTACTCCTGCTACTAAAGCTGAATTTTGATTAACAAAAGTAACTCATTTTCTTATGCCAGAAGCCATGGCACACACCTGTAATCCCAGTGGCTTGGGAGGCTAGGCTGGAGGATTTCGAGTTCAAAGCCAGCCTCAGCAATGGTGAGGCACTAAGCAACTCAGTGACACCCTGTCTCTAAATAAAATACAAAATAGGGCTGGGGATGTGGCTCAGATGTTGAGTGATCCTGAGTTTAATCTCTGCTACAAAACAAAACAAAAACCTCATTTTCTTAACAATCCATTTGTTTCCAGAAGCAAACGGTGCTGCCCACATATGATGGATCTGGATAACCTGGGGGTGGTGTTGAAAAGAAAGAATTCAATATGTGAAACCCAGTGATCCAGGCGCCTTAGGCCTGATCTTCGTATATCCCCTCTTCTTGTCTAAGGTTTGCCTAGAATTGCCTGTCCCCTGAATCCCTAGTAGGTATGAGTTTCTACATTTCTTCTAAGGTTACACTCCCAAAAATATTCTAAACTTTCAGATAAAGAATAAAACTTCCCTGTGAAGGAGATAGTTCTCCAAACCATCACATGCTCATGTTCTCCGGTTTCATCTCAGTGTTTAAAAAAAAAAAAAGCTCATGTGAGACAATGTTCAGAGGTGAAATGGTTAGATATGGGAGCTAGTTGGCAAATTAATCATGTGATAGATTAATAATTTAAATGTATTTTTCAGTGTTAACTGCATGCAGGTCAGGTAAGATGTGACTGGAAGAAGCACATCACTATAAGCACATATTTAGGGTTTGTTTCGAGGGGGCAAAATTGCGACATACGCAGTCGGGAGAAATAAAGAATGTCCACATGCTTCTTCCCCTTTCAATGCTTTATTCGCTCAAATTACTCAATACAGTTTCACTCTGTATGTTCTTCATCAAGAAGATGACAATTCTTAACACTAGGCACTGCAATAGACATAATCAATTCACAGTAAACAATTCTAGATTAATTCTAAGCACTGCAAAACACACTTAATCATGATAGGCTAATGACAGACAATTCCTCTGCATGCTAAGTTCACAAGTTTTAAGCCTTAGGCTTTATGTCCAGCAAATGCACACTCACTTAGATTGTGGTGACCAGGTCTGGAACCAAGGCAGGCTTTTCCTGATGTGGAATGGGTGATCGGTTTAGGAGAGGGTCTTAGGGAGAAGTTGCGGGTCTCACCAGGGTCCAGTCGAGGCAGTAGAGTTTGAGAGCAGTTCATGCAGATCACCCAGAGGATCAGGAAATGATGACAAATGATGGGATGTCAGGTTCTCATCAGGCTCTCTGACTAGAGTGTATCCTTGTTTCGACTGGCTAAATCCCTGTTCATTTGCTCTATTATTTATACTAAATTTTGTGGGGGGGGGGGATGACCCCCCTTTCAATCCTTATCAGCTACCACCAGACTTCTCAGTGACATCATTTACCCTGGGGTCAGAAACATCTGGTCTGTTGGTCTCCACCCTGATTTTCTTGCCTTTCTTTTCCTTCTTATCAGGAGAGGACAGCCTGCCAGGTGCTTCACTCTGTTTATCAGGGTGAGGAGAAGTAACTTGTTTGATGCTACACTGGAAGGCTCTGTGGGTGTACCTGGTGAAACTGCATGTTTCAAACTGGAGTTTTTAAAATGGAGTTGCTTAGGCTCAGGCCTAAGGCCATCCTAACAGAGTTTATAATCTGTCCCTTGTATCTCACTTCGTCTCTACACTTTCCAGTCACCGTGACTTGAGCAGCTTTCTTTCACCACCCTCAAATCACCTTTGAGGTGATTTTTTTCCTCACCTCAAACCCAACAATGGAATTGGCCAACCAGGAAAAAGAAACTTGTAAAACCTTGAGCTCAAAATCAATTTTTCTTCCTCTATATTGTTCTTATCAGGTATTTTGGTCACAGTGGTGAAAATCTGAATAATTTAGGAGCATTAATGTTTTTCAAACATGTTTCTCTGTTTGGGATGACATTTGACAAAACTCAGTCATTTAGGGGATGAAGCATATGGTCTTAGTCCATATTAATACAGATAACATAAATACTACATACATATTTTCAGAAAATTCTGTTTTTCTTCAGTGTCATTCTGTAGAGCATTTATGAAATAAACAGAATCAGGACTTACAGTATGCAGAAGAATAAGCCATGGAAACCACTAATCCAAGTATAGCAAAAGACCTCCACAAGAGGGGGATCCTTTCATATATCAATCTATGTATACAGAACAATTATAAAAATAGATTAATGAACATTAAGTATATCAGAGTGAGATTCACAATACCGTAATGTACTGCCAGGGTAACTATGAATAACAAATTAAAATTCAGGGTGGGAAACAAGTGAGGAGGAGACATTTTCCTAATATTATAAAGACACTTTTTTCTAATATTATTCCTAATATTCTAAAAACACAGCATCAAATTCCAGGGCCTGTACCATAGGGGCTGGGGGAGCCTCACAAAAGACCTCAAAACAACAAGAAGTTAAAGTCTTAATGTAACCTGTGAAGGATTATTCTCACCTATTAACCTACAGATGCTTTGGAGAAATTTTAATCTTTGAACCTGGGTGATTATGATCCTGAATTGATGACTCCAGGAACACAGAAAGAGCAAACTCAAAGTCCAGGTTAGGCTGATATATCTGATCCTGTAAGTACTGGATCATGTATTTAGCAGACTAGTGATCAATAAGGACCAGAAACAACTTGTGCTTGACCCAAACCCTTGGGAGGACACATATTTATCTTTGGGGACAAATTAAAGGATACTTATGGTCACACTTTCACTGCCTCTTCCTGCTGGCATTTAGACACAAGTGATGGGCCATCCCATTTTTCCCCATTCTCAGTGTCCTTCATCAAACTGTGAGGCCTCCGCCAGTCATGTGTCTAGGTTTCTAACATATCTAAATACATGTCTGAGTCATGTGGCATCATAAGTGACCTATCAAAAATGCAAGAAAGTACTTCAAATACTTAAAACATCACACAAAACCAACTTGTTTATAATACTAGAAAAATAATGACAACCAACCAATAGGAACAGTATTATGTATGAAAAGTATAGGGCAATCTCATTTTTACCAAATATTCAAATATTCTTCTGCACAGTAGCACATAGAATCTATGTTCTTTTGCTGAAATTCCCCCTGATTGATGGGAAGGAATTGGCTCAAAAATAGTATATTTGACAGGTATCTGGAAGTTGTTTAACATTTTTAATGAGGAAAGAGGTAATAAGTCATATGTCATCCTCCCCAATAAAATCCTTGGGCTCTCTGTGCTATATTCTCATACACTTTGTTATTGAATTACTGTGGGAATAATTGACAGTGTATCCAAGGTTGGGCAGCATACATAACATGGTCCTTCAGAGACAGAAAGAACAGTGTGATAAAGTTCTTACCTAGGTCAAGGAGAATATCCCAAGAACCACCAAAGTGGCTTCTCTCTGGTCTCCTCTACTTGCTGTACTGGAGAAGGAGAAGAACTAAAGAATAAAATTAACCAAATCATTTTATGTGCATGTATGAATATATTGTAATTAATTCCACTTTTATGTATAACTATAATGCACCAATTAAGAAACAATAAATAAATTGAGGGAGGAATACACTAGAGGGAAAGAATCAGGGGAATGAAGAAGGGGAGGAAAGAGAAAGTATGAGGGATTGGAATGGAGCCAATTATGTTTATATGCATTTAGAATATTTCAAAGCGAATCCTACTATTATGATTAGCTATAATACAATAAAACAAAAAAATTTTTTGAAAAAAAAACATTGTTTATGTAAACAAAATATCAATATTAAAACAGTAACTTTAACTTAGTAACTTTTAGGTGACTTATCTTATGAATTGATTCATGTCTGGTATGGATTGGAATTTGTGTAATGGTAGAAATATATATTGGTGAGATGTGGAAAAATTACGCTTGTACAGTATTGGTATTCATTTCAATTAGTACAGCTATTTTGGAAAACAATATAGATAGAACGTAAATAAATAAAAGTAGAACTGTTATGTGGTGCATCAATCTCACTTACATATAAAACTACACAACATGTAAAAATATATATAGACATACTTTAGTATTTATATCATTATATGTTAGTATATGTATATATGTAGATGTACAAATATATATAATAAATACACATGTGAAGATATACACAAAGGTATATGTGTGTATATAGACCTATATACACACAAATACACTCACACATATTTTTATCTAAAATTTTTATTTCTGTTGTCCTATATACTGAGTGTTCATTTTGGTGCAAATTTTTAATTCCTCTCTCAATTTTAAACATTCCCCCTAACTAGCACTCTGGAATATAAATCATATTTTTTCGTTAGACCCCTCTTTGGAATGGTTGATCTCAAAATTATAACATATCAGGCTCATTTGGAGTTGAGCACTATTTGAAGATCAGAAAGGTGGGGTCTCGTGTGGAGACTTGGGTGCAAGCATAAACCATTCCTCTTCTCACATATGGAGCCAGCAAGCGAGATATTGGGGAAAGCTCTGCTCAGCTGTGAGGCACAGAAGACAGGACTCAGAGATGACCTCTACCACAGCCTGGTCACCTCTTCTCACCCTCCTCACTTGTTGTAGGGATGACAACATACAGGGCAGGGTAAGGATCTGTAAAAATCATGGGGCTAGGATTTCTCCTCTTATTTGTAGACCCAGAATCAACCTTTTTTGGTCTCTCCCACTTCCAGGGTCCAGTGCTCATTCTTGGCACCAGGATAGAGGGTCACCATCTCCTGCACTAGAAGCAGCACTAACATTCATGGCTATGATTTGCCCTGGTCCAAACAGTTCCCATGAACAGCCCCAAACTTCTAATCTATGGTGATTACATTTCACCCTCATGAATTCCTGACCATTTGTTTGGCTTCAAGTCTGACAACTCAGCCTTTCTGACCATTACTGGGCTCCCACATGACAGCTGATTATCTATGTCAGTCCCAATGCTCCCACAGATCTCCAAATCTGCAGGGAAGTAAGACAAGAATATTCCTCATCAGCCAGAAGGTGAACACATATCAGCTCCCACTCAGGCTTCCTATGAGGATTTTGCCACCATGGGCCTGGGCACATCCATGGACAATTCCTAGGATGAGGTGCCTCCTCTTGTTCTTTCATGATAATCACTCACAGCAGCCATTATTAAAGGGTTTCCAAGAAAATAAGTCCTGATATCCGTGAGCTCAGGACACAGAATTCCTTAGCAATGAAGTTAGGTGGCTGAGGCGACTGGTCCAGCCATGGCTATCTCAGACATCACTCTGAGGAGATTTCTGTATTCCACCATTGTCAATTTTTGTGTATCCAGGAGATTCAGAACTGTGTCCTTCTGTAATTAATCCTCACTGGGAATCTCTGAAATTTTTATCCCAACCTTTCATGTAATTCTTATTGAAGGATAATAGACATACAATAAACCACAAATATTTTAAGTGCCCCATTTCCTATGTTTTAAGATATTTACACACATTTGAAAACCTCATCAAATCATGTTACCAAACCCATCACTGAACTCCAAATCCTTCTCATTTCCCCTGGGAATCCTCCCTACACCCAGGCCAATGGTACAATCCTAGGTAACTACTTATCCACCGAAAGTAAATTTGGATAAGTTTTTATTTCCTATTATTTTAAACAGAATCATACAGTATATGTTACTTCATGTCTTAATGGCTTCTTTCACTCTGAGGACTCCTTTAGAGACCTTGACACACTGTGTTAACCTGCATGTGATCCTACAAAGGTTACATCTTCAACTTTGATGTCCCTGAGCACTTCTGCCTGTAGGACCCTTCTCTTATAATGTATATGTATTCAAATTTTATTTAAACACCCCATCAGAATAGGTGTAACCTATCTGTAATCTTGCCTGGATCAATTTACTTCTAATATAAAATAAATTAATATATTTTCTTGGGTTCTTAAAAGTACGGAGATCTCTTGGCACTGTTTCTTTGATATCTGAAGTACGCTCAGCACTATTTGCAACTTTTTAAAATTTTAAATAATATTTAATAAGTAATAGTAGGCTAAGTTAGATTTAATAAAAAATGTCCCACCTTCTGAACCCTCTCTGTGGCACTTTTTTCTTCCACATGTAAGGACTCCTTTAACTCCAGCACTTTCACAGAGCCAATCTGACATGAGCAGCATCCTGGAGAGAATAGGGGCAGCCATGTGTGTGGACAGAAACAGTTTAAAGTAGAAAGAGACTCAGTGCAAGGACAGGTGGAGGCAGAATAGAGTTCCAAGTTGTGCCCAGGTCTGCAGTGATGCTTTCTCCATGGGAACCATTTGTAGATTGTCTTATTTGTAGACTCTCCAAATCAGTTCTGAGATTAAATGGGTTGGGTAATTAAAAAGTGGCTTTATTAATTTGTCCCTCCACATGGCATAACAACTGAGGTTCCCTGTAGTTATAAGCCACCATGTGACAAATATTCCATTTTCTAAGAAGACCTACTGCTCATGTAAACAGGATGGGAAAAAATGCCAAGATCTGCAGCTGAGAAACGTCCCTTGTTATCTACCCAGTGGCATGAAACAAACTAAGACAGAAGCACCCATGACAGAAAATACATTTGGGGAAGAAATATCAGGTGCTCTGAGTGTCATGTCATCCCCTGCTGAGAAGCAGCTTCCCTCCATATTTGCCAAAAGACACTCAAGACACTCAGAGTAGTAGAACTCATCCCCTGGATGCAAACTGGAAGTATAGGATAGATGCCTGATAAATATGAAAAGAAAGGGGACTCTCATTAGGGTGTGGCTTGAGAGAGGCAAGAACTGGCAACACTGGGAGGTCCCTTGAACAGCCATCAACTGTGGGATAAGGTCAGGTGGATGTTTTCACCTTGCCGCTGCTGTGAGCTACAGGGAAGAGAGCCAGCTTTAAGTCATGCTTCAAAAAGCAACCTAAGAGTGTCGGTGTGAACTCAATGGGGAGTTCACTTGATAAGAATATGCGAAGAACCCATTCATTCTAAAACTCGACTGTGGGCATTGCAGTTGTTTCCAATTATTTGTGCTTGCAAACGTTGCCGTTGCCGTGGTGGGCAGACTTCAAAGTGTCAACTTCAAAATTGATACATTCCTCAGCACCATGCCAGTGCACAGGTTGTGTCACTGTTTCCCAATATCAAGGTGCTTTTCACCAGCAGATAGAATTCTGCATCTCCTTGAAGTTGGCCTTCCTTTACTACCCTGCATTGGCCCATAATGTAATCAGTGGCCTGTGCTACTCCTGGACAACAGGAGTAGTAGCCATATCTATCCTTGTAATCTTTGTCTGTCTTCCTACCACCTCAATGAGAATTATCCCAACAATGGCCTTTTATTGTCTGCATAAAGGAATGAAAACATGCACTCTGAAATAATTACCCATCACCTGTTGCAGACAAGCCTGAGAGCATAAATTTAGTCTGGTGGTTTTAATTAACTGATTTGTGGTTATTTGTTACTTAACATAACATGGATTATCCAGCCTGGTATAATTTAAATTTTCTAAAATTATGCACCTTCAACTCTATTATAGATTGCCAAAATGTGTTTTCCAGTGAGTGGACAATTCAGCTTAAGTTCCCACTTGTTCTCCAGTGGATGGGTCTCAAGATTGATTCAGCCAGGTGGGACACAAGTCAAACAGCTGGGAAACTGCTGATCCTGCTCCAGTGTATGGGCAGTGTTCTACTTAATATGACAGTTTTCTCATCTTTGACCCTACCTTAACCACATGAACCTAGGTACATTCTTCTCACATGAACTTGGGTTATTTTCCAGGATAGATCATATATTAAGCCACAAGTCCCACAAAGGCCAAAGTCTTGTCAAAATTAACAGGAGGAAATGCTTGATAACCTGCTAATCTGATGCTGGTTGTCCTCTCCCAGTGGAATGATAGGCAAATCTAGAGAATGCTAACACCCCCTGGAAATAATATAGGATCTCATAATGGAACATTTTTAACCAGGAAAGCTTCCCACATTTGACATTCAGAATGTTTTGAAGGGCTTTCTCACATAGACTTAGTTGGCCATTTGTGAGATAGAGTTTAAGTTCCAATGAAGTGGCAATAAAAATTTTAGCCCTACATTTTTGAACATTTTCTTCTTTTTTTTTTTTTAATTTATTTTTTAGTTTTCTGCGGACACAACATCTTTGTTTGTATGTGGTGCTGAGGATCGAACCCGGGCCGCACACATGCCAGGCGAGCACGCTACCGCTTGAGCCACATCCCCAGCCCCATTCTTCTTTCTTTTAATTCTCTAAATTACTGAAATAATTCTCACTTAAACCAAATGTACATACAACATGAGGTTCAAAACAAATAATGTCATGCGTCAGTTGGTCATGAAAACAATTGTCTTTATTCATTCAAAACATGCAGGTAAGGTTAAGACCATGCAAACAAGAAATTGAATTACACTTAGGGAGGGATTCAACTAATTCTAGAAAAATGTATGTGAACAGGAATAAGCAAAAAGACAAGCAATAAATGTGAGTCAGATTGGATAATGTACTGTCAATGTCATAAAAATAAATAAAGTTATTTATTAAATGATTGAGATCACACGCCTTCAGATAATGAAGACACAGGGGAAAGCTGTGCATATTCTCAAAGGATTTAAGAGATATCAAGTAATCAATGTACTGGACCTTGTACTGTTGCTTACGAGTTCATGAACAATATTAGAGCAGTCATTTCTTCCCATGGGAAAGCACACAGCCTCCCTGGTCCACATCTGACAGTGTAACTGCTATCAGGGTCAAGCACCAGGCAGGGAAGAATTTGGTTGCCATAATGCACCATGAAAACACTCCCATGGTAGAGAAGACTCCTCCGGTAGTGAGAAACTACAGTAATCACATACAAAATATGAGAATCACTGCATTTAGGAATCAGACTAGGAATGCGTGGATAGAGCCAGTGACCTGATGAGTAGCAGAAACCAGCTAACTAGGCTGTCAGGTCTCTAGGCCAGGATTACTGTATGCACTGTGACCAGCAGGGGGAGCTGTGGGACTACTCTGTGGTTCCTACACTGCCAGCTGCTCAGTAAACACTGCTCAGTTAAAGGGATCCTTGGCCTGAGGGCTGAGTCCCCTACTCACTGATTAGAACTCACCAGCTGTATCTTCTCTGGCCAGGCAAGGTATCCTGAGCAAGGACCTTGGTCTAGAAGCAATAGGTGTTTTCTCCCAAACACCTCTCCAATGGTCACTGACATAGCTTCTTTTGTGAAGTAACAAGTTTGGTGAAGACATAAATGAAGTACAAATTACTTCCCCACGTTTAATTTAATAATCCACTGTCACTTTGTAATGATTTTCTCATTCACTCCTTTACATTGAAGCAATGTAGACCAGGCTTCTCGTTACAAATAGGGAAAGACCTGATGGAGTTTAGAGTCCATGGTTGAAGCCCTCTAGAAAATACGAGGGCACTGCTTCTCAAGCTCTAAAATAAAAAACAAAAAAACGGCAGCTAGAACATTGGTCTCCAGGCCATGAACCTGAACAGTGGTCACTGGTGCATGAAACCTCAGTAGCTGTGAATTGGCTGAGTTGCCCTTGGAGAGGAGCTCATTTGAATGAGAGTCCCACCTTCTTCCCCACCAAACAGGTGTTAAGAGTCATAATAAAAGCTGTGGAGCTGCCTGTGTGATGAACAGACTTGAAAAGCTCAGCCCTGGCCTATCTGCACCATGACGTGGGCTCCTCTCCTGCTCACACTTCTGGCTCACTGCACAGGTCAGGGGGAACTTTCAGGGCTATAATTGGGGTGAGGAAGGCAACACTAAATCTTCATGCCACAAATCCTCTCCTGATCATTGGGTCTCTCTGTATTCAGGCTCCACTTCCCAGGCTGTGGTGACTCAGGAAACTTCACTGACCACAACTCCAGGAGGGACAGTCACACTCACTTGTGGCTCCAGTACTGGGGCCATCACCACCAGTAACTATGCAGGCTGGGTCCAACAGAAGCCCTACCAGGTACCTCAGGGTGTAATAGGTGGCACCAGTAATCGGGTTCCAGGAGTCCCTGCCCGATTCTCAGGTTTCCTGCTTGGAGACAAGGCTGCCCTCACCATCACAGGGGCCCAGACTGAGGATGAGGCCACCTATTACTGTGTTCTGTGGTTCAGCAACCATTTCCACAGTGACACGTGCAGGTGGGGAAGTGAGACACAAACACCCTAACTCAGACTCACTCTTGGTCCTAACACCTCTCATCTTCTGACAATGATTCTGCATTGAGCTAATGTGGGCTTAGCATACCTCTTTTCAATTGCTCCAGAAAAGGCCATCAAATTATTGTTCAAGGCTCCAAAATGTTTTAATACATATTTAATCATAAAGATGTATTCTTGAAAGTCAGTGCATAACTCTGTCATGTGTTGCACAATTATGGATAGAAGTGGCAAAAATTATAGATACATACATGTACACACACCAAAAAAAAAAAAAAACACAAACACACCCTGATTTCAGCTTAGCAGCATTTTGGTGCTAAGAGAATAGTTTGGTATTATGGTGATACAATACACAGTTATGATTATATGTATATAAAGATAGCAATGGATTATATAAAGTGAAATGTAGGATAAATATCATTGAAACAATGTAACATTATATGTTCTTCTCACCACATTTTTAGAAAAGTATAAAATGTTCTAAAATGAGAAAAAAAGAAGATCCAAAGGAATGTGACCTAAAATGCACAGAAATGATAGAAGCTACAGAGGTAGCTTCCAAAATTTAATATGGAATGTAAATTTTCAGGTAAGTGTACCTGTACATGTACTTCAGCCAATGCAACTTTTTTCCTCAATCTTAAGCTAATTTACCAAAATTCATCCTCCCTGTAAAACCTGAATCATTGAGCTGAAACCCTGTCTCCTGTGCTTTCAGTGAATGCTCCCCATAGAGACTCCACAGGACCCCACAGTGTGCTGAGGGCCCTGAAGTACAGGTTTGGATTGGCGGGTTGACTGCATGTCACAGGACAAGAATCTGCAGGGCAGAACTGTTAGGGGACAAGGCTCATGCCTCTTGAAGTCAACCCTACTTTCCACGTGAATTATCTGAATTCTTCTCTCCAAAAATTCAACTAAAAGAAATTCAAAGGTAGGGAATCTCATGAGAATCAAAGGGAGATCACTAGAGTAGAAGAATAGGACCAAGAGAAGAAGGAGGAAGGTGAAAGGGAAAGGGGAAATGCTGAGGAATGATATTGCTTCAAGTAGACTATTATATTGTGTGCATGTATGAATATGGAACAACAAATCCCTCCATTGTGCACAGCTATAATGCACCAATAAAATATGAAAAAAAGAAATTTCAAAGTTATGTTTGAAATTATAAAAGACCACTTTAATGATATTGTAGAGGAGAATAGTTTTGATATATTCTGCCAAACCAT
The DNA here is from genome assembly GCF_001458135.2 of Marmota marmota marmota. Lineage (NCBI taxonomy): Eukaryota > Metazoa > Chordata > Mammalia > Rodentia > Sciuridae > Marmota > Marmota marmota. The sequence continues at coordinate 4,350,003 of NW_025999898.1, forward strand.
TTTAGATATTTGAGCATACAAAGATTACCCTTATTTCTTACAAATTTAGTGGGGTAGAAACCCAACATTCATGTCTTCCAAAGGATATGCCATCTCCTATGACACAGTCCTCCCTTACGGCAGAAGGGGGTCATCTTTTTCAGAATCACACACCTTAGAGAAGCTCCTTAAATCCCACATACAGGAGAAACCCATCTACTGATTATATTATGTCTCATGTTCTCTAAACTCAATAAGTTTACCAAGTTAATCCCATGAATCACCCTGCCCTACTTGTTGCTTGAGATGATGTTGAAATTCATCACAGAACTTTTTGAACTAGAGGAATAAAAATCATACTCCAAAGGAAGCTCTCACCTGGTCAAGCAGCATCTCCCAAGGTACCTCTCTGCTTCTTCCCCCATGGTGATAGGCTCCTGAAATCTTGTGTTCTTCTGCCATGTCCAGTTTTTGAATCCACTGGTTACATGGGGATGGGTAGAGGGGAGATAGAAGATAATTGGTTAATAGATTTAATGATTATTGGAGACATCTTATTCTAAGCTTTATTTGAGATGTGCCTTTTCCATAGACTGTTCCCTGCATCCCCCCATAACAAGCCACACTAGCTCTCATCCATTGACATCAATCTAAATTCAGTAGACGCAATAGAGGTAAAACAGCAAAACCATGAATATAAATATTCCTAAAGGCCCCACCACTTTCCAGACGTAAGAACAGTAGAGAAATTCAGACACCTAACATTGACTCCCTGCCTATCACATCCTGGGGTTCCTTCTCCACTTCCCTCAGGGCAAGGCCTAACCCAGGGCTCAGTATGTCTTTCAATTATCAGTACTGGGATGTTCAGCCGTACCTGTGTCTTATATTATCTATACTCTAATCTATTTCACCAATACTGATAATTTTGAAATACTGATAATTTTATTAAATTTTATAAAATAAATTTACATTAATAATGAAATGCAAAATAAAAATTAGTAAAAAAGTACTTCCTATTCCTCCTATATCTTTTCTCCTGACCCTTTCATTTCATCTGTGGCCAGTACTCTTCTACCTCCAGCAAATCTCCCAACTCAGTCAATGACAAGTAACATTGGGAAAGAATGTTGTCAGATTCATCTGCTGACAATAATTGCTGCACCTTCAGGGTACTCACTGATGTGACAGATGGGGAAGATGTGGCATTCTGTCTCTGCCTGTGGAATATGGGAACTTCTTGGAAACATGCCTGAGAAAGAATTTCACTGTATTCTGCCTGTGGAGTCTCCAAATCAGCACTCTGAGAATCAATGAGTTCAGTAAGTTAAAGGAGTGATTTCAACTTAGTATGTCCTTCCCATTCTTGTTTCAGGTGAAGTTCCCAGTGGTTATGTCCCACCATATGGCACATGCTCCATCTTCAAAGGAAACAATGATACATCTAAGGAAGAATGCACAGATGTCAAGAACTAGGCTGAGATCTTTCCTGTTATATATACTCAGGGACACAAAATGGGTTAAGACTGAAGCAGCTAAGATAAAAAAATATATTTCTGGAATAAACATCAGGAGGTCTAAGTGCTACTCCACCCCACATAGAGGTTCCTTTCATTCTAAAACCTAGTAAAATGTATTCAAGGGACATTCATAGAGGTCAGACTATCCCCTACTACCTTGTGGATTTGAGACACCCTGGACAGATGCTTGAAGAACTTAAAAGAATACAGAGCTCTAAGCAGAAAGTGTCCTGAATGAGGCTATAGAAGTGTCTCCTCAAATGTTTACATGTCAGACAATGTAGGAATTTTCAGTGGTTACATTAGATAATGATATTATAAAAATGATGACACCCAATTTTAGATTGATAATTTGAAAGGACTACTGAGTGGTAACAGGGAGAGATGAGGTGTGGCTGGAGGAAATAATTCACTTCTGCCTTGTTCCTGGCTTTTTATGCACACAATCTGTCTTTCTGCTTTCTGCATATCATGAGATGTGCAGCTTTCCTCCACACCACACATTTCTACCATGATGTTCTACCTCACCTCAGGTCCAGAATAATGGAGTCAGATGATCATGGACTGAGACCTCTCAAACCGTAAGCCCAAGTCAATTTTTCTCCTTTAAGTTGTTCTGGCCATGTATTTTGTCACAGTAATGAAAAGTTTACTAAAACACTCTGTATGCCCACCATCTGTGAAAATAGGTTTTGTGCATGCTACTTTTTCCCTCTGGGTCTGATGCCAAACTGTGGAGAAAAGCACACTGGAAAAGCTTTATAATCCGCCCATTAGAAGCACTAGCCTGGGATAGTTGTGTAAATTCAACAGGCAGGATCATTTGTATCATAAATCACAAATCATTCTTAATCTGGTCTTAGAAAATTGAAGTCATTTCTAATAATTGGTGGTTAGAAACATTGATGGGGTGAACCACCATAAAGGTGTTCAGGTTGGAAGTGGATATGTTGACAAAGCCTCTTCACCTAGAATGTGTGCAGATTGTATCACTGTTTCCTCATATCCAAGTCCTGTTCAGTGGTAGAGTATAATATTTGGTTCCTTAAAGTGTGCTTAAGACTTTGTTTGCCCAAAAAAAATGTAATTTCTGTATGTCTGCTATACTTCCAGGGAGTATGGTTAAGATCACCTTGAACCCCTCACCTTTCATTCTGCCACCCTGACCAGACTTATACAAAAGTGTAACATTTTCTTGACTTTAGGAAGGGAATGACACTGAGCACATGCAGTGGAAAACATACATGACCAAGAGATTAGCCTCTATGGACATGTCACTGAATTCAGGATTATACTGACACAGAGTAGAATGGCCAAGACTATGCAGCTTCAATTGGTGTAAATATGGCCAAAATATATCTCCATTGAGTGGACTATTATATAAGGGTTCCACAACAGATGTTTTTGCAAGGTATTTGTGAGAGGAGGATGCAAGGGAGACAGTTGGGAAACTGATCACTCTCTTGGAATGGAGATACACAATGTCCTCACTGCTGTGACAAGTTCCTGTAACCATCATTACCCTTTACTCACAAGAGCCACTGCAGGGTTCTGTCACCCTGCTGTTTCTGATTCTGACCCTCTCTCACAGTTTTCCATAGGCTACTCACTCTGAGACCAGTGTGGCCGAAACTAAGTCCACCTCAATGAAAAATCAATGCCAAGTCAGAGATTTCAAGGTTTGAAGCAGAGTACCCCAGTTGTCTGCAGTTGGCTGAGGACAAGGCTGAGTACCACTGCTGGCTGGTGTCAAGTGGTGTATCACACAGGGACAGTCACATGAGGAACTATGATATAAACCAACCCTTGGTCAAGCCTGAGACTATGAATGACCCCTGGGACTAAGGACAAATGAGCCCTGTCTCAGCTCTCCAACCAGCTAAATGGGAGGAAAGTGAAGTAAAGACCCACCAATGATTCTTACTCCACCTTGAGTCCAAAGTGGACAAAATCACATTCCTGACTTAGGAGGAGATTTTCCAGGAACTAGAGACCAATTCTTTCCAGATTTACAGAAAAGTGTAAAATCTGGATCAGCTGAAAAGGCTGACCAAACATTTTTGTTTTCTTAGGAAAATGTCTCATGTTCTGTTTTGCCATCCCGGAACAACAACAAAAAAAGTACCCTCATTCACTGTGCAAATAAAGTTTAGCTTTCGTTACATTATTTCAATAAAGCACATTATATTTTCTCAAATCTAGGAAATGTGGGTATTACAGGTTTTTTTGTGATGGTGGTTGTTTTTATGTGTGTGTGTGTGTGTGCACATGTGCACACACTGCTGAGGATTGAACCCAGGGCCTTGTGCATGGAAGGTAAGTACTCCCGACTAAGATATATCCACATCCCTACAATATATTTTTGTTGTTGTTGTTTGCACTGAGGATTGAACTCAGGGGCACTCAACCACTGAGCTATATCCTTGGCTCTATTTTGTATTTTATTTAGAGACAGGGTCTCACTGAGTTGCTCAGTGCCTCGCTTTTGCTGAGGCTGGCTTTGAATTCTTAATCCTCCTGCCTCAGCCTCCTGAGCCACAGGGATTACAGGTGTGAACCACCATTTCTGGATCCTACAATATATTTTTATGGAAGTTTGTGGCTTATAAACATATATACATTTCAGGATTTAAGTGCATCTAGTAATTTTTTTGTCTCAATTGTTTCCACAATTCTGACCGTGATACCTGCCTACCTCCAGACCACTAGTTATCTGCATTTATAATTTGTTTTTACTATAAGTTATTTCATGTGTCTTAACATGTGTATCTCTATGTGTAATTGGATGTAATTTCTAATACAATTTTGTGTCATTGGTTATTTTTAATTTGTATTTTTAATAAAAATATCTACCATCTTATATCTATACAATATTTTCCGACATAATAAAATTGTATTGATCTCTATTGAAACATTTACTTTCAATGATTCTCTACCTTGGGTGGCTCACAACCAAAGGATTTCTTGGATGTTCTGTGCTGAAACCAGGAAAACCCCAGATAAAAAAGGACAAGCTATCTGCCCTATAATAGTTTAATATAGTCCATGTGCTTCACTACAATTTAACACCTAATAAATCAGATATAGAATGTCTCTAATCAATTCATTTAAAAAGAAAACATTTGTAAAACTATTGATGGCTAATATCCCAACATTTAGCCATAATAAAATTGCCTTTCACTTTTCCACCACAAATAGGGTATTTTTATTTCTGTTTTAACAAGCTCTGTTTGTTGTTATTGTTGGTATTCAATACACTTTCCTTGTTTTAGAGTTTATATTTAATGATGCCTAGACAAATGTGTTATAAAAAATTAAAAGTTTTGAATTCATTCTAGATAGGGCAGATAGGTGGGAGGGAAAGAGAGGGAGCAGGGGATTAGCAATGATGGAGAAATGTGATAGACATCATCATCCAAAGTACATGTATGAAAACACAAATTGATGTCATCATACTTTATATGCAACCAGAGATATGAATACATGTAATAAGAATTGTAATGCACTCCACTGTCGTTTATTTTTTAAATCAATAAAAAAGAATCTATAGCTAAAAAAAATTAAAAGTTTTGGCAACATTTTCATCCTCTTGTTTTTGGACTTCCATTACTTAGTATGATCATTCTTTTCTCAGACCTTAATAACAGAAGTATATCCAGATTAAATTTGAACTTATTCTAATATACATGCTAGTAAACATGTGTGACAGAATAGCTAAAGCTACATCATATTGAATACTTTGATAATAATAATAATTGGACAATTTGATACCTTCTTGATCTTGGGTTCCCCCTTCCTTTCCTAAATTAACTAGCACTGACTTTAATTTATTTCCCAGTTTCATGTCTCTCCCTTCTATTCAGCAGGAATTTTAGCTATTTAAGATTGTGGACCATCAATTTTGCACTTTAATTACCCAGTACTCTGTTTTATCAGAAATTGTGTTTTTTCTTGCTCTTAGCTAGCAAAATGACCATCTGCCAAATTTATACAGTATGTGTTTCTTTTTTTTAAAAGAGAGAGAGAGAGAGAGAGAGAGAGAGAGAGAGAGAATTTCAATATTTATTTTTCAGCTTTCGACAGACACAACATCTTTGTTTGTATGTGGTGCTGAGGATTGAACCCCGGCCGCCAGCACGCCAGGCGAGTGGGCTACCGCTTGAGCCACATCCCCAGCCCCAAGTATGTGTTTCTTTTTGACTTACAGAATATACTACATGCATTGTGAAACCTGTTGAATCACAAAACTAACAAAAAACACATAAGAAATTATTACAATATTTTTATAGATCCTTAGACCATTTATTGATTGGGTGATTTAGGTTGTTGTTGGATTGGGGGGCTTTTTTGTATTTGTTTCTCTTTTGATGTGGAGTTTTTGAGTTCTTTATATATCCTGTAGATTAATACTGCATCTGAGGTGCCTGTGTAAAGATTTTCTCCTATTTTGTAGGCTCTCTCTTCAGGTTATTGTTTCCTTTGCTGAAGCTTTTTAGTTTGAATTCATCCCTTCCATTGATTCTTTTTTTATTATTTAATTTTATTTTTTACACAAATGGAGCATGACTTTTCATTTCTCTGGTTGTACATGATGTAGAGTCACACCATTCTTTAAATTATACCTGTATCTAGGGTAATAATGTCCATATCCATCTAACATTTTCCCCATTTCACCTCCCCCTCCCCTTCTCTTCCTTCCCTGTGCCCAATTCAAAGTTCCTCCACTCTTCCCTCCCCCACCCCCATTATGGATCAGTATCCATTTATCAGAGAAAACATTTGGCCTTTGGTTTTTAGAATTGGCTTACTTTGCTTAGCATGATATTATCTAATTCCATCCATTTACCTGTAAATGCCATGATTTCATTTTTCTTTAAGGTTGAATAATATTCCATCGTGTATATATACCACAGTTTCTTTATCCATTCCTCTGTTGAAGGGCATCTGGGTTGGTTCCACAGTTTAGCTATAAACTTTGAGGTGTCTGCACCACTGTAGTATGCTGATTTTAAGTGGTTTCTGTATCAACTGAAGAGTGGGATAGTTGGATCAAATGGTGGTTCCATTCCAGGTTTTCTAAAGAATCTCAGACTGCTTTCCAAAGTGGCTGCACCATTTTACAATTCCACCAGCAATTAATCAGTATACCTTTTTCCACAAATCCTCACCAGCACTTAATGTTTCTTGAATTTTTGATAATTGCTCTTCTGACTGGAGTAAGATGAAATTGCAGAGTAGTTTTGATTTGTATTTCTATGATTGCTAGAGATGTTGAACATTTTTTTCATATATTTTTTGATCAATTGTATTTCTTCTTCAGTGAATTGTCTGTTCATTCCATTTATCCATTGAGTTATTTGTTGTTGTTGTTTTGGAATTAAATTTTTTGAGTTCTTTATATATCATGGAGATTAATGCTCCATCTGTTCTGCTTGTGGTAAAGATTTTCTCCCATCCTTTTGGCTCTTTTGGCTCTCTCTTCACATCATTCATTGTTTCTTTTGCTGAAAAAAAAAAAAAAAAAAAACCTTTTTAGTTTGAAACCATCCCATTTATTGATTCTTGATTTTATTTCTTGTGCTTTAAAAATATTGCTAAGGAAGTCAGGTATTAGCTGACATGATGAAGATTTGGGCCTACTTTTTTTCTATTAGGTGCAGAGTCTCTGTTCTAGTGCTTAAGTCTGTAGTCCAATTTGAGTTGAGTTTTTTTGCAGGGTGAGAGATAGAAGTTGAATTTCACTTTGTTACATAAGAATTTCTACTTTTCCCAGCACCATTTGTTGTGGAGGATATCTTTTCTCTAATGAATATTTTTGGTGACTTGTCTAGTATGAGATAACTGTATTCATGTGGGCTTGATTCTATGTCCTCTATTCTGTACCATGGGTCCACATGTCTGTTTTGGTGCCAATACCATGCTGGTTTGTTGTTGTTTTTGTTGTTGTTCTTTGTTTTGTTTTGTTTTTGTTAGTGCTGGGAATTAAACCCAGGGCCTTGTGCACGCAAGTCTAGCACTCCACCAACTGAGTTACATCCCCGGCCCCATGCCATTTTTGTTACTATGGCTCTGTAGCATAGTTTAAGGTCTGGTATAGAGATGTTACTTGCTTCACTCTTCTTGCTAAGGATTGCTTTGGCTGTTCTGGGTCTCTTACTGTTCCAATGAATTTCATGATTGCTCTTTGTAGTTCTTTGAAGACTGTCATTGGGAATTTCATAGGAATTGCACAAAATCTGTATGACTCTTTTGAGAGTGTGGCCATTTTGAAAATATTTAATTATGCCTATGGGAGATTTTTCCAGCCTCTAAGGTTGTCTTCCATTTATTTAGTGTTTTCATTATAGAAGCCTTTCATCTCTTTCTTTAGATTGATCCCCAAGTATTTGATTTTTCTTAAGGCTATTATGAATGAGGTAGTTTTCCTAATTTCTCTTTCAGTGGATTCATCACTGATGTATAGGAACACGTTTGATTTATGGGTGTTGATTTTATATCCTGCTACTTTGCTGAATTTATTTGTTAACTGGTGGAACTTCGTGGATCTTATAAATATAGAATCATGAATTGGCAAATAGTGATAGCTTGAGTTGTTGTTTTTCTATTTGTATCCCTTTAATTTCTTTCATCTGCCTAAATGCTCTGGCTACAGTTTCCAGGAATATGCTGAATAGAAATGATGATAGAGGGCATCATTGCCTTGTTCTAGTTTTTAGGGGGAATTCTTGTAATATTTCCCATTTAGAATGATGTTGTCCTTGGAATAATATAAATAGGTTTTACCATGTTGAAGTATGTTTCTACTCTCCCTACTTTTTCTGGTGTTTTGAACATGAAGAGGTGCTGTATTTTTTCATGCTTTTTCTACATCTATTGATATGTACATATGATTCTTGTCTTTTAAGTCTATTGAATTTATTCAGTGATTTCTTTAGGTTGAACCAAAATTGCATCCCTGTGGTGAACCCCATTTGATCATGGTACACAATCTTTTTATTTATTTATTTTTTTAGTATGTGATTTGCCAGAATTTTTTTTGAAAACTTTTGCATCTACATTCATCAATGATATTGGTATTTCTGTGTTGTATCTTTGTCTGGTGCTGGTATCAGGGTGATACTAGCCTCACAGAATAAGTTTGGAAGAGTGCCCTCTTTTTCCACTTAATGGAATTGTTTGAGGAGTACTGGTGTTAAATCTATTTTGAAGGCCTTGAAGAATTCAGGTGAGAATCCATATGTTCTGAGATTTTATTGGTTGGTCCACTGTTCATTGCTTGAAATGATCTATTTAAATTGTATATGTCCTCCTGATTCAGTTTGGATAGATTATATGTCTCTAGAAATTTGTCCATGTCTTTGACATTTTCTATTTTATTGGAGAATGAATTTTCAAAATAGTTTCTAATTATCTTCTGTATTTCAATAGGGTCCTTATGTGTTCTGTCACCACCAGAGGATGCTGTAGGACTGCCTTGTTGCCTCACACAACTGTTCAGTTAGGACCATTCACTCAAAGGAGCCTTAATCTTGCTGGTGGATCCTCTGTTCCATGATAAGGTCTCAGCAGCTGTGTTCTGTCTGGCTTGACTGAGTTCCTGGAGTAGAGGCTTTTCTCTCATCTCATCAGGTGCATTCTGCCAGGGTTCTTCCAGGAGGAAAGCAACTTCATTCTTTCTTACTCTGCACTGTTTGCTACACTCCAGGACCAGGGCTCAGAGAGAAGCTGGGGCAACCATGATGGAGAAAGAGTTGCATGAACAGCCCTCCTCTAGCAAAGGGTGAAAAATTAAAGGCCATCTGCAGCAGCCCAGCCCCAATGTGACAGTCAAGAACCGTGCCCACTATGAACTGGAGTCCTCTTCCTATACTTCCTAATTCTTGCTCTGGTTGACATCAGTCTTTACCAAGTCTCAATTCTTAGTTGAAATCAACCTCTCAGTCTCAGAATGATGAGGAATTTTTTCCTCCCCTTACCTCATCCCCTACTCCTATCTGTGTTTGCAGGTTCCCTTTCAAGTTTGTAATGAGTCACCTGCACTCCATCTCTGCAACTCCTGAATCACCTGTCAGACTCACCTACTCCTGGAATAGCAGCTTTAATGTCACCAGATCCTACATACAATGATTCTATGATACTCAGGCTCCTGAAAAGTGTCAGGGTTTTGGGGTCCCCAGGCACATGCCTGGAACACAGATGCCTGGAAAATTACATGTGTTCTGCACATCTCTGAGCTGCAACCTGAGGATAAGCTGATTGTTACGTAGTGCATGACACAAAAGCTCTAAGATTCACTCAGTGTTATTAGCCCACAGAGAAAAGAGAGATAATCCTACTAAAAAGTAGGATTATCTACTACTATTACAGAGATAATCCTGCTAAAAAGTCACAAACCAGAATATCTAATGCATGATGTATGTTCACAGGACATTTTTAGTGGGTTTCTGATTTACATAATAATGAAATCATAGTATAAATCATATATAATTATAAATTATCCAATGTTCTATGAAAATCATATATGTGCAATGTAAAAGCACAACAAACCCCAGCTTCATATGCTTGTGATTTGAGGTGATTCCTTATTATATTTTCAATGAGTATGCATAAATGGTTACAAGTTCCCATGGCAAGAGAAGTGTGGTTAGCTGATAATGGGCCACAGGGTTGTGATACACTAATCTCTGGATTCTATGAATATGCTAGGATGTATGATAAAGTGATAATAATTTAGTCATGAAATTAATATTACTAATCAGCTCACATTAGGGTCAGCAGATAATCCTGGAATTTACCTGAAGACAGTGGGATCATGAGGATCCTTAAGAGTGGAAGATAAAGATGAAGCAAATAGTGTGGTACGTTATAAGTTATTTCTGGCTTTGAAGATCAAAGCAGTGGACACCAGCTAAAGAATGTGGGTGACCCTAGAGTTTGGAAAAGAAGACAGCTTTTGGAAAACTGTTTTGGAAAGAAGACATTTTTTTTTTGCCTGGAGCCTCCAGAAAGTAGCACAACCCTGTCACAACCCTGAAGTTAGCCCAGTGAGATCCCTGTCAATCTACTGACCTCTGCAAATGTAAGATAATTAATTTTGGTTGGTTCATGCTTCCTAACTTGTAGTCATTTCAATTTTATATATATCCCCAAATATTCCCTTAGTCCAAAGGACCAGTATTTATGAGAAAAGTCATTCATTTGATCAGGTTTATGTAAAACTCTAACTTGGAGTGCTGGGTTGGTCTCAGGTCAAGTGACTTAACCAACTCAGTGAACTTACATCCTGGAAATATGAACATAATGAGAGGACATGAAAGAAGCATTTATTATGATCTGCTGAGTTGACTTTCCTAAATGATACCAAACACTGAGAATGCTCAGCTCCATGCTTCTTTTTCATGGCACTTTTCATATTTGATTATTGATTCCTGGTGAATTTTGGGTAGAAAAAAAAACACCCATCAGTATCACTTTAGTAGTGAGATTGATCTGAGCACAGTACTTGACACAGAAATATCTGCACCAGTATTTCTAAGACTCAAATGAAAAGGTTAAAAGGCAGAGTCACTACCTAAGAGAAGTCTAAACTTCATCTGAACAGGGGTGGGCAGAGGAGTGAACCTTGTGTCACTAAGGTGAGCTCAGCAACTGTGCTCTTCTGCAGACCCCAGCACCTGCTTCCTCCCAGGTTCTGCCCATCAGGCAAATAAAAGCATCACCACCCTCCACACTTTGTCTTCCATGATTCCAGGCACAGAAGAAGAGCAGCCAGTGAGGGGCAGTGGGTGGAGGCACATTTGCATGAGCTGCTCCACCTTGAGGCCAGTGGGGAGGGATAAGAAAGGCTGGGGGCAGCCCACACCAGCTCTGGAACTCAGGAAACTGTCCAACATGGTTGGGACTCTTCTCCTCCTTATGATGCTCACTCACTGCCCAGGTAGGAACAGACCTATGTGCCATATGGCAGACCCTTATCCTGAGTCTATCCTCATGGGCTCAGATCCACAAACACATGCACCCTGTCTCTGACTTCCACCATGATGTGTCTATTTTTACAGGGTCCTTCTCCCAGCCTGTGCTGACTCAGCCACCCTCTGCATCTGCCTCCCTGGGACAAACAGCCAAACTCACCTGCACCCTGAGCAGTGGCTACAGTAATTACTATGTGGCTTGGTTCCAGCAAAGCCCAGGAAAGAGCCACAGGTTTGTGATGAGAGTGGGCACTAGTGGCATTGTTGGATCCAAGGGGGATGGGATTCCTGATCGCTTCTCAGGCTCAGGCTCTGGCCTGGATCGGTACCTGACCATCCAGAACATCCAGGAAGATGATGAGAATGTCTACTACTGTGGGGCAGGCCATGGCAGTGGGAGCAGCTTCATGTAATCACAGTGACACAGGCAGAGGGGAAATAAGACAAAAACCACCAGACTGATGGGGCCTATTACAATGCACTTCCAAGTGTCCTGACTCAAAGGTCAGAAGGAGCCTCCTGACCCTGATTAATAATTTCTTTCTTCCCAGATATTTTATGAATTTAATTCACATTAATTATTACCCACATACAAATATGTTTTTAGCAGTGTTTGAAATATTGAGTATATTTGGACATGTGTGTTTCTTCTCAATCATGAGTCCACTGACAAAAATTTATTTTGGAGATTGTTAAGCTTTTTCAGATGTATACATTATACAGCCCTTTTGTCACTATTTTGTGTTACTTTTGTCCATATTCAGCAATGAGGAATATTCCACACAGTGATGGGATTTGAATATTTCCCTTTAAATTCCAGATCTTTGTATTTATTTATTTATTTTGGTTCAAAACTTTTTTTAATTGGTTTTATTTTTTAAATACATGACAGCAGAATGCATCACAATTCTTATTACACATATAGAATTATTTTTCATATCTCTATTTGTATATAAAGTATATAAGTTCATACCAATCCATGTCTTTATACATGTACTTTGGATAATGATGTCCATCACATTCCTCCATCATTGCTAACCCCCTGCTCCCTCACTTTCCCTCCCACCCCTCTGTCCTATCTAGAGTTCTCCAATTCCTCCCATGCTACCTCTCCCTACCCAACTATGAGTCAGTCACCTTGTATCAGAGAAAACATTCACCGTTTGTTTTTTGTGGATTGGCCAACTTCACTTAGAATTATCTTCTCCAACTGTATCATTTCACCTGCGAATGCCATGATTTTATTCTCTTTTATTGCTGAGTAATATTCCACTGTGTATATAAGCCACATTTTTTAATTTTAATTTTTTTAATCTACTGAAAGGCATTTAGGTTGGTTCCACAGTTTAGCTATTGTGAATTGTGCTGCTATAATCATTGATGTGGCTGTGTCCCTATAGTATGCTGTTTTTAAGTCCTTTAGGTATAGACCCCCCCAACATGGGATAACACATGCATGCATGGTCCTCCTGGGCTTTACCCACCTTGCCATATTCCAACACTGACATGTACACAAAGATCTCAGGGAGTTTGTTTGTGACTATCAGAGAGAAACAGAGTGCCAGAAACAGAGAGAACCTGTGCAACACCCAGGATGTGGATTTGAGCCTGCCCTGTAACTGAGGTACCTTTGAGATTTGCCCCTTTTCTATCCATACAGTAAAGTTATTCACATGCAGGTAAAATCATTGTGACGTGTTTATGTTACTAATTACCCAGATCCAGGGCAGATCGCACAGGTTAATACTGACTTTGCTTGAGACACCAGTCGTCATGCTCAGGGGTTCCAGACAAACTACACTTAGTGTCAATTCACCTCAACTTTAGGAGTTCCCATGAACACCTCAGGTTTGCAGATTCATACTACTTTGTCACAGAAAAAAAAAATGAAAGTTCTCTACTTTATAAGATTACAGTTGGGCTGGGGATGTGGCTCAAGCGGTAGTGTGTTCGCCTGGCATGCGTGCGGCCCGGGTTCGATCCTCAGCACTACATACAAACAAAGATGTTGTGTCCGCCGAAAACTAAAAAAAATAAATATTAAAAAATTCTCTCTCTCTCTCTCTCTTTTTTAAAAAAAAGAAGATTACAGTCATTTTATAAATAAATCATATCAAGTCAGTTAAGGAGACAGTGAACGCCCTTTAGGAAGTTCACAGATTTGAAGCATCTTTATACTCAGGATGCCTTGCTCTGCTGATAGTTTTAGATTGTATTAACCAAAACATATGATCACTCAGGAAATGAGAATCTAGAGTATTTTGGGGGTCTTTATTCCTTAAACATATCAACATAATTCTGTTGGAGTAAACTCAACTCCATGAAGATGAGGAGATTGTTTTGATATAATGCACTCAAAGCTCCAAATGTGTAGTCATCTATTTGGTCTTTCTAGTATGGTCATTCTCCTTTCTCAACCTATCTGGGGACAGACCATGAATCACTTCCTGAGCATAAAGTCAGCTGTGGTCCCTGAGGAAATTCCTAAGATGAGCAGGTTACCCACCAGAGGCCAGGACAAAGGCTAGACTTCAACTTCCAAAATGTTCACTCTTCATGCACACATACTCTCTCTCTAATTAAAGCACATTTGGCTACACATGACAGGACATGACCCTTGCTCCAAATGGCTGTCATGATCCCAGGTCTGGGAAGATTCACCAGCATGGAAAGAAGATGGAAAGATGGCAAGGAGATGTCCCTCTGTCACTGCTCAGAGGAGACCATGAGTGAGCAAATATGCATGTGTTCATTTGTAGTCAGACATAGAGACATATGTTAAATTTAATTTTCTCATAATCTTTTATTCCTATACAAAGAAATGAGTTCTTATAGAAATTCATAAGACAATAAATTTTATCTGGTTAATGGAAAAATCTGGAGTTTTCAACTAGAACATCAATTTTTCACTCTATGCTTTGCTATCGGGTATAACCTAAGGAGGTTGACTGTGATGTTTAATTCATTTTCCGGAGAAGAACTAACTTTCCCTATCAAAATTTTTAAGTTAATCTCTCCTAATAAATAGTCCTTCAGGATCTCTGGTGAGACATTTCTCAACATTGTTCATGATATAAGTGAATGTTGTATTCAAATACATTAAAATATTGTTTATTCTGGTAACTGATCATAATCAAAGTAATACTCTTCTCTTTCAATGTTAGAATATTAAATAGTCAAAGAATATGATAAAATATACAATAGTCACATCAAGTGTAAATTTTTACACTCAATTGAATATGAAAAGAATAGGTGGAATCATCCCCATATTTTTGCTGTGAATTTCTATGTTTAAATTTTAGTTAGGGAAATATTGAAAACACTAGTTAAATTTTTAGGTTTAGAAATTTCCTCATATAGTATTATCATAAAAGCAAAAGTCCACTCAACTCATGGTGGTAAAGACTTCTCTAGTAGATGATGAGGAGCTTGGTCATAAGTAAAGATAGTGAAATAGGGCAGAAGGACCAGAAGGACTCAGAGACAACATGACCCTGTGGTCCAGGAATAAGAATCCTCTTTGCAAATAGAATCTACTAGTGGTTGTGTTCAGGGTATAGGAGGAGGAGTTGAGGTAGAGTGCTGGGAAGAAAAGCAATGAGATTTTAAAAGGGAAATTAATGTTTATTTTATCTTGATGTAGAAAAGAATCTATAGGAGTTTATTTAGGTAGAAAAATGCTTTTATCATACACATGTAAAGAAAATATCCTTCTGAATAATCTGTATGTAATTTTAAAAAGAGAGAGAGAAGATAAAGAAGAAAGAAAGTAGATAACACTAGCCAGGGTCTCTGCATGACTCAGGTGGGCAGTGCACCTAGAGCAGGACAGGGAGGTACTCATGAGGAAAGCTTATGGACAGTATCTGGAGATGAGTGCTGATGTGCTGTGGGAGAAAAAAGGTCCGTCAGCAGTCAGAAGTGGGCTCCAGATACTCAGGGTGACCGTGGTCTGGTGGTATGAGCGGCATGAGGACAAATCATTGGGACTCTGCTCACTGTGTGTTTCTCTACTAGGAACTATGTTTGTTCAGAACAGAAATTTTGTTTTGCTTTGGCACTTCTGTATATACAGACCCCAGAATGCAGCCTGACAGAAAGCAAAACATGCATCAGTATCCAGGCTGATCTTTTAAATTCACCAGAGGAGAAAACCCAGAGAGAAAAGAGGACTTTGGCAAAGATCATAATTGATGCTCATCTTCAGACATTTAAAGTTAAGGAACTAAATTGATTCAGGACAAAGGGTTAAATGAGAAATCTGACGTTAGGTTAAGCAAGAGGTAAGGAAAATGGCCTTGAGTGAGGGGAAGTTGAAGTATATGAACATGGATTTTGTGAAGATAGTATAGAAGCGCAAGATTGTTCTCCAGGTCCTGAGTAAAGAAACCATAGAAGCAGGTGGATGGTGGTAAAAATTCTGAGCACAGAAGATGAAGTCCATGTACAAATGCATTACAGAGCAGAGTGAGTTGTATGAATATCTAGCAACATTTATATTAACTAGGATCTGGTGGGATGTTCATTAACAAAATGTCAGATCCAGAGGTCAAAATCTATCATGGAACTTCCCAAAACTGCAACATCAAGACCTCAAGGCACAATCCCACAAATGATTCTGATGTGAGAACATTTGCATGCCAAAAGAAGGAATTTGGGGCTTGTTGCAAATGAAGAGCTGCTTCTACAGTAAATGAAATTCTTAAAGGAAGGAAATAATTGATGGCCAGAAAAGTATGTGCTGGACTGGAATTCATTCTGTATAATATGACATGGGAAGGGCATAGTAATTATAACCCTCCTATTCTCTTGTGCTTCAGTCAGTTTATGAAATACTAAAACTATAATATTGAATTAAACTATTTAGACCTCAAAATCCAAGATGGTGGGCCAGAGGGAGGCAGCATTCTGTGTCGCTCCATGACCCAGATCACACCTGTCCTCTGCATGTTTGAAAGTGATAGAGGACCCCTATACAGCTGCTCTCAAGAAGAAATCACCAGCGCTGTGCCCCCATGAAGGGCTCTGGGCCTCAGCATTCCAGTAGGACTCCCAGCTCCTGGCAGCCAACTCCTGAAGTTTTAGCCAACGCAGAGCTTACAAGTGCCTTAGCAAGATCACCTATTAGCACTGCTGCAGAACTCCCAGACATCGCTCCACTCCAACACAGGTCACTCAGCTGCTACCTACCCTCAGCACAATGCCATTTCCCAGCTTCCCCCACTTCACCTGAAACCCCAGACCTGCAAGTGGACCACCTTCATCTTGGCTTACCTTCTTCTCCATATTTGGTGGGGGCAGCTCCCAGATTGGAACTCCAGCTGGCCAGGCACCTGGTTTCCAACTCCCCCCTCTCCCCAGCAGCAGAATCCCAGCACAGGAGCTTCCTGACACAAAACACCTCTCAGTGGAACTGATGTGCAGTGCAACCAGGGCAACACCCACGGGAGCCCCAGAGAAAGAGGTCCCTCAATTGGGAACTGCTAAGGGAGAGGGAAACAGGGCAAAAGTTTGGAGACTAACAGAGAGACCAGGAACTGGGAAATCTTCAGGCAAGATAGAGAGATAAGACCAGGTGCTCAAGTCATACGAACAGACCCAAAAGAGACCCTTGAGGTGCAGTCTCCCTGCAGGGACTTTTGGGTGCCATTCTTCACTTCCAGGTTACCTTCACTGTCCTGAGAGCAGAGATACCAGCTAACATCAGACAACCTCACCTATTGGATGAGAAGGGAAGCAGAAAAGATACAGATCTTTAAAACTAGCAAAAATCCTGGTTTCTTTAAGATTTTTTTTTCTTTTTTCTTCTCTCCCTCTATTCTCCTGGCCTCACATCCCCAACATATGTGAAACAAAGAACTTTGCATAAATTGGGATTTTGAGAATTGGGACATTTGAATAATATAATATAAGCATGGTATATATGGCTTTATTTTCCTCTTTTAGTTTTCTTTTTCCCTCCTATCTTTACTAATTTAACATCCTTTATTTTTCTAAATGTGTTTGATATTTATACAACAGTGTTTGTTTTATGTACTCCACTATTTTCCCACGTACTTATCTACCCAAAACTACTTCTTGTCTATTCTCTTTCTACTAATTCTCTCCATAAGATTTCTCTTTCACTCTTCCTAAGATATATTAACTTCTATATCTTCATAACCTATATCCTCAACATATCATCCTACAACTCACCCTCAGTTCATTGTCCACCATCAGAAACTGTAAACAGTTTTACAAAACTACTGATTATATTATAGATGATAATCAAATCCAACATTTCTGTACTTGTGACCAAACTGTAAGCATCTTAATAGCAATGAATTCTTTATACATGGTATATTGTTTATTTTGGGATCTGTTAACATTGTTCTTCCCCACAAACAAGAGGTTTTGGGACCTAAAGGAGCACTACAAACCTATAGGGTAAAAACAATAACACCCTGGACCCACAGAGCTAGAAGGGACATGAAAAGACAAGGGAAGAAAATGCCCCCAACAAATCAAGGTACCACATTATTAGAATCCATGACAACAATACCAGAAGAAATGACAGACAAGGACTTCAAGATGTACATGATTAAAATGTTCTGTGAACTGAAGGAAGATATAAGAGAGCAAATACAGGAAGCAAAAGATCACCTCAACAGAGAGATAGAGATTCTAAAAAAACAAACAAACAGAAATTCTTGAAATGAAAGAAACAATAAAAGCTCAAAAGAAAGCATCACCAACAGATTGGATCACTTGGAAGACAGGACCTCAGACAATGAAGACAAAATATATAATCTTGAAAAGAATGTAGACCACACAATGAAAATGGTAAGAAACCTTGAGCAGAACATTCAAGAAATATGGGATAGCATAAAAAGACCAAATTTAAGAGTTATTGGGATAGAGGAAGGCATAGAGGTCCAAAACAAAGGAATGAACAATCTATTCAATGAAATAATACCAAAAAAATTTTTTTAAAAAAGAATGAATTGGAAAACCAAATTCAAGAAGCCTACAGGACACCGAATGTACAAAATCACAACAGGTCCACACCAAGGCACATTATAATGAAAACGCTAACATACAGAATAAGGAGAGAAAGGAATCAGATTACATAAAGGGGGAAACCAAGGAGGATAACTGCAGATTTTCAACACAAACCCTAAAAGCTAGAAGATCCTGGAATGACCTATATCAAGCTCTGAAAGAAATGAATGCCAACCAACAATCTTGAATCCAGAAAAAATAAGCTTTAAATTTGATGATGAAATAAAAACTCTCCATGATAGACAAAAGTTAAAAGAATTAGAGCTAGAAAACCAGCACTACAAAACATCTTTGACAAAATATTTCATGAAAAAGAAACAAAAAAACAATAATGAAAATCAGCATAGAGAGGTACTGCACCAAAGGAAAAAACTAATCAAAGAAAAAACAAGTCAAATTAAATAACAAAAATAAACAAATATACTTGGGAATACAAACCATGTCTTGATAAAAACCCTAAATGTTAATGGCTTAAACTCATCAATCAAAAGACATGGACTAGCAGATTGGATTTAAAAAATTTGCTGCCTCCAGGAGACTCATCTGATAGAAAAAGACATACACAGACTGAAGGTGAGACTGGGAAAAATCATACCATTCACATGGACTGCAGAAGCAATCAGGGGTTTCCATTCTCATATCAAATAAAGTAGACTTAAAGCCAAAGTTAATTAAAAGAGATAAAGAAGGACATTTCATACTGCTCAAGGGAACCATACACCAACAAAACATAACAATCACAAATATATTTGTCCCCCAAAATGGAGCAGCTATGTCATCAACCAAATTCTTCTCAAGTTCAAGAGCCAAATTGACCACAACAAAATAATCTGGGGTGACTTTAACACATTCTCTCACCACTGGATAGATCTTCCAAGTAAAAGTTGAATAAAGAAACTATAGATCTCAATAACACAATCAATAACTTAGACTTAACTGACATGTATAGAATATTTCATCCTTCATCAAGCAAATACACTTTCTTCTCAGCAGCAAATGGATCCTTCTCTAAAATAGACCATACAATATGCCACAAAGCAACTCTTAGCAAATACAAGAAAGTAGAGATACTACCCTGCATTTTATCAGATCATAATCAAATGAAATTAGAAATCAATGACAAAATAAAAAATAAAAATTACTCCAACACCTGGAGACTAAACAATATGCTATTGAATGAACAATGGGTCACAAAACACATCAAGGAAGGGATTTAAAAATTTTTAGAGGTAAATGAGAACATAGATACAACTTATCAAAATCTCTGGGACACTATGAAAGCAGTACTCAGAGGAAAGTTCATTGCATGGCGTTCCTTCCTTTAAAGAAGAAAAAGTCAACAAATAAATGACCTAATATTATATCTCAAAGCCCTAGAAAAAGAGGAATAAATAAACCCCAAAAGCAGTAGGAGGCAGGAAATAATTAAAATTAGAGATGAAATTGAAACAAAAGAAATAATTGAAAAAATTGACAAAACAAAAAGTTAGTTCTTTGAAAAAATAAATAAAATTGACAGACTCTTAGATATGCTAACAGAGAGAAAGAGAAAGAAAACTCAAATTACTAATATATGTGATGAAAAAGGTAACATCACAACAAGCACTACAAGAGTACAGAGGATAATTAGAAATTATTGAAAACTTATACTTCAATAAAATAGAAAATTGAAGGCACTGACAAATTTCTAGGATCATATAATTTGCTCACATTGAATCAGGATGAGGTACACAATTTAAACAGACCAATATCAAGTGATGAAATAGAAGACGCCATCAGAAGACTACCAACCAAGAAAAGCCAAGGACTAGATGGTTACACAGCCGAGTTCTACAAGATCTTTAAAAAAGAACTAATATCATTACTCTTCAATTGATTTCAGAAAATAGAAAAAGAGGCAGCACTTCCAAACTCATTCTATGAGGCCAATATCACCTTGATTTCAAAACCAGGCAAAAACAAATCAAAGAAAGAAAACTTCAGACCAATATCTCTAATGAACATAGATTCAAAAATTCTCAATAAAATTCTTACAAATCGAATACAAAAACATATCAAAAAGATAGTACACCATTATCAAGTAGGGTTCAACCCAGGGATACAAGGTTGGTTCAACATACAGAAATCAATAAATGTACTTCATCACATCAATTCAAAGATAAGAATCATATGACCATCTCAATAGACTCAGAAAAAGCATTTGAAAAAATCCAACACCCCTTTATGTTCAAAACACTAGAAAAATTAGGGATGCCAGGAACATATCTCAACATTTTAAAGGCTATCTATGCTAAGCCCCAGTCCAACATCATTCTAAATGGAGAAAAATTGAAGGCATTCCCTCTAAAAACTGGAACAAGACAGGAATGCCCTCTTTTACCACTTCTATTTAACATAGTTCTTGAAACACTAGCCAGAGCAATTAGACAGACCAAAGAAATTAAAGGAATACATATAGGTAAAAAAAAGAACTTAAATTGCACTATTTGCTGATGATATGTTTCTATAACTAGAAGACCCAAAAGTTCCACCAGAAAACTTCTAGAATTAGTAAATAAATTCAGCAAAGAACAGAATATAAAATCAACACCAATAAATCAGAGGCATTTTTGTATATCAGTTACAAATCCTTTGAAAGGTAAATGAGGAAAACATTTACAATAGCCTCAAAAAAATAAATAAAAGATTTAGGAATCAATGAGAGAGATGAAAGGTCTATACAATGAAAACTACAGAACCCTAAAGAAAGAAATCAAAGAAGACCTTAGAAGATGGAAAAGATCTACCTGCTCTTGGATAGGCAGAATTAATATTATAAAAATGTCCATACTATCAAAAGCACTTTTCAGATTTAATGCCATTCTGATCAAAACCCTAATGGTATTCCTCATAGAAATAGAAAAGACATCTGGAAAAATAAGAGACCCAGAATAGCTAAAGCAATCCTTAGCAGGAAGAGTGAAGCAGGTGGCATCACTATACCAGACCTTAAACTACAGTACAGAGCAATAGTAACAAAAACAGAATGGTATTGGCACCAAAATAGACTGGTAGACCAATGGTATAGAATAGAGATGCAGAGACTAACCCACATACTACAGTTATCTTATATTAGACAAAGGTGCCAAAAATATACATTGAAGAAAAGGTAACCTCTTCAATAAATTGTGCTGGGAAAACTAGAAATCCATCAAATGAAATTTAACTCCTATCTCTCACCATGCACAAAACTCAACTCAAAGTGTATCAAGGACCCAGGAATTAAACCAGAGGCCTTGTGTGGAATAGAAGAAAAAGTAAGCCCTAATCTCCATCATGTGGGGTTAGGCCCCAACTTCCTAAATAAGACTCCTATAGTGCAAGAATTAAAATCAAGAATCAATAAATAGGGGCAGTGGCCTGAGGCCTGGCCACATACGCACCCGGGGAAGAGGGCCGGGGCTTCCCAGGCCAGGTGCGCGACACAGCCAACCAGAGCTGGGGAGCCCTCAGGGCTGCAGTTACAGGAACCTTCCCTCTACACCATCAAGGCTGTTTTCATCCTAGATAATGATGGGTGACAGCTGCTGGCCAAGTAATATGATGACACATTCCCATCCATGAAGGAGCAGATGGTTTTTGAGAAAAATGTCTTCAACAAGACCAGTAGGACTAAGAGTGAGATCGCATTTTTCCAGGGGCATGACCGTCACCTACAAGAGCAGCATTGACCTCTTCCTGTATGTGGTGGGCTCA
Organism: Marmota marmota marmota; assembly: GCF_001458135.2. Taxonomy (NCBI): domain Eukaryota; kingdom Metazoa; phylum Chordata; class Mammalia; order Rodentia; family Sciuridae; genus Marmota; species Marmota marmota. The sequence goes on from NW_025999898.1 coordinate 4,372,249, forward strand.
TCCCATGAGAATGAGAATGTGGAGAAGCGCTGGTTGCTGGAGAACATGGATGGAGCCTTCTTGGTGCTGGGTGAGATTGTAGATGGCGGTGTGATTCTGGAGAGTGACCCTCAGCAAGTGATTCTGAAAGTGAATTTTAGGGCAGATGACAGCAGCCTAAATGAACAGAGTGTGACCCAGGTTCTCCAGTCTGCCAAGGAACAAATTAAATGGTGGTTACCGAAATAAAGGCTGTGGATTCAAGGCTTCCTTCCCCAAAGCAACCATTTCCCCATTCCTAGCAAAAGCCCAAGGGGCAGAAGAAACACTTCTGCCTTCCCAGGCCTTCCTCAGAACTGACCCTTGAGGAATTGGGCAAAGGATTCTGAGAAGCAAAGGGTTGGCCCCTGCTTGATTACCCCTTCTCAGCGCCCTGGCCTGCCCTTGGGCCATGGGAACCAGATGAGCTGCTTTGCTCAGAACTTCTCCTAGACTTTTGGAATCAGAGAGATATAATAAATCTGCTTTGTCTTCTGAAAACAAAAGAATCAATAAATGGGATGAATTCAAACTAAAAAGTTTTGTCTCAGCAAAACAATCTGTGGGGGCAAGTGTTGTGGCTCAGCAGTAGAGTGCTCACCTAGCACGTGTGAGGCCCTGGGTTTGATCCTCAGCACCACACAAAAAATAAATATATTAAATAAAATATTGTGTCCAACTACAACTAAAAAATTAAAAAAAGAAAAGAAAAAAAAAACAATCTGTGAGGTGAATAGTGAACCTACATCTTGGGAGCAAATTTTTACCCCTCACACATCAGATAGAGCACTAATCTCTAGGGTATATAAAGAACTCAAAGAGCTAAACACCAAAAAAATCATAAATGGGCCAAGGACCCGAACAGACACTTCTCAGAAAAGGATATACCATCAGTCAACAAATATATGAAAAAATGTTTATCATTTCTAGCAATTAGAGAGATGCAAATCAAAACTACTCATGTCAGAATGGCAGCTATTATGAAGACAAACAACAATAAGTGTTGGAGAGAATGGAGGAAAAAAGGTACACTCATACACTGCTGGTGGGACTGCAAATTGGTGCATCCAATATGGAAAGCAGTATGGAGATTTCTTGGAAAATTGGAAATGGAACCATCATTTGACCCAGCTATCTCTCTCCTTGGTCTATACTCAAAGGACTTAAAAACAGCATACCACAGGGACACAGCCACATCAATGTTTATAACAACACAATTCACAATAGCTAAACTGTGGAACCAACCTAGATGCCCTTCAATAGATGAATGGATAAAAAAAAATGTGGCATATACACACAATGGAATATTACTCAGCAATAAAAGAGAATAAAATCATGGCATTTGCAGGTAAATGGATGGAGCTAGAGAAGATAATGCTAAGTGAAGTTAGCCAATCCCAAAAAAACAAATGCTGAATGTTTTCTCTGATATAAGGAGACTGATCATAGTGGGCCGGGTAGGGGGACTATGGAAGGAATAGACAAACTCTAGATAGGGCAGGGGGTGGGAGCGGAAGGTTAGAAATGATAGTGGAATGTGATGAACATCATTATCCAAAGTACATGTATGAAGACATGAATTGGTGTGAATATACTTTGTATACAACCAGAGACATGAAAAATTTGTGCTCCATATGTCTAATATGAATTTTAATGCATTCTGTTATCATATATAAAAAATCAATAAAAATAAATAAATAAAACAAAATTGATTGATTAATAAATTAAACTATTTAATATAGTTTAATTATATTATATTATAATTATACTATATATTATATAATTATAATTACATAATTATATTATATTATGTTATCATAATTATACTATATTATATATTATAATTATATTATATAATTATATAATTATGATGTATTATATATTATAATAATACTATATAATTATATAATTATGATTATATAATATAAATATATTATAATTATGATTACATATTATATGATATGATACATTATAATATAATATAATTATATTATATTATAATATGATTTTATTATATTATAATTAAACTATATTAAAATATACTTCAAGGTACACATCATTTTACATTTTAGTAGTGGGAATCCAACTATTGATTCCGAATAGGTGAAGAACCAAGTATGTGTACTTCTTCTAAATTATTTATCAATAAATGGATATCATTTTACATCATCTTCAATAAGTTGCTAACACTTTATATTGTCACTTAATTGTCTGTTTATACATCCTCATGACAGACAACTTGTGACAAGAAACAAGGAGAGACTGCAAGAGAGCAGTGTTGGGCACCTGCCTTCAGAGACAGGGAGGGGAGGAGGCTGAGGGAAAGCCATGGACAAAGTGGGAGGATGTTCATTGTCCATCTCCTGAAGGAAGGAAGGGGCTTTCAGCAGTCAGGAGTGAGCTCTAGCTGCCAAGGGTGAGCATGTTCAATTTGGATTCAGTCATGTGAGAACATTTTCCTGTGGCTCTCTTCACTCTGTTACCCCTCTAGAAACTAAACTCATTGAAAACAGGACTTATTTTTTTTTTCAGTTTTGTCACTGCTATATTTACAGAGCCCAGAACCCAGTATGGCAGAGAGTACAAATTCAACATGTGTTTGTAGAATGAGTATGCAAGTTCGCCTGAGTAGATATCTAAGGGGAAAAAAAAAAAAAGATCTGAAGCAATAACCATGATTGCTGTGGCTTGTACATGTTGTATTGGGGTTCTGTGTTGATTCAAGAGGAAATATTACATGGCTGGTGATGCAGCTCAGTGACAGAGCACTTGTCTAGCATGGGAGACCCTGGGTTCTATCCTCCAGACCTAAGAAAAAGAAAGGAAGGGAGAAAAGAAGAAAGGAAGGAAAGAAGGAAGGATGGAAATGAGGAGGGAAGAAAGCAAGGAAGGGATGGAGGGAAAGAGGGAAGAAAAGTGAAGAGGGAGGGAGGGGACATGTTAAATAAGAATCATTACTTTAGGTTGTAGAGAATAGGAAAGGAACATGGACTTGATCCCTGAGGGTTGGCTGGATCAAATGGGTGAATGTGGAGCCAGAAGGAAGAATGTGCTGTGGCTCCAGGTGCTCTGCAAAGAAACTACAGGAGCAGGTGGATGGCGGTAGAGTCCCCATAAGCAAATGTACTGCAGAGCAGGGTGAGTTATATGAACATCTAAAACATTTCAATTAAATAAGAGATAATGAGCTATTCATCAACAAAATGTTATATTCAGAGCTGAATATAACATTTGAACCAAAAAACTCTAATATTTAACCCCTAAATCCACAATCCCACAAAGGATTTCAGTGGGAAAAGTCATGAAAAAATGATTGAGAGGTTTGTCACTAATGTGAGATCAAGCAACTGTGTTCTTGTGAGCTCAGTGTCCACAGAACAGGCATTCTATACTGGGTCTAGTGGAGAAAGGAAGGAAATAAGTGATTTCTAGAGAAAATATGTTCCAATCTGGACTGGATTCTTATACAACATGCCATGGCAGCTGCAAACCATATATCCCATTCACTTTATACATAGTACTTCCTTCACTTTATCAAATATTGAAATAACTAAATTGGATAAATACCAAAGATCCAAACATGAATAAATTTATATGAGAATTGTTGGACTTATTAATTCACATTAGGTGAACACTTAAAAAGTATGTGTATTTATAAATTGTAATGAAGGTACAAGTTTTATAGAATCTTCCTTAAGATCACTAACATTTTTAATTGACATCTATGTATGTATATGCAGCACTATGTAAATTAAATGACAGTAATTTCAGAGAGTGTGTTGCAGTCTACAACTCAAACCATCCATGTGTGAATAGACTCAGTGACCTGCAGAGCTGCAAAAACAAGTTGGACTCTCAGATCCCCGGACTAAAAGGAGGTATGTGCTCTGGAAACACCAGAGGGCGCTGTAGAACTGTCCAAACAACTATTCAATTAGGACCATTCATCCCAAGGAGTAGTACATGGTATCTTTAAGATTCAGTCAATGCTATTAAACCACAGGGACACAGCCACATCAATGTTTATAACAACACAATTCACAATAGCTAAACTGTGGAACCAACCTAGATGCCCTTCAATAGATGAATGGATAAAAAAAAATGTGGCATATACACACAATGGAGTATTACGCAGCACTAAAAAATGACAAAATCATGGATTTTGCAGGGAAATGGATGGTATTAGAGCAGATTATGCTAAGTGAAGCTAGCCAATTCTTAAAAAACAAATGCCAAATGTCTTCTTTGATATAAAGAGAGCAACTAAGA
>NW_025999898.1:4377276-4433033 GCF_001458135.2 Marmota marmota marmota
AAAAAAAAAAAAAAAAAAAGAACCTACACTCTGTGTTATATTTGGTGCTAAAAACTCACAAAAGCAGAATAACAAAATTTATGATGTATGTTTACAGGACATTATTAGAAGCTTTCTGATATACATTATAATAAAATCATACTATAAACTATATATCATTTTTAATTACCCAATGAGCTATAAAGAATCATACATGTATAATGAAAATGCACAACAAACTCCAAACTTCAATTGCTTGTTGTTAGAGTCTGTAAACAAGTCAAGATGGCACCTGGCATTTTGCCAGAGAGAGTGGTTTGTGAAGTAGCGCCAGCGAGCCATTAAGTGTGGAGATTCCTTATTGGTTGACTGCTGTATCTAGTTTATGTTAATGAAGATAAGCTGTGTGGAATGTATATATACCCCTCCGATCCTACAATAAACGGCTCCCACTCCTGCTGTATCGATCTACACAAGTTCCTCGTCACCCCCTGGTTATTTTGCTGCAGCCGGACTGCGGCAGCTTGTGCCTTTTTTGGTGATGTCTTATTATGTTTTCAATAAGTGTGCAGAAATGGTTAAAAGTTCCCTTGCCAAGTGCAATGTGGTTGGCAGATTACGGACCCCAAAGATGTTCACAGCCTAATCCCTGGAGTCTATGAATATGTTAGGATGTACGATAAAGTAATAATAAGTTATACACAGAATTAATGTTATTACTTAGCTCACATTAAGATTAGGATATAATCCTATAATCTACCTGAAGACAATGGGATCATGAGAGTCCTTAAAAGAGGAAAAGAAAATTAGAAGAACAAGTCAAAGTGGTGTATATGAGAAGGTCTCCGTTCATTGTCTCTGATTTTGAAATGGAGGAGGTGGCCATCAGCCAAGGAATGTAGGTGACCCCTAGGAGAAAAAAGCAAGAAGATTGTTTCTCCCCTGATAACTACAGAAAATAGCACAGCCTTGCCAACATGCTGAGGTTAGTCCACTGAGATCCTTGTCACCCATGAGATCCACTGACCTTTGCAAATGTAAGATAAGTAATTTGTGTTGGTTCATTCTAATTTACAATCATTCATAATTATAGATGTCCACCAATTTTTCCCTTAGCCAAATGGCCCAGATTTATGGGTAAATATAATCCATTTGGTCAGAGTCATCTAAACTCTGGAACTTGGGGTGATGATGTGGCTTTGGGCAAGTGTCTTACCAAGCTCAGCCAACTTCCACCCTGGAAAATGGACATTATTATAGAATATGAACAAAAGATTAATTACATCCCTCTGAGTAGATTTTCCTCTATAACCCCAAGCAGTAAGAATGTCCAGCTCCACTCTTCTGTTTCATGGCACTTTTATATTTGCTTATTGATTCCTGTTGAGTTTTCCTTGGAAACAATAGGCCCCTAAAGCATAAAGAGTCTGCATACAATAGTAATATTGATCTGGGCACAGTGCTTGACACACAAAAATCTCCATCGATATTTCTAGGATTCAAATGAAAAGGTAAAATCGGAGACTCAGGAATTAAAGGAGAATAAAGTTTTATATGTAATCTTCAGGGGACATCATGGAACACTTTCTGGGGGCGCATAAAATATGCTCACATATGGAGATGTCCCCAGAGGAACTCATATCTGAAGAGGGGTGGACAGAGGAGGTGAACCTTCTGTCACTAATGTGAGCTCAAGCAACTGTGTTCTTCTGGTAGCCCCAGCACCTGCTTCTTCCCAGGTTCTGCCCATCAGGCAAATAAAAGTATCTTCATACTCCAGACTCTGTCTTGCATCATTCCAAGCCAGAAGTACAGACAGTGAGGGGCAGTGGGTGGAGGCACATTTGCATGAGCTGCTCCACCTTAAGTCCAGTAGAGAGAGATAAGAAAGGCTGAGCACAGCCCACAACAGCTCTGGAACTCAGGAAACAAAGTTCAACATGGTCGGGAAGCTTCTCCTTCTTATCATGCTTGCTCACTGCCCAGGTAGGGACAGACCTCTGTGCCCCATGGCAGACCCCTATCCTGAGTCTATCCTCATGGGCTCAAATCCCCAAACACATGCACCCTGGCCCTGAATTCCACGGTGATGTATCTGTGTTTACAGGTTCCCTCTCCCAACTTGTGCTGACTCAGCCACCCTCTGCATCTGCCTCCCTGGGACAAACAGCCAAACTCACCTGCACCCTGAGCAGTGGCTACAGTAGTTACTGGGTGGCCTGGTACCAGCAAAGCCCAGGGAAGAGCCCCCGGTTTGTGATGCGAGGGGGCACTAGTGGCATCGTGGGATCCAAGGGGGATGGGATTCCTGATCGCTTCTCAGGCTCAGGCTCTGGCCTGGATCGGTACCTGACCATCCAGAACATCCAGGAAGAGGATGAGAATGTCTACTACTGTGGGGCAGACTATGGCACAGTGACTCAGGCAGAGGGGAAGTAAGACAAAAACCACCAGGCTGATGGGCCCTGTTATACTTCACTTCCCAGTGTCCTGACTCACAGAACAGAAGAAGCCTCCTGACCCTGATTAATAATTTCGACCTTCCAAGATATTTTATAAATTTATTTCATATTAAATATCCCCTTATACAAATATGATCTCAGCAGTATTTGAAATATTGAGTTTGTATTCAGATGTGTATTTGTTCCCAGTCATGAGTCTACTGGTGTAATTTTATTTTATCTGTAAAGTCTGTTTACAGATGTGTACATCATATGGTCCTTTTGTCACCATCTTCTTGTTACTTTCATCCACATTCAACAATTGTGAATATTCCACACAGTGATTGGATAGAATATTTCCCTTGAAATTCCAGATCTTAACCCCGACAAATGGGGTAGCATGTGCACAGAGGGTCCACCTGGGCTTCACCCACTTTGCCACCTTCCACCACTTACATGTGAACATATCTCTCAGGGTATTTGTTCTTGTTAGATAGAGACAGAGGTAAAAACAGAAAGAACTGATGCAACCCTCAGGAAGGGGATTCTGAGAGTGCTCTGTAGCTTGAGGCAGCTTTGGGAGTTGCCCCATTGCTATTCATACAGTTCAGGTATAATCACTGTGATGGGTTTATTTTGCTAACTACCTGGATCAAGGGAAGATCTCACAGGTTAATACTGACTTTGCATGAACATCTCAGGTCTGAAGATTTATAACAATTAGTTATAGAACAAAATGAAAGCTCTATTCTTTTGAAGATTACAATCTTTTTATAAATAATGCAAGTCATATCAAGTCAGTTAAAGAGACAGAGAGGGACACTTCAGGGAGTTTATAAACTTGAAGCATCATTTTGCTGAAGATGCCTCACTCTGCTGATAGTATTTTTTTTAAAGGATTACCCAGCACAGATGATCACTCAGCAAATGAGAATTCAGAGTAGTTGATGGGTCTTTATGCCTTAAACACATCAACATAATTCTGTTGAAGTAAACTCAATATCCAGCCCCTTCAACTCCATGAAGATGAGGAGATTCTTCTGACAGAATACACTCAAAGCTCCAAATGTGTAGTCATCTACTTGGTCTTTCTAATATGGTCATTCTCCTTTCTTAACCTATCTGGGGACAGAACATGAATTAGCTCCTAAGTATAAAGTCAGCTGTGGTCCCTGAGGAAATTCCTAAGATGAGGAGGTTACCCATCAGGGGCCAGGATAAAAGCTAGACTTTTCCTTCCACAATGTTAACTCTTCATGCACACACCACACTCTCTCTCTCTCTCTCTCTCTCTCTCTCTCTCTCTAATTAAAGAACATTTGGCTACACATGACAGGACATGACTCTTGCTCTGAATTGCCGTCATGGTCCCAGGCCTGGGAAGTTCCACCAGGATGGAATGAAGATGGGAAAGATGGCAAGGAGAGGCCCCTTAGTGTTGTTTTTAGGGTAGAATTTTCTAACATCTGGCCTTCTTTGTCCCTATAAGAAGAGGCCAGGTATTAGAGAATATTTATATGTTAATTTGTGCCCAGACATAGAGTCATATGTTAAATTTAATGTTTTCATTGTCTCTTAGTTTTACCCCAAAAATCAGGACTTATAGAAATCCATAAGGCAATAAAATTTTATCAGGATAATGGCAAAAATGTAGAGTTTTGAGCTGGAAAGTCAATTTTAGATCATGAACTTTATTATCTGGTATAACCCAGGGAGGTTGAATGTGATGTTTAAACCACTTACCTGAAGAAGAAATAACTTCTTAACAAAATTTTCAAGTTAAACTACCTTATGAAACAGTCCTTCAGGATCTCTGGTGAGACACTTCTCAAGAGTTGTTCATGATTAAAGTCAATGTTGTATTTAAATGCATTAGAATCTGTATTAATTGTTGATTCTGGATAAATGATTATAATCAAAGTGATACTCTTCTCATTCAAAGTTAGAATATTAAATAAAGAAAATGATGATAAAATATGCAATAGTTACATCAAGATTTAATTTTTACAGCCAATCAAATATGAAAAGAATGGGTGGAATTGTATCCTTATCCTCTGCTATAAATTTCTCTGTTTAAATTTTACTTATGAAAATATTGGCAAAAGTGGTTAAAATTTGGGGTTTCGAAATTTCCTTATATGTTATACCATGAAAGCAAATGTTTATCCAATTCATGGTGGTAAGGATTTTTCTAGTAGATGATCTGGAGCCTAGTCATAAGTGAAGATAGTGGAGTAGGGCAGAAGGAGCAGAAGGACTCGGAAACAAAGAGACCCTACAGTCCAGAAATAAGAATCCTCTTTGCAAATAGAATCTACTTGTGGTTGTGTTCAGGGTATAGGAGGAGGAGTCGGGATAGGATGGCTGGGAAGAAGCTCCGAGATTTTGAATATGAAAATATATATTTATTTTATCTTGATATAGAAAAGAATCTACAGGAGTTTATTTAGGCAGAAAATGCTTTTCTCATAGCATGAATGTAAAATGTCCCACTGAATACCGTGTATATAAGAAGAAAAGAGGTGGAGAAAAATTACCAAGGAACTCTACATAGACTCAGGTGATCAGGGCACTGGGAGGTACACAATGATGAGAGGTTACAGTAGAAATGTTCAGTGCTAATGTCCTCTGAGAGGCAAAGGGCCCTCAGCAGTCAGAAGTGAGCTCTAGATGCTCGGGGTGAGCATGGTCAGGGTGTGTCAGCCACATGAGAATAATTCACTGTGACACACTGCTCACAATATCTTCTCCACTAGGAACTGCGTTCGTTCAGAACAGAAATTTTGTTTTGTTTTGACACTTCTGTACATATGGAGCCCAGACCACAGCCTGACAAAATGGAAAAACCACATGAGTGTCCAGATTGACCTTGTGAATTAACCAGAAAAGGACAGCCAGAGAGAAACATAGAACTAAAGCAGAGATCATGATTGAGGTTGATCTCTAGACATTTAAATTTGAGGTTCTAAATTGATTCAAGAAGGCATGTCAAATGAGAAATTTGACGTTAGGTCTAAGGAAAAGGTGAGAACCATGGACTTGAGTGAGGATGTAGGATGGATTGGTTTTTGTGAAGACAGTACAGAAGCACATGATCATTCTCAAGTCCTGAGTAAAGAAACCACAGGAGCAGGTGGATGGTGGTAAAAATTCTGAACACAGAAGATGAACTCCATGAGCAAATGCATTGCAGAGCAGGGTGATTTTTATAAATATCTAGCAACATTTATATTAACTAAGAGCCAGTGAGGTATTCATTTACAAAATGTCGTATTCAAAGGCCAAAATCCAACATGTGACCCCCCCAAAACTACAACATTCAAGAACTCAACCCAGAATCCCACAGATGATTCTGGTGGGAGAACTTGTGCATAAAGAATGAAGGAATTTTGAGCTTGTTGTTAATAGAAGAGCTGTATCTGCACTGATTGAAGTACATAAAGGAAGAAAATAATTGGCAGAAAGGGTATGCACTGGTCTGGAATTCATTCTGTACAGTTTGGCATGGGAAGAACCCAGCAGCTATAATCTTTTCATTCCCTTATACTTCTTTCAGTTTGTAAATTATTAAAATTATTTTATTAGCTAAAATATAGGCCAAAGCACATTTCAGGTTATATTATAGTAGTCGGAATCCAACTATTGATTCAGAATAGGTGAAGCAACAAGTATGTGTGCTTATTCTAAATTACATTTCAATAAAAGGGTATCATTTTTACATCTTCAATGAGTTGCTTACACTTTCTATTGTCACTTAATTATACGTTTACACCTCCTAAAGACAGGCACAACTTCTTGAAGTGGCAAAATACAGCATTTATACTCAACGAATTGGTAGAAAATTATCCACAACTTAGTCCATATTTGTGTGCATAAGGGCAGTGACCTGGTGAACTGAAGAAACCAACTGAGCTCTCAAATCTCTGGGCCAAAGGGAGCTGCAGGGGACACTGTGGAACTGCCCTCTAGTCCCTACACAGCTGCTCAGTGAGGACTATTTACCCAAAGGAGCCCTGGTCTCAGTGCAGCGTGCTGTGCTCACAGATGGAAATTCTAGCAGAGCCTCTAAGTAAGGGCTTTGGCATTTTTTCAGCAGGTGCTTCCTCCCAGGGTTCCCCAAGGGGCATCCTCCTGAGTCTGCAGTGTGAGCTGAGCTCTAGCACCAAGGCTCAAGGAGAGCTGGGGAAGTCATGATGGAAACACATTTGCATGAACAGCCCCTTCTCTCCAGAGGACAAAAAAGAAAAGGAGAACTGGGGCTCCCCAGCTCCACTTTGAGGTTTAGGGATCTGTGTCCATCATGGCCAGGACTCCTCTCCTCCTGCTTCTGCTATTTCACTGCTCAGGTAGGGACATGCATCATAGTCTTCAATCAGCTTCTCTGTTAGAGCTTCATCCTTTTACTTCAGGCTCCCAACAACTTCAAGGTGGTCTCTGCCCCAGCACCCATGTATATATATATATATATATATATTTTTTTTTTTTTTCAGGTTCTCTCCCAGCCTTTGCTGACTCAGCAGCCCTCCCTCTCTGCAACTCCTGGAGCATCTGCCAGACTCACCTGCTCCCTGAGCAGTGGCTTCGGGGTTGATAACTATTTGATAAGCTGGTATCAGCAGAAACTTGAGAACCCTCCCCACTATCTTCTCGGTTACTACTCAGACTCAATTAAGGATAAGGGATCTGGGGTCCCTAATCGCTTCTCTGGATCCAAAGATGCCTCAACCATTGCAGGGATTTTGCTCATCTCTGAGCTGCAGCCAGAGGATGAGGCTGATTATTATTGTGCTACACTTCATGGAAGTGAAAGCATTTCTCACGTTGTTTCAAATAATGAGGAAATGATACAAAAACCAATGGGTGCCCAGATATTTATCCTTTGCCTTTTCAGTGTCAAGCTTCTGTGGAGGTGAATGTAGTGTAGACTCTTGTGCAACAGGATATGTTCATGAAGAGGAGACAGAAAAACATAGATAATACAATTGGACACACAATCAGACATCTCAGGAAGGCACAGATGAATGAGAAAATAGAGCCTAAGGGAATATTCCCATAGTTTCTGCAGTAAAGAAACAAGGATACTATACAATCAGCAATCAGAAATGCAGATGAGTATACACATGTTCATACACAAAGCAGTTTCATCAGCATCTTACATAAACTATGACCTTGTCTTACTGGTGTCACATTCAAACCTGACATAGTGACCCTTACCCTGGTCATACATTCTCTGCTCTCTGAACCAGCCCACATGTCCAGTTTACACAACTTTATGGGTTTTCATGGATGCCATCCCTCAGACCCTCCCTGCCTATTTCTTTTCTGCTTTTTCTTCCATCAGGCCTCTCTCTGGCAGTGTCGGGTCCTTACCAATCTCCCCATTAGGTTTTAGAGACACATGAAATGTTTCTATTTCAGTTTCCATTCTCCAAGGTCCTTGTCTACACAGGAGAGTCACCAGAACTCAGGCCACCATTGAAACCTTCATAATCTTGTTATTATGCTTACTACATCCTTGAATTTCTGTTCCCTCTATTGTTATCAGTCTCTTAATATGACAATATAATCAAATAATTTCCTAAAAGGGATATCTCCATTGAAATATTGAGTACCTATTTACATGTAGAGGCTGTTGATTTTTTTCTTTTTCTTTTTCCCTTTTTTCTTACTTTTCTCATTTTTTCTTTTTCTGTGTGCAATGAGGCCCTACACAAGGTGAGTCTAGAACTAATCAACAGAAGAAGGTGGGAAGCATCTTTCATCTAGGCCATTATTTTCCTTCAGTTCCAGAATTAAGACCACCTGAGACAGAATCCCAGCCACCACAATCATTTTTGCTGAGGTCTCTGAGGTCCATTTTTTAAATATCTTGCAAAATAAAGGTAAAGGATCTCTCCTAATCCCAAAGACACATGGGGACTTCAAGACCATGGTAGGTTATGGTTGTGGAATTGGGGGGTAGGAATATAAGAGTTGTGTGTTGAACCTCTGTCCTGAGCTTCTAAGCCCTGAGGCCCATGCACCTGTGGGTCTTCTGCCTATATCCCACAACTGCACTTAGGATGAGGGCAGCCATCCCTCACTCCACAGGATGTGTTCTCCAAGGGGAATTTGTAGCACATGGCTATCAGGGTATAAAACTCTCTTCTACACTTACAATAAACCCTGCTCCAATGGAAGCAGGCTACAAGACACTGGGTCATCTTTAGCTGCAGGTTCCAGAAGCCTAGAGGATCTTTCCAAGAATCATCACTGAGTCTGATTTGCAATGAGAGCCAGATCTCAGAGTGTACAGCATTATGAGAAGGACAGGTGCCACTAGGACTCATACTTTTCCTCAGAGGGTAGAAATGACTTACTGATGGAACATAGCCATTTTCATTCATTCCCTGTCTCCGTTTTTATCTATCAAACACATACACATGGCCAGGCATGGTGGCTCTTGCTTGTAATCCCAGCGGCTCTGGAGGCTGAGGAGGATCATGAGTTCAAAGCCAGCCTCAGGAAAAGCAAGGCACTAAGCAACTCAGTGAGAACCTGTCTCTAAATAAAACACAAAATAGGTCTGGGGATATGGCTCAGTGTTTGAGTGCCTTGAGTTCAATCCCAGGTACCCAAACACAAACACACACACATACATACACACACACACACACAATTCCTTCCTTCTAGGTTTAGACTGTCCTGGACACTTCTGTTTCTGGCTTCTCTGTTCCATCCAGGGCCACAGACTCATGACACCAAAATGTAGCCCTTTTTCTCATCACCTCTCCATGGCTCAGATGTGGCTTCTTTGACTGAAAATGTTAGCATCCACTTGGACTTAGTGCAATATGTCATTCCTCTATCCATGGATAGCACAAAGGACAGCTTCTCCATCCTGTAAGAGAGACAAGAAGGGGCTGCATCTAGGCTGACCCCAGAAATCAGTCTGATCTCCAAATGGCTCATTCTTGGAAGCTCTGTCTATCCTTTCAGGCTGGTCAGTCCATATTCATTACCTTTCTGCTCAAATTTCCAGTCGGCTGTCTTCAGATTTTTTTTTTACTTAGATTTTTCCCACGATAATGACCTCTACTATCTGAGTTTGAATTCCACGAGGAAGGTGACTCTGAAATTCATAGAAAGGAGCCCCTAATGGGTTTCTCTGGGCAAACATCATTGCTTTCCTATGTACAGTTCTAGATCCATTACACCTGACTCTAAAACTTGAAGTTATTTTAGAAAAAGATAATACATTATATGTAACTGATAGTAGAAGGCATGAATTTTCCAATTATTTCCATCTAGCTAACCCTATTTTCCACCAATATGCTCTCATCAAGAAGCATAATTGTCCCGACCGGCAGGACACATCAACGTGGGCAGCGAACCTAGATGGGCAGGAATGAAGGGACAAGAGACACAGAAGGATGACAGCAAGACAGGAATTCTGATCAAGCTGCAAACTTTTATTGTTCACACAGGGGTATTTATATGCTGGGGATGGGGAAGCTCTCTAATCAGCAATTGCTGGATGTGGGTGGTAAAACTGCCAGCTGCAAGATGTCTGATGATCCTGATAAAGATGTCTGATGATCCTGATAACTGCAGGATGTTCCAGGGAGATAGGTAGCTGCAGGATGTCTCCCAGGGGGCTGTCAGGCTATTCTTTGAAGGAGAATTTCCTTCTAGTCCCTGACACATAATTATGGTGAAGAGCTATGGTGCAGCATGGTGTGAGGTACAGCTCTGGCTTCCCTTTCCCAGGTGCTGGTTGCAGGACAATCTGAGTCACCAGCTGCAGTCACTGGGTGCTTCCTTTATGATGAGGAGGAGGAGGAAGAGCATGAGTTCACAGAGGCAATTGGACAAATAAAGGATAAAATCTTTTTTGAAACAAATGTTCAATGAAATGTAATATCTTGGTGCTTGATATCTAGATTTCCTGGTGCCCTCACTATGCCAGCAGCAGCTGTAGATCACAGTAAAAGAATTTATGAAGTTTAGGCTCATAAGCTGGATGAAGAGATGAGAAAAGAATTTGAAAATATACTTATGTTGCCAAAGATACTGAGTTTCCAGGCCTATTGAAGACTCCAAGAGTAATGCTGACTATCACTACCAGCTATTGCAGTGTATTATCTTGTTAAAGATAATTGAGCTAAGACTGACATTTATGAGTGAACAAAGAGAATGCCCTCCAGGAACTTTAGTCTGACAGTTTAATTTTAAATTTAATTTGGTGGAGGACATGCCCAAGACTTTGTAAAGCTGCTAACATCATCTGGTATCCAGTTTAAAAAAAAAAAAGAATGAAGAGGAAGGAATTCAGACCCAGTATTTTGCAGAACTTCTTGTGACTTTGAGAGTGGTCCTCTATGAAGGGGTTAAATGATAATCATTTCACAGTGGTTAGGACTTTGGCTATTTAATCATAATACTGACCAACTCTAATTTGCCCAAAGTAGAACTTAACTTTCTGAGATCCTTCAACTCTTTTTTCCTGTCATTTAAGATGTGAAATACCCAATAAAGAGCTGGGAAAAAATCTTAAAAGTGGATTACAGGAAGTTACTGAACAGTTAGAGCTGGAACAGATAGTAGATAACATCATACAGGATCCAATTTATTGCTTACAGGAATGGCCTTTTTCAAAATGATAGTAATGTGCTTTGAAGATTATATCAATGATGCCAAATATTGTGGTCACTTGTATGGCATTGATTCTATTTCATCCTAGGCATAGAATGGCACAGGGAATGCATATGGAGAGGAAGTCAACAAGTAGTCATGACATCAAATAGTCCTTTTATTTGAACTATCTCTGGTTAAATCCCTTGAACAATAGACACATCATTCCCATTGTGGCCCATCTTATTCTTTGCCTTTCAGTACTAAGTATGATCATTCTTCCCTCAGACTTTAATAACAGATGTATATCCAGATTAAATTTGACCTTAATCTAATATACTTACTAGTAAATATATGTGTCAGAATGGGGAAATCTAAATCATATTGAATACATTGATAATAATAATAGGACAATTTGTACCAACTTTGGCTTGTTTTTTTTTTTTTTAATTTTATTAAATTAACTAGCACTGACTAATTTATTTCCCTGTTTCATGCTTCTTCCTTCCATTCTGCAAGAGTTTGGGCTATTTGTGATTGTGAACCATCAATTTTGCATTTTATAGAGTGATCCCAATCCTCTGTTTTATCAGAAATTGTGGTTTCTCTTGCTCTTAACTAGAAAAATGGTCATCTGCCAAACTTATACAGTTTTTGGTTGTTTTTGACCTACAGAATATAGCACATGCATTGTGCAAACTATTGATTCAGCAAAACTAGCAAAACACACACACACACACAAGAAATTACTGAGAAGCTTAATAACTACTGTTTCTGGGTATAGTGTTTAATCTGTCAAGTACATCTAGTATCTGTCTGTCAGTTTCTAATTGACAGGTACAAGTCTGCTTTGTGACTGAAGAATTTTTAAACCAGCCTTTCACCTTTCAGGAAAAAGAAAACAACAACAACAAAAAAAAAACCTTTGTTGAAGATATATAGTCAATGATTATATATCCTAATACAACTTCATATCATTAGTTAATTATAATTTATTTTAACAAAAATAATTTTATTATATCATTGACACAAAATTTAAAAATATATCGAACCTATACTAAGCTCCTCATGACTATAGTGTTGATTGTTAGGTGGGATTTTCTGTGCTGAAACCAGGAAAGCTCCATGTAAAGAGAAACAAATTATCTACCTATAATAGTCAGCATACTCCATGTGCTTTATTCCAGTTTAAAATCTCAACAAATATAGAGAAATGTTATGTTCAAGCCATTGTTACAAGCATTTGAAACCTAATTAGAGGTTTAATATCCAATATCCAGCATTATTAGAATTATCGTTCACATCTTGAGTACGAAATATGATGTTTTCACATGCTTTTTATTCAGCTATTTTGTGTGAGAGAATATTCAGTATGCTTTTATTGCTTTAGATTTACACTTGAAGGCCATATATTTAAAGCTGGAGTATGACTGGGCAGATATTAAGAAGAAAGGCTGTAATAAATTTCAGAATACATATTAAAATCATTTCATCTTGAAGTCCTAATGAAATCTGACTTATGATATAGTGCCAGTCAGCTTCAGTCTTAGAGATAAGTGTTCTTCAACTGGGAATGCTTCATATAATTAATGGAATGGTGTTGTTTAAAAATAATTAAATTGTAGGAAATTCATGAAAAGGCCTATAAATGTATGCTGGAGGGAAATGTGCCATGCTAAAAATTATTTGGTAGGAATAATTTTGTGAATTAGGAAAGGGACAGGAATAATTTATTGCACTGGCTTATGCATGAAAAAATATAGTTACAAACCTGGAGATGGAATAAACTAGCTGAAAATAATAAGAACAACAATGACAAATGTATGCCTACTCCTTAAACAAGACTGGCAGCTCTTGGAAAATAGTCATTATTAGCTATAGTCTGACTTAGTTGGCTCAGAGCTTGTTTGATTTCAACAGCTCTGTCCTCACTACATTGGTCAAAATCATCACAGGGATCCATTAACTTTGCAAATGATAGAGCCAACATAAAAATGAAGTAAATAAGTGTCTTTCCAAAATATATGAAAAGAAAAACTAAAGTGTGGAAGTCCATAGGTGCTGTTAATGACCTCTGACATACTCTTGCACATCTGGAATACTACTTGCATGCTCAGGGCTATGTGTGTGCTCAGGCAGGAAGCAAGAAGGTCTTAAAAAGTCCCCTATCTACCTGAAATTAATGTCTGTGCAAGAATGAAGTGAAGGCCAAGGCAGAGCTACAAACTGATGGAGTGTTGAAGTTGTGCCCCAATAAACACAGAGAGCCTTTGGCGAAGACTGAGTAATTTATTCCTTCCAGGCTTTTAAGGAAATGTCCATCTAATATTTAGATAGCTGCTAGTATAATTGAACACAGATGTCAGCCACTAAAAATGCAGAAAATTCAAAGGTAAAGAAATAGTCCGATTCTTTGAATCCATTTCAATGCTTCAAGTCCTACCTCAGGAGCCCCAGGATTCTGTGGTACCCAGGAGCTGAAAGAACACTAAAGGGGAACACTAAGCATCCTGAAAGCCAGAAAATGTTGCTTTTGGAGCAACAGTTCGAACCCAGCCACCGTGCCATTGCCTTGGGGATCCTTCTTATCAGCCCAGAAGTAGTCACAGTAGCTCCACTCGGTTGGCTCTAGCAGTTGCTGTTCAGGCATGGTGTCTGGCCGTGTGGATCTGAGGCAGGATAGTTTCTACTCTGTAGATTTGAAGTGTCCCTGAAGGTTCCCAGAAACTCGCAGATCCAGGCTCCATTTTCTGCAGGCTCTGCCACACTGCACGACCCAGAAGGCTCACCAACCAAGGACAATGGATGAACTCCAGGAGAGAGTGAAGGGAGTGAACTTCTGTTCCAGTTTTACCCGCCCTCCTCTCTATAGGTTCTTAATTAAGAAAACAACAACCCTTAATTCTAGGCACTGCAGTAGACATAATCCATTCACAGAAAAAAATCTAGATTAATTAGAATTAATTAACAATTCTAAATTAATTAATTTACTGCAAACAAGTCTAGATTAATTCAAAACATTACAAAACACACTTAATCATGACAGGCTAGTGATAGATATTCCCTCTTTATGCTAAGTTCAAATGTCAGAGATCAAAAGTCTCAAGCCTTAGGCTTTAAGTCCAGCAGATGCACACTCACTCAGACCCTGGTGATCAGATCTGAAACAAAGGCAGACTTTTCCTGGCTTGGAGTGGACAACCAGTTGAGAAGAGGGCCTATGGAAAAGTTGTGGCTCTCACTAATGTCCAGAGAAGGCAGTAGAGTTTGAGAGCCATGAGGATCATGCAGAGGATCAGGAGAAAAATGACAAGGATTGTCAGGTTCTCATCAGCCTCTCCAGGTCAAGTGCATTCCTGTTTCAGCTGGCTAAATCCCTGCTCATTAGCTCTATTATTTATAATAAATTTTGAGGCTTTTGACCCCCCACCCTCTTTTCAATCTTTATCAGCTACCAGAAGATTTCTCCAAGACATCATTTACCCTGGGGTCAGAAACATCTTGTCTGGTATTCTCCACCCTGATCTTCTTGTCTTTCCCTCTTATCAGGCAAGTACAGCCTGCCAGATATTTTACTCTGTTTATCAGGGTAAGGGGAAGTAACTTGTCAAACCAGAGACCAAACTGGAGAGCTCTGTGGGTGTGCCTGATGAGACTGCAGGTTTAAAACTGGAGTTTTTAAAATGGAGTTGCTTAGGCTCAGGCCTAAGGACATCCTCACAGTCTCAATTAAAGATTTTTTTTTAATTTAATTGGTCCTTAATTGAGTTTTTCCCCCTATATGTAAAACCACTTTATTAAAATGACCTGTAGAAGCATTCCAAACATTCCAGAAAAATCTTTGTCCTGCTGTGGAGGAAAATAAAGGTGGGATTGGACTTGGTTTAAACTACAGGGAAGTTTAATCTCAAGAGCTACAGTACATAGTGCATCTGAACACCAAAAGCCATGTGAATAACGTGGTACTTTTTAATTTTTTTTTTTAGTTGGACTTTTATTTTATTTATTGATACCTGGTGCTGAGGATCAAACCTAGTTGCTCACACATGCTAGGCAAGCGCTCTGCCACTGAGCCAAAACCACAGCCCTAACCTGGTACATTTTTAATAACCTGTTTTACATAGATATTAACCAGTAGACTTAATACTTTTTCAATATTTGTTTGGATTGAATCAATAACCCAGAAATTAGTGAAGCAGAGAATCTTACTTTATCTCCAAATTTGTTTTCAGATATCACAGTGTCTGAGTTAAGATTCCTCTTTGAAGAATTTACTCTGTGTTGAGTTCTCTTTCCAACCTCCCATATTTGTCCAGTCCTTAGTTTTAGAACAGTCTTAAATAAGGTGCCCACAGATATCAATGTCTCTTGGCCTATTTAGAAAATATCAGTATCTGAGTCTTGCCTCCTAAACATCAGGTTGAACTATAGGTGTGTAGCATCTAAGGGGAGTAGTTGGATATTGTGAAGATGGAAGGAATCTTCTGATATAACTTTCATCTAAAAGGAAGTTCATTTTGGGGGTGCACACCAGGAATCCAGCTCAGGGACACTCCACCACTTAGCCACATCCCCAGCCTTATTTTATATTTTGTTTAGAAAGAGTTGCTTAGTGCCTTCTATTGCTGAGGCTGGTTTGAAGATTCCATCCTCCTGCCTCAGACTCCCAAGTTTCTGGGATTACAGGCATTTCCCTTCCTGCCTGGCTGGCAGTTCATTTTTTTTTTCTTTTATTAGATACTGTGAATAAAGCTACAATAAAAATGGATCTTCAGTTTAAAAAAAAAAAGAGAAATAGTCCATAAAAAACACAAAACAATAAATCATCAACAATAATTTCTATGGGGCTGGGGTGGGGCTCAGTGGTAGAGTGCTTACCTAATATGTGTGAAGTACTGGGTTCAATACAAAGCACCCCATATAAATAAAATAAAGGTCCATTGACAACTAAAAAAATTACCAAAAAAAAAAAAAACCCACAATAATAACTACAACAAAAGCAACAGTGACAAAAATAAAAACAACAAACATTAATGGAAGGAATCGGCTTTCAAGATTTATCACATTAAAATTTCCATTTTTCAAAAGGAGATTATGAGTCAGTAAAGAATCAGGAAAATACTGTCCATACATAGGGAAAAATAAAAAATAAATAAAAAATAAAAAACAATGCAAATATGACTCATAGAAACTAT
Source organism: Marmota marmota marmota (assembly GCF_001458135.2). Taxonomy (NCBI): domain Eukaryota; kingdom Metazoa; phylum Chordata; class Mammalia; order Rodentia; family Sciuridae; genus Marmota; species Marmota marmota. The sequence continues at coordinate 4,393,505 of NW_025999898.1, forward strand.
CCCTAAAGAAGTATAGACCTTGGGATTATTAGACAAATACTTTAATTGCCTGTTATTTCAAATATTGTAAAAGAAATAAAGAAAAGTTTGTAAATTATTTTAATAAAAATTATAGGAAGAATGTCTCACCAAAGAGAATAAAAGAGAAGAAAGAACCCCCAAATAAAGACAGACTGTATTATATTTCTTGTCCAAGAATAAAAATAGATATGAAAAAGATGCCAATCCTGAGTGACCTGTGTGACACAATCAAGGGAACCAACACACACATTATGAAAGTTATAGAAAGTAGCCTATGGAGAGGGGACATAAAAATGTTTATGGAAAATGATGACGAAAATCTTTTCGAATGTGATGATAAGAAAATCTATTACATCTACAAAACACTAAAAGATGTTATTCAGAGTTTATATTTACATAGTTCATGCAAAGCATTGTAGATAAAACTCAGCAAATTCTAAATAAAGAGTATGTTAATTGACATCAATTATGCCAAGATTGTGTCAATTTATATATATAATCCAATTATGATACACTGATTGGCAACAAGTTCTAGCCCTCAGAATGTGAGAAACTGAAGACAGGACCAAACATAGGTAATGACTGTTTTCAAATATTGAATATCGGCCAACAGGCAGATTGAGATTACATGTCCTCAGAGAAGGAAAGCACATGTATATATACACAGACACACCAATGCATACACATACCTATATACACAGAAAAAATACATGTATGAATAAACACACTCAGATGCACATTTACACATATGCAGGCACACACATACACACTTAAATATAAAACAGGTACACACATAAATACACACTATTTTAGTTTGCTTAGAGGCAAAGTTTATTTTAGATCATGGTTTCAGAGTTTCAGCCTATGGTTGGCTGACTGCATTGCTCTGAGCCTGAGGTAAGGCAGAACATCATGGCACAAGGGTATGGCAGAGGACAGTTGCTCAGTTCATGACAGCCAGGAAGCAGAGACAGAAAGAGCCATGTGCCAGGAACAAAATATAAACCCCAAAGGCATATATCCAGTGACTGACATCCTCCAACCACAGTCTACCTGGTTACCACATAGTTCATCCATTCAAGAAGATTGTTCCACTGATTAGTTTACAGATGTCATGATCTGATCATTTAAGCTGTAAACATTCTTGCATTGTCACACACATATGAGATTCTGTGGGACACCTCACCTGCAAACCATAACACATACTTAAATGTACAATCTACAGACACATGTGTGCGCTTGCGCGCGCACACACACACACACACAAATGATCCCCACAGTGGTCACTGTTAGGACAAATGATGCACACATGTTGAAGGTGGGAGATGGGAAGGAAGCACACCTCAGATCAGCAGGCTTTTATGTATTCAGTATTTAGCAGTGGAGTCAATTGGTGGAACCCTGATATGGCTCATTTTGGGGGGCAGAAAATGGCAGAGGGCTCAAGGAAGGGTCTGGGTTTTATAAGGATTATTTAGGGTGGAACAGGAAGGCAATTCCTGGGGCTCATTATATTGGAGTCGCGATGATTTGCTGATTCATTAGGGTGGGGTAGTAATGTGAAGAGGGACTTATTGTATTGGGGTTAGGTGACCCATTAGTGTGGTGGGAGGGGTCCTGGTGCCAATCTAGTCTGAGTTCCTTTTGTGTTCCTTTGCTTAGCTGAAGCCTGGGATTTTAGATGACAAAAGCTTAGGGAAAATGTCCTTGGACTTATTCCCATATCCTTTAGTCACAGTTTAATTTCTTGAGACAATTGTTGGCCCTGAGTGAAGTGGAGAGGGAAAGGCACAAGTGCCACCTGGAGTTGGCGACAGTCATCAAAGAGCTCTACCTCACCTGAGGTAGACTAAGAAGCAAAAATTGAGATAGATGTGACTACAGGATGAGGTATCTTAAAGATTGCCTGAGACCTGGGTCTTCATGGGCACTAAGGGGGCCAGTAAGGGAAGAAAACTCTTAGAAACAATGTGGGGTTTTTAAAATTGAATTTTCCATGACCTGACCCAAGATCCCTAGGTCATGCAATCTTGAGTTCTTCTGTTACCTTCATCCAAATTCAACATCCATGATCTGCTGACACAAAGCATAACTCTGAATATTCCCCTGGAGACCCAACTCATTAACACTAACACACAGGATCATATGTGCACTAAAGATCCATTTAGACCTCACCCACATGCATAGAGGACTCAGAGAATAAACAATAGTTTCACACAGGGAATGGAGATGACTGAATTCACTCTGCTCCTGAGGCCTTGTGAAGGAATACTATGCTGTTCACAGACACAAGAAATTAAAATATCACACTGTGACACAAATGAAATAGGTGAGTTAAAAATGGTTATGACTACACAGATTTAATGCACTTCCAATCAAAATTCCAATGACATTCCTCACAGAAATAGAAAAAGCAGGCAAGAAATTCATCGGGAAAAATAAGAGACTCAGAATACCTAAAGCAATCCTTAGCAAGAAGAGTGAAGCAGGTGGCACCACTACACCAGCCTTAAACCATACTACAGAGCAATATTAACAAAACAGCATGGTACTGTCACCAAAATAGACTGGTAGACCAATGCTACAGAATAGAGGACACAGAGACTAACCCTCATAATTACAGTTATCTTATATAGACGAAGACACCAAAAACATATACTGGAGAAAAGATAGCCTCTTCAACAAATGGTGCTGGGAAAACTGAAAATCCATATGCAACATGCACAAAACTCAAAGTGAATCAAAGACTTAGGAATTAAACCAGAGACTCTGCACCTAATAGAAGAAAATGTAGGACCAAATCTCCATCATGTCAGATTAGGCCCCAACTTCCTTAATCAGAGTCCTATAGTGCAAGAATTAAAATCAAGAATCCCAAAATGGGATGGATTCAAACTAAAAAGTTTCTTCTCAGAAAAAGAAACAATCATTGAGGTGAATAGAAAGCCTACATCTTGGAAGCAAATTTTTACCCCTCACACATCAGATAAAGCACTAATCTCTAGGGTATATAAAAAACTCAAAAAGCTAACCAAAAAAACAAATAACCTAATCAATAAATTGGCCAGGGAACTGAACAGACATTTCTCAGAAGATGATATACAATCAATCAACAAGTATATGAAAAAATGTCCAACATCTGTAGAAATTAGAGAAACGCAAATCAAAACCACTCTCAGCTATTAAGAATACAAACAACAATAAGTGTTGGTGAGGATGTGGGGAAAAAGGTACACTCATACATTGCTGGTCAGACTGCAAATTGTTGCAACCAATATGGAAAGCAATATGGAGATTCCTTGGAAAACTGAGAATGTAACCACCATTTGACTCAGCTATCCCATTCCTCAGTCTATACCCAAAGGACTTAAAAACAGCATACTCCAGGGGCACAGCCACATCAATGTTTATAGGAACACAATTCACAATAGCTAACCTGTGGAACCAACCTAGATGCCCTTCAGTAGATGAATGGATAAAAAAATGTGATATATATGTACAATAGAATATTCTTCAGAAATAAAAGAGAATAAATCATGGCATTTGCAGGTGAATTGATGGAGTTGAAGAATATAATGCTAAGTGAAGTAAGCCAATTCCAAAAAACCAAATGCCAAATATTTTCTCTGATATAAGGAAGCTGATTCATAGTGGGGTTGGGATGGGGAGCATGGGAGGATTAGATGAACTCTAGATAGGGCAAAGGGCAGGGAGGGGAAGGGAGGGGGCATGGGAGTAGAAAAGATGGTGGAATGAGATGGACATCATTACCCTATATACATGTATGAAGATACGAATGGTGTTAATATACTTTGTATACAACCAGGGATATAAAAAATTGTGCTCTATGTGTGTAATATCAATTGTAATGCATTCTGCTGTCATATATAACAAATTAGAATACTAAAAAAATTAAAGAAAAAAATAGGTCTAGGAAAAGTCTTATTCTAATGTAGGGCAATTTGGAAGGGAAAAAAAATTAAAAACATATGCCAAAGAATTTTTCTGTCTAAAAGAACCAGAGAACAATAAAGCAGGGTGGGGAGGGAAAGGAACTCAAAAAAAAAAAAAAAAAAAAAAGAAAAGAAAAGAAAGAAAAATTGTGCTGTATATGTGGTATAATATGAATTGAAATACATTCTGCTGTTGTGTATAACATATAAGAATAAATTTTTAAAAATTAAATAAATATGTGCTAGAAAAAAAATGGTCACTAGAGGAAAGTGGCATAGCGGAGTGAATAGGAGACCCACTAAGCTGCCACTGTTTAGGCAAAACATGAAACCAGCAGTGCTGAGCCAAGCTGGGTCTGGTGGCTGGAGGTCAAGAATGCATTCCAGGCAAGATCCATGAAACGTTATCATCAACTCCAACCTGATAGTTGAGATAGCCATGGAAACCTCATTGGATCCTCACTAGATCTAATGGTAACTGGCATTCTCAAAAACTCTTCCTATCAAAAGTATCAGGAGTGAAAAATATAAGACATGTTCCTACCACTTCAAGAAGCTCCTGTACAAGTCAACAACATCCAGAAGATCAGGTAGTTTCTTTTGTTATCAAGCAGATACTCAAACCACTAACATAAAAGTCACAAAATGTCTTTTTATCAATGTTTTTCAAAGTATGTGTGTTACCTGTTAATGAGTCAGAAATCAATTCTGTAACTTAATGTTTTTAAAAGAAAATAAAATATAAAGTACCAGAATGCTTTGTGTAGCCCTTTGCCTAAATTATGCACATCTCTAGGAATACTGAAGTCCATTTCAATATATGAGAAAGGTACTTGATAGAAGTGATATGATGACTAGAGTGTATATTCACGAAGGAATGGCTTTCAATCCTTTCATATGGGTGTCACTTGGTGTCCATGATGGCAAGGTTAATGTGCAGTCTTCCTTTATATTACCATGACTTGCAACTAGATGTGAAATCTGAGAATCATTTGCAAATTTTGAGTACATTTTTTGGAAGAGTGCTGTCTAAGCTATGTATTTTTTTTCCTTTTTTTTTTTTCGCTTTGTTTTGTTTTGTTTTTGAGTTACTAGCAATTATAACATTTTAATCAAACTAGAATAAATTACTGTTAAAATGGATCCTTTCTTTATTAAAAGAAAGATAAATAATGGAATGAAATATAAAGAAATATGTTCTGGATCTCAAAGTGTGAACATTGACAACATTGAGCAAAAAATATTGACTACAATCTTCCAAATTCAACTTCATTAGAGGCATATTTCAAAAAAAAAAGTACAAGGCATGTTCGTGAAGATTAGTTAAAATATGGTTTTATCAAATGTGAAAAGTTGTTTAAACTGACAGGCCACAGTGTGTTATTTGTAATAATATTCTTACAAATGAAAGTTTGCAACCTTTTTTAATACTTATTTTTTAGTTGTAGTTGGATACAATATCTTTAAATAATTTATTTATTTTTATGTGGTGCTGAGGATCGAACCCAGGGCCTTGCCCCGTAGGCAAACGCTCTACCACTGAGCCACAACCCTAGCCTAACTTAAAACTTCAAAATTAAAAAGACACTTTGAAACTCAGCATACTGAACTTATTGATAAACCTCTTGAATATTTTCAAAGAAAAAAGACATAAAGTTATCAATGTAATTTCTTAATTGTCCTACTGCTGTGAGAAAAACTTAGTCTCATCATATTTAGTTGCATATCGTGCAGCAAAAGAGAAAATGGTTCGCACAGCTGCTGAAAAAATTATACTTCCAGAGTGTTTGGCTATGGTGAGTACAATATTTGATGATAAGTCAACTGATAAAGTAAAAACTATACTATACTGAATTTGTACTATTGCAGAACATTTAGACTTAACACTTCTTACTCAGTTGTGATCTGATATAGATTTTGCAATCCAGCTGGATGAAAGCACTGATTGGAAGCTGCACAGCACTGTTAGTTTATGTCAGGTATGCAAGGCAGGATGATTTTATGGAATTGTGTATCTGTGTGTGTGTGTGTGTGTGCTTTTTAAAATTTAACCTCTCATTTAAGTGAATTAGATATTTTTAGAGAATTGGAAAAGTGCATTGTTGGTCAAGATAAATTAAACTGTAAGAACTGTAAAGGAATTACAAGTAATAGAACAGTAAGCATAACTGGAAAACACAGCAGAGTAATTTAAAAGTTGCTGGAAGTTACTAATAATGGTGCTGTGTGGAATCATTCCTTTATACATCATGAAGCTTTAGCATCCAGAGAAATTCCACAGAATCTCATGGAAGTATTAGAAAAGCAATAAGTTTGTAAATCTTATTAAAGAAAGCTCACTGAATAGACAACTTCTTGAAACATTTTGTTCAAAAATTGGAATGAATCACACCCATTTAGTGTATCATACAAAAGTTCATTGGTTGTCTCAAGAAAAATACTAGCCAGGGTATATGAACTTGGAAATTAGATTCATAGTTTTCTCACTGAAAAAAAAAATCTCATTTAGAAAATATGTTTGAAGAAGATATTTGGGTAATGAAATTGTCATATTCAACTGATGTTTTTGGCATCTTTAATGAACTGAGTTTAAAACTACAAGGAGAAAACAATGATATTTTCCTACATGTTGAGCATATCCAAGCATTCTGAAAGACATTGTTACGGCAAGCAAGACTTAAAAGTAATTGTCCTAGCTACTACCTGTTCCCTAGGTTTTTATAACATATTGAAGAGAATATTATTAATGAAAACAATTTGAAGGAAATGAAATTAGAAGTATTGTTGCATCTCACTTCTCTATCTTTTAACCATTTTTTTCCAGAAGAGAAACATTAAGGGAAAATAGTTGGCTAAAAGATCCACTTGCTTTTCAAAACCCTGAATCAGCCAGGTGCAGTGGTACATGCCTGTAATCCCAGCAGTTCTGGAGGCTAAGGCAGGAGGATCTCAAGTTCAAAGCCAGCCTCAGCAAACTGAGGCACTAAGCAACTCCTTGAGACCCTGTCTCTAAATAAAATATAAAATAGGGCTGAGGATGTGGCTCAGTGGTCCAATGCCCCTGAGTTCAATCTATAGTGCATCAGCAAGAAAAAACAAAAAACAAAAAACCTGAATCAATAGTTGAGTTAAACTTAGTACCTGAAGAAGAGAATGAATTATTAAAGCTTAGTTCTTCATATACATTGAAGAAAGATTATGAGACCCTAAGTTTGTCAGCATTTTGGATTAAAATAAAGAAAGACTTTACTTTGCTAAGTAGAAAGAATATCCTGCTATTACTACCATTCACAACAACTAGTTTTTGTGAGCTGGGCTTTTCCATCTTAACCCAGTTAAAATTAAAGGGAAGAAACAGGCTGAACGGCACAGCAGATATGTGGGTATCATATCTTCCTGTGCTCCAGACTGGAAGGAACTGCTGAACAGACAAGCACACTCCTCATGTTGAGCCAAATCTTACCTAGCTTTTGCCTTTGTGATATATTTAATGATATTTTGTAATAGTTTCCATTGTATTTAGATGTTAACATTGTATGTAATAACTTTATTATACTTCATGTTATGCTTTAATATTAATAAAATCAATGATTTTATATTTATTGAACAACAACAAAAAATGGTCACAAGATTCACCAGAGGATTCCACATGGCCCAGGTAAATTGTGATGGGAGTCCTTGATTGTCTCATGGCTATAGTGCACTAGCAAGTGCTAGGAACTTCCTGCACAAAAAGTATGGGTCAAAATAGCCCAATTTGCTGTGGTGATGCCCTGACCATAAAAGACTCTGTGCAAAGCATGGAAGCTGTGTCAGGTTCTGTGTAAAGCAAAGAAGCTGTGTCAGGTTCAGCACAAAGCACAGAAGCTATGTCAAGCTGTGCTTTGCACAGAGCCTAAGTCAATCTTGGCCTAGATCTCAGATGCCAGCTCCCAGCAGGTAAAGGATTCTTAGAATAGCAAAATAACGATAATGTTTTGTCAGTGCTGTAAATTTCAAGCCTGCCTGCTTAGTAAAAACTGAACAATGGGCTTCCTGGGTGCCACAGAAAGCCTCAGGCATTGCAACAGTGAAACAGCTACAAGAATGTTTCTAGCCCTGTGACTTTATAATGCACCAAGAACAATGCCTCTGTAGTCTAGCTTCCTGATTATGGGACCCTATATAATAAACCTGTAGACCAGCTCTGTGTCACTGTTTCTCCATCAGAGTTCAGCGTTCCACCTAATCCCAGCGTTTTCTCTATATCTGTATGTGTGCTTTCTTTAATCCCCCATCCCCTCTCACCATTTTCTTGGGTTTGGCCATGCAAGTTGCAACAGGCACCAGGTTCAGGCACAGGAAGTAGGTAGGGAGTAGCTCTCAGCAGTCAGGAGTGGGATTCAGATATCCAGGGTGAGTATGGTCAGGGTGGTATCACCAATGGATATTTCTGTGTGTCTCTGTTCACTGAGAGTTTTCGCATAAGGAACTGAGCTCCTTAGGACAGGGGGTTTCCCCCTGAATTTTCACTGATGTATATACAGAGTCCAGAATGCAACCTAGCTCAAAGCACATGTTCAATCTGTTTGTATAATGAATATCCACCTGCATTGGAATCCCATAATGAAAAGTAGATCTGAGGCAAAGTTCATGATTGTTACAACTAGGATATTTTGAATTTGGCATTCTGACTTGATTCAAGAGAAGATATTAAATTATAAACTTGAACTTTGGGTCTATAAAACAGGAGAAGACCATGAACTTTAGACATGGAGAAGGTGACAAGTAGGATGGACTGAATCCTATGGATTCATACAGAGAAAAGTAGATATGATGGGCCTTCAGCTACTGAGAAAAAAAAAAGCCACAATATTAGGTGGATGGTGTGGCAAACTCTGAGCACAGAGGACTACCATAAGCAAATCCACTGTAGAGCAGGGTGAATGAATGAACATTTAAATTAACTAAGAGCTACTTATTCATCAATAGAATGTTAAAGCAAGAGTTCAAAATATACTGTGTAGCCAAAACAATTCTAAATTTCAGTCCTTCAACCCATAATCCCACATCTCTAGTGGAAAAAAAAAATGTGAAAGAAGAAGGAAGAGTTTATCAACTTGGGATCCACAGAAGAGATACTTCTACACTGGGTGAAGAGATTGACAGAGGCAATAAATGATTGTTAAAGCACATATGTACCAATCTGGACTTCATTTTTACACAAGGATTCCAGCAACTACAAACATTTGATTCTATTGTGCTTCCTTCACTTCATCAAATATTAAACAACTAATTAGCTTAAGTATGGAAGACCAAACACAATTTATATGAGAATAAGAATACACAGGTTAATTCAAAACAGATATAATGCTAGCAATGCAGATATGTTCTAAATCATATATCGAAGAAGAGATATGACTCTATAGCATTGTCTTCAGGTGTGCTAAATTTTTAAGTTTTTAAGTATTTACTTATTTATTTATTTATTGGTACTGGATATTGAAACCAGGCTCACTCTATCACTGAGCTACATTTTGCTTCTTTGTTTTACTTTGATACTTTGATATTTTGATATTTTATTTCTCTCTAGTTGCTAAAGCTGGCCTCAAACTTGCTGGTTTCCTGCTAGGGATCAAAGTTTGGCACCACAATGCTCAGCAAGATTGTCAGTATATATCTGTTTGTACCACCCATAGACAGGGACTCTCAGGAGTGAGAATCTATAGCAATCTTACAGTATATCAGAATCTCAGTGACTTGAAATTAGACTATTCATGTAAAAATCTAGAGAGACCTGTTGAGTTGAGCCACAAAAAAAGCTGGGTTCTTTTGTCTGACCAGGAAGGGGCACTGTGGAAGAGTCCTGTAGTCCCCACATAGCTGCTGAGTTGGGACCACTACTCAAAGGAGCCCTAGCCTTGGGCTGGGCCCTGTGCTCACTGATAAGGACTCACCAACTGCATTATTTCTGGCCTGAGTCTTGAAGCAAGGACTTTTGTCTCATCTCAGAAGATGTTTCCTCCCAGGATTCCATAAAGAAATAAAACAAGCCCTCGTCTTCTCAGTCTATATAGTATGAATTGAGCTCTAGCACCAGGGCCCAAGGAGAGGCTGGGGAAATCATGAAGGAAGCATATTTGCATGAATAACCCCTATACTGACAGAGAGTGGGAAAGAAAAGGAGGCATAAGGTGATCCAGCCCCATGGTGGGGCCCTAGGTTCTCTTTCCACCATGGCCTGGACTCTTCTCCTTCTCCTGCTCCTCTCTCACTCTTCAGGTAGGTTGAGGCCTCAATGATGTCAGGCAGCTTTAAAACCCTCTCTCTCTCTCTCTCTCTCTCTCTCTCTCTCTCTCTCTCTCTCTTCTGGCTCTGATTCGTGGGAAATTTTGCCCTGGTCCATGTGCCATAATGCAGAAATCTCTGTTTGCAGTTCCCTCTACCATGCTGTGCTGACTCAGCTGCCCTCCATTTCAGCCTCTCATGGATCATCAGTCAGTCTTACTTGCACCCAGAGAAGTAGTATCGGCAGCTATAAAGTATGCTGGTACCAGCAGGAGCCAGAGAGCCCTCCCTGGTTGCTCCTGTGCTACTACTGAGTCAGATAAGAAACAGGACTCTGGAGTCCTTGATCACTTCTCTGGATCCAAAGATTCTCAGTCAATGCTCTGCACTTCAGTCACAGGAAAGACTCACTATTGCTATGCAATCTGATATAACAGTGCCTCTCACAGTGACATAGATAGATGAGGAAGTAAGGCCAAATCCCCCACAAAGCTGCCCTCTGATTTCCCTTTTGTTGATGTTATAATACTTCTACAGTAATATATAAAATAAAAACTACAATATTCACTCAGAAAGCCTTCTCCAATTAAAAAAAAAAAAAAACAATGTAAACACTTAGCCAGGTGTGTTGGCACACACCTGTAATCCCAGAGGCTCAGGAGGCTGAGGCAGGAGGATCATGAGTTCAAGCCAGCCTCAGCAACTTACAGAGGTCCTAAGTAAATTAGAGAGATCCTGTCTCTAAATAAAATATTACATACACACACACACACGTGTGTGTGTGTGTGTGTGTGCGTGCCCTACCCTCCTTCAAGTGACACAGCACAGGATCAGATCTGGCCTTGCCCATGGAATTCTGGGAAATGGAATCCTAAGGATTAAAATCGTCATGTGATGAGGTGCATGATGCAAAAGTAACAAGAAACTGAAGTTATGAGGGAGCTGAAATGACAAATTTTTCAGCCATCAGTTTGCAGAGTGAAATAGAATCCAGAGGGGAAATGTTGTCTTTCCTCTCTTCTGGTACCCACTCTGGATAGAAGATTCACACATAGAGTAAAGACTATAAGGAACTAATGCTTAAACCCTTCTGAATCTTTTTTAAAAAAAAAAAAAAAAAAAACATTTACTAAATTGTTTATTTGTAAATCAATAAAGAGTATACTAAACATAAAAGTTTAGAGACATTAGTAATCAGTGTACATATAAAAGGATTCCACTCTCAATGCTGAATGTTGAGTAAATAGAATTCACTGCATACATATGAGTGTGTGTCATTTATGACTCCCCTCAGAAAGGATGGATTATTCTTAATTCTTCCCTAGTCTTATAAATTCCAAATTAATAAAGCTTTATTGTGATTCAGAACTGCCCTAAAGCTAAAATATTGATCCCTTTAGACACCTGTTTGCTACTTATATATGTATATAGATGGGTAAGTCCCGGAAGTACTGGTGCTTTTGCTTTTGAAGTTTAAACGAACAATGTATTGTTAGTAGCTGGCTGTGCAAAATTATCCTTTGGTTCCATTCTAAATTTACAATCCAGCTTTTTTAATGTCCTCTTTTGAGTATGTACAATTGTCACACATGGGGTAAAAATACTAGGACTTTAAATTAAGGTGATTATTTTTGCTTAAGATTAATTATAATCAAGAAGTTAATTTACATAGACTGAGAGATTTTAGAATCCAATGTTCTGACCCTGTCTTTTTTTAATACCTTTACTTTATTTATTTATTTTTATGTGGTGCTGAGGATTGAATCCAGGGCCTCCCACCTACTAGGCAAGTGCTCTACCACTGAGTCACAACCCCACCCAGCCCCTGACCCTGTCTTTCTTGAAGAAAAGTGATGCACAATTTCTGGATGATTCAAAGAGAAGTTACAACCTTTCCAACTAGTTTTAATAAACAGTTGTTTACCAAACTTCTGAATTCACTGGTTTCTAAAACAAGCCTTAAGCCAAATTCTGAAACTTAGGAATCTATTAAGAACCACATAACCTAGTCCAAAAAAGGTGTTTCAAAGTGTCTTAGAATCACTTTTCAGCTTATAGGAAACAATACAATTTTCTCACAACTCCACATTTTACTGACCTCATTACTATCTACATCTTACTACATATAACAGAGGCTGCAGAATAAGTTCATTTTTATTTACATAGCACCAAATATAACTATCAACTTTGAAAGAACTTATGAAAAAGATCAGAAACTTTCAGAGTATCTAAAATTATTTTTTGGTACCAGGGACTGAACCCAGGGGCACTTAACCACCTAGCTATATCCCCAGCCCTTTTTATTTTTAGTTTTGAAACAGGATCTTAATAAGTTGGTGAGGCTGGCCTTGAACTTGCAATCCTTCTGCCTCAGCCTCTTGTTACTGGGATTACAGGTGTGGATCACCACATCCAGCACAGAGTATCTAAAATTTAAATATTATGTTTCTTATACATATTTTTCTCCTTACATGAAAAGTACTAAGTAAGTTACATTTAAATGCCTTATATTTAAAAAAAAAGAAAAGAAAAGAAAATTAGGTACTTCTCACTTAAGAGAGTTGAAAATATTTAAAATGATGGGTGAGGGTAAAGAATGAGCTATATATCCAATGTAAATTGGATAAAACCCAAATATAAAATATAAACAGAAAGGGAAACTTTCCTAAAAGGGAATACATACTAACTACTTTTCCTCCCAAGGTAGGTAAATTAACATTACAAAGAAATCTAGAGGAAGCTAGTTTGAGTTTCTTGTCCTTATAAATGTAAATAAAAATAAAATCCATAAGCTCAAAATATTTAGGGTTATAACTAGAAATATATAATTCTACTTTTATGACAAGGCAGCTAGTTGAAATAAGTTAACACAATAATTTGAATTGGTTGTCTGCACACTGGACAGGGCTTATTCCTTTTCTTCAGCTTCTTTGCACATGTGAAGCATGACATAAGATGTCCTGTTTTACCTTGAACAATGCAACCATTAGATTGACCTTGGCAAATCACACAAGGTTCAATGGCATTAAGGGGGAAACTAGATTCCATACTTTCTTCTTTGTCTTGTGTTTTTTCCTTCTCAAACTCTTTGACATCTTCTTGACTGCTATAAATAATGCTATTTGAAGTTGATGGCTGAGAATAGTCCTCACTTTCTTGTGACTGGGAGGCTTGTGTGATCTTATCATTTTCCTCAAAACATGATTCTTTGGAATCATTTGTTGTAATTTTTTTACCATCAGGCACATCCAAGCCCTCTTCTGCCTGCGTTGAGCTTTCTAATTTGGCTTTCTCAGAAATTTCCCCTTTATCTTTCCCTTTATCTTCAGGAAGCCAGTTCTCACGAAGGGTCCAACATCTATTGCAATGTGGTGGAAGGGGAGGATTCATTTCATTGCATGAAGTACATTTCCAATAGTCAGCTAAGGAAATTTCAGGATCTTCTTCAAATGAATCCATATCACTTTCCCCTGCCTGATACACAATAACTCCATATACCTCATCATCTTCATCTGAGAGTTCTTGTCCTTCTTCACTAAGTCTATTTCCTCTGAATCAAGAGATTCAACTTCAAATTCTACACTAAATTGATCTGAAACTGAGTCCTGATCCAACCAATTACTGGAATTTTCACTCACACCATCTTCAATATCCAGATTTGATGGAGTCTCTATTGATTCACTGCTACTGCTTTTTTCACAACATATTTCCCTTATTACACACAGAGCCAGGCTTTCATCAAAGGAAAGGGAAATACTATCATATTTGTGGCACTTTCATCGTTCACCAGAAAATTCATTTGAATTTTCTTCTCACTAATTGCTCTCCTTCTAGATGAGGTAGATGGTCTAGAAACCAAACAGGAAGATGAAGGCTTCTCTTCTTGTAGTTTTTGCACAAGGTCCTTCTGATCACTCCCACCTTCAAGGTGACACCTGTTCTCACTCACTAATGTGCTGGAATCTGATGGTTCCTGCTGATTGGCTACCACCAAATTTTTGTAGATCATTGTATATATTCTCCTGTGCTCCTTCAGAGAGAAGCTTGGCACTCCAAACAAATCTCCTAGATCATTTGCACAATATACAATATGTTGTTGCTTCTCATCATATAATAGTTTAATCATAATATACTGGCCAAGATAAAATATAACCTCTTTCATAGTGTAAGTGTCTTTTTGTGCACCAACAGACTTTAACAACTTCAAAAGCAATAGCTTTGGTCTAATCAGGGTCTCTTGTTCCAAAGCTGGAATCTGTGAGGTGCTTACAGCACCATCAGTAGACACAGATATGTTGGTATTGCACATTGTCCTGGATCAGTACATAAAATGTGCCTCACATCTGTGACCACAGGTGTCTACCTTCAATCGCCAGTGACAACTGCTCAACACTCGGGGCTTTTTGCTGGGGGGGGGTGCGGAGGGTCCTTCAAGGCACCCCAGTTTTCTTCTCTCAGAGCGCTTGGGCCTCAACGACCATCCCACTTGCAGCCCAGACCACTGGGCGCTTGAACGCACTAAGTCCAGCAAGAAAGGAAGTTCCTGGCGGCAGAAGCGACAGGAACTTGGCTAGAGGGGTTAGGACTGCCCCTCCATTTAAGTTTCTGGCTCCATTTTCTCCCAGGAATACAGGGCTGCAGAGGCCAGCACAGAAGCCAAGCTCCACAGTTTCTGAATCTTTTATTATAAACTCCCACATGTTCCCAAAACTTGAAGTGTACTACTCAAATTTAAGATTTAAACATTCAATGCAAAAGAGAGAAGTGCAGATTACTTTTGTCATGCAAACAGTTGTATAGAAAAATTAATTAATGAGGAAACTTTGAAAATGCAATGACCACAGTGGGAAACTTTGGTTGAATGAAGTGAGGTTGGTCTCATACTGATACAATAGCTCTCAAACTGGTACAACAACAACAGATACAACTGACACAACAGCTCCTTGTTCAAACTGAATCCAATTCTTACTTTGAATTGAAATATATATAAACAATGAAGGTATTTCTGCACTTAAATTATGATTCTAAAATGACAGATTTTTTTTCTTTACTTGCTTGATTAGTGGTTTAAATGACAGTTGAGTTTCTAGTCTTTGTGCTATTTTGGTGAGATGAGATTTAAAAAAAAAATCTCATTGCTCTTATGCACAAGCAAACAAAACCCTTTTTCAAAGGATCATGTCTCAGTCATGTTGAAATGGCACAGCCACAGTCAATGGGATATTCATTCATCTGCTCCTTGAAATGACCCTTTGCTATTTGGGGAAGTGCCTTGAGAGTAGATATTTAACTTATCTTTCAGGATCCCATGCCTGAGCTGGGCTCACTTATCCATCCATAGTCCTCTGTGTCAGGAAAGCAGCTAGCTGGACAAGCACAGGGTGAAATGGCAACATAATCATTCTAGAACTAGGACATCAGAACTGTGAGTGGTCTGCCATTGTCCAGCACCCCACACTGTTTGATATCTCTGAATAATTTTAAAAACTGATACATCTGAGAACATTGCACCTTCAATAAGAATGTAGCATCCTAGGAAGAATGGAGGAACTTTGAGTTGGGCAAATGGGAAAGTGAAGAGGAGTTATGTGGATAGGAAAGATGGTGGAATGAGGTGGACTTCATTAACCTATGTACATGTATGATTGCACAAATGGTGCTTCTCTACATGTATACAACCAGAGAATTGAAATGTTGCACCCCATTTGTGTTCACTGAATTGAAATGCATTCTGCTGTCATATACAACTAAGTAGAACAACAACAATAACAACAACAACAAAAAAGAATGCAGCATTCTCTCTTTATCCTGATTCTGTAACTCACTCTTCATGCAGACCCAGATCACAGTTCCCTACTTCCTGGCCCCTATAGAAGGAGCTATTCAGTTCTGGGTTCCAGAGCCCTCTGCATTCTCACCTCCCTGCAGTCTCTTCATATGGTACAAAGATCTTATTCTATACATTTGAGCCTCTAGGAGTCTAGGAATTTCTCTGTAGCCAAAGCTATTTACTAACATCAGCTACTGAGTGATCAATCAGTGGTGTGTTGCCCATGGAAATCTACAAACTGACAGTGCCAGGTTATCCAGCCAATGTGTTTTCCACTGAGACTGATGTTTGAACAGTGAATAGCAGCAGGTGCTGTGGGTCTTCCCAGAGTCTCCACAGTAGGTACCCACTATTGAGTCATCCCTCTAACTGCTAGGCTGGGAAACTGGCCTGTGTTTGCTAATTGGGACTCAACATCTGTGTCTCTCTGGGCCAGAGTCTCCTGCTCCCAGGTCTATGAAAGGTCCCAGCAGCTTCTTCCTTCCTAGTGTCTCTCCTGCATCAAAATCTGAGTCTACACCCTCTGCCGCCACTGACTAAGGAATCAAGCTCAGACTGTAGCTGGTGCTCAGAGTGGAGCAGAGATCACCAATAGAGAATAAAATTTTCATGACCAGTCCTTCCTATTTTAGGAGAGTGAAGACAAAATAAAAGTGACCAGCCGACCCTGCTCTTGGGCCTTAGTGAGCTGTATACATTATAGCCTGGACTCTCTCCCCTTGTGTTTCTCTCTACAGAGGTAGGAGCATTTGTCAGAGAAATGGGACATACCCCAAGACTGTGTCAGTAACTGGCTCAGATAACCAACCAGTTTAACTCTGATCCCTGTCCCCATCATTCATGTGTCTCTATGTTTTCCGGTTCACTCTCCCAGCCTATGTTGACTCAGCTATCCTTGTTCTCTGCATCCCCTGGAGCATCTGCCAGATTTACCTGTACCATGAGGAGTGGCTTTAGTGCTAGTGGATTCTACATATACTGGTACCAGCGGAAGCCAGGGAGCCCTCCCGGATATCTCCTGCACTACTGCTCAGAATTAGAAAAACACCATGGCTCTAGGGTCTGACTGCTTTTCTGGATCCAAAGATACTTCATCCAATGCAGGTGTTCTGCACATCTCTGGGCCATAGCCTGAGGATGAGGCTGAGTTTTACTGCAGTATATGGGATGGTGGCTATAACACACAGTACTCTAGGCTCACAAGAAAGTCAAACTAAAATATCCCCTGTGTGTACCTGGTCTGATATGGTAACTGCTGCTGGTCAATGTGCTCACATCTAGCTCAGGGCATAACTACTAGGACTTCAGTGAATCTGTTGTCAGTCATTCAGCTGGTACCTGTTGTACAGGACTTGTAGATATGAAAATCTCTCACTATTTTTCTCAGTTGAAAATAATAATTTGATCTTTGGCTAATATTTTCTCACTCAGATCCTACCCACCATGGCACAAATCAGTTCTTATGGCTCAGGTTCCCTCCAGGGAAATGATGGTTGAGATAATGGGAGGTTGGCCATCCCTTAATGCCAAATCCAGGTTTTAGGTCTGACTCAGAGACATATGTGTTCTGGAAGCTTCTGGTCTGTCTCTGAGTCCACTAGACCAATCCTAAGAATAAGGTCACCTTCCTCTGCACCTTCTAGTTCCAACCTGTTTCTGGGAATTGTCCTTCTATCCTGAGGCTGAAGAAGTAGGTCTCTATGGCTCCAGGGATATTGAGCAAATAAATCGAGTCTCCTCCACTATGACATGATACTGTGTCCGTGACCTCCACTAAGTACTGGAACCCCCAGCCTCAGGATCCATCCCCTACTGAGTCAGGCCCTGCAGTAACAGTCTCCCTTCTGCACATCAATGGGATCTGCTGCTCATTCCAGGACTTCAGTGAATCTCGGACACTCAATGATGGGTATATATTTAAATAAAGAGGTTCCACCACACGAGTATTGTACAAGGATCAGAGGAATTCAGAGAGCTATGTCCCCACTTTGGGGCTTAGGGAGTCAACTATAGGGACACCCTGCACTGGCTTGGTCTCCCTTCCTCACAATTCTCTCTGCACAAGTAACTGACTGAATGGGATTTAAGGGAAATGGCTCATAGGGGCACCTTCACTGCTCCTCTTTTCATCCCATAGTACAATGCAGGCCTTTATACCAGTTTCAAATAGTAGAAGCAACAGAGTCTTTGGGTGACTCCTATGTCTCCCTCAGACTTACCTGACCTGGCAATAACCTGATCAATTGTCTATGCCTCTCCCAGGAATCTCCACTTTCCCCAAGTTCTTCAAGAGCTATGAACAATGAATCCAGTCTTGATCATGCATCTATCTTGAGTAGCTAGAGAGTTCTTCTCCACATAACTCTTCTTCACATGGCCTCTTACCCATTTATTCTTTGATAGAGAATGTTGAGGTTATTTCTTCCAGAGTAAAACTTCCACACATATCTCCTTTTCACTAAGTTCATAAACAGGTAGAAGAGCTATGGAACCTTGCTGAGTCTATTCTTATAAAGATCATCAATAAGCCTTGTTTGCTGCCAACACCTCCATATTTTGTGATTTTTTTAAATTAGCAAATGGTGACAATGAGGACAATTTTCTCTCCTGAGTAGGGATTTTAGGGAGCATGGGCCTGCTGAATTGTTCTGGGAAAGGGAGACATCTGCCTCAGTTTGGGGCAATTTTTACTGGCCATGTGGTAATGGGATTATGTTAAGTCTCATAGAAACCCTAGACCCTTAGGTGTGTTGGGATCTTTGGTTATAGATCAGCTGCAATGTCCTTAATCTTCCATAATATTTAGATATCCATTTGAGCCCCTAGCAGGTGACTGTCCTCATGGCTGGAGCTGACTGACTAGAGATCTGTAGCCTGTCATCATTGCATATACTGCTCAAGGAAGTTTGGTAGATGTGTTTAGCTCATAGACCATCAGGGAAGAAACTTTTGTTAAACATCTTATGGAAGTTGTCACCACTTATACACATTTATCTGTGTAAATCTTAGAGATGTTACTCTTCTAGACATGAGCAGAAACATTTCTCAGGGAAGCAATTTTCCATGGATCTAATATAAACCACAGGGAAGAGAACCAGCACTCACTCTGACCTGTTTAACTTTCTTTCTCCCTGTTCAGAATGGTCCCCAAAACAAATGCTTTCCTGGCCTTCAGAAGGGGGTGGAAATGAGCCTGGAGAACAGTACCCATCACACACTTGGACAAACCCTATGAGAATTTAGGCTATATGGGTTCAAGTCACTAAATTGAATATGTTAAACAGCATCACTTAGATTATCAAGCCTGATGCAGAGTAGGGTTGTAAAACTATGTATCTTCAACTCTAATAATGCTAAAATATGTTTTCTGAGGATGGACAATTTAGTATGAGGATTTATTTGCTCCATAACAAGTATTTTAGCAGAATTGATTCTGAAATGAGTAGATTCTGCTTTGAGGTGTAAGAAACAGGGTCCTCATTGATGTAAGACTCTTCTACAACTGTCATCCACATACCAACTGACCCTGGTCCTCCTTCTCTTAAAATATTGCTACTAATTCTGACTCTTTCTAGGTTTTCAGTGAACTTTTTCTGGGAAAAGTGTGGCAGTCTAATGAACATCTATCCAGTGGTTTTTGAAGCAGTGTTTCCCAGTTGTATTCACAAGATAGTTATTTGAGACTCCTTCCTCATGACCTCTCTCCCTCACCCACCTCACTCACACTGTTGACCAGTTTTGGAGGTCATGTTTAGTGGCCCCTGAATATCACAGGGTGTAACTTTCTCTCTAATATTAGGTATCCTGTGGCCTTTGGCCTTAACCTTGTGTAATCTATCACCACAACCTGTGTCTTCAGCAGGGGTCTTAATGGCCTGGTGATCTGGTCAGAGCATCATTCAAATATCTCCTTGGAGTATCAGAAAGAGGCTGTCATTATGAGAATTGGAGCCACCACCTCTCAAGAAACCAAATGAGCATAAGAATAGCTCTACTTACATCAGATAAAATATAATTAAGTTAAAAAACTGTAAAAGCAGATAAAATCGCCACTATATTATGATAAAGGGTGTCAATTCAGCAAGATAAAAATTGTAAGTTGGGCTGGGGATGTGGCTCAAGCGGTAGCACACTTGCTTGGCATGCGTGCGGCCCAGGTTCGATCCTCAGCACCACATACAAACAAAAGATGTTGTGTCCGCTGAAAACTAAAAAATAAATATTAAAAAAAAAATGTAAGTGTACGTACTCAACATTGAATAACCAAAACATATAAAGCAAACACTATTATAAAAAAAAGGGAGACCTAGATTGCAGTACAATAATAATTGTTGGAACCAGGCACAGAGGCACATACCTGTAATCCCAACAGCATGGGAGGCTGAAGCAGGAGGATCATAAGTTCAAAGCCAGCCTCAGCAACTTAGCAAGGCCATAAGCAATTCAGCAAGTTTCTGTCTCTAAATAAAATATAAAAGAAGAAATATATTGTAAATTTCAGAATGAATATTGAAGTAATTTATTTTTGAAATCTTGGGGGAAAAATGTCTTTGGAAGTAGTGTCACATGTTACTAACCTTAGAGATAAGTATTCTTTAGGTTAGAATGGTCAATCTAATTAAGTGAATTTTATGCATCTTTAAAAATAAAACAGTGTGGAAAGACACAAAAAGATCTCTAAATTTGTGGTTGAAGGAAATGCATCATACATGAAATTGTAGGTATAATTTTGTGAATTAGGGATGGAATGGTAATATATTATTGGGTAGGCTTATGTAAAAAAACATACTAACAAATCTTGAGAAAAAAATAAACTAAAAACAAAAACAGTAATACAGGAAGTGTGGCTACTCTTTAAACAAGGTTGACAACTCTTGGAAAATTGTCATTTCTACCAGTTGTCTTAATTGACTCAGAGCTCCTTTGATTTAAATAGCTTCATCCTCAAAGTGTTTGTCAAAACCATCAAAAGTTACCCATTAACACTGCAAATAATCAAGCCAACCCATGAAAAAAGAAATGAGATTGACCGAACATACAAAGGGGAAAAAAATGAGAAACAGGTAATCCATAGGTGATGTTGAAGACCTTAGACAAATTCCTTGGTGGGGTAGAATTATATATATCATTGGTGGGGTAGAATTCTTGACCTTCAAGACCAAGGACCATGTACAGAAATTTTTGACCAGTAGCTCAAAGGTGCAGAACAAAGACAGTAAAATACTTGAGATCATTATCATGAAGTGTCCTTTCCCCCAGGCAGCAGTAATTCAGATGACTTGGGTTTATCTTCCTAAGAGCATATTTCTAGGAACTAAGCCTACAAGGTTATACTTTAGACAGCGGTTGATTAGCATAGTGACCTAAAATTTATACTAGCAATTAAGTTATGTAAATACATTCCTAGAAGGTTTACAAAGTAAGAAGAAACTTCACAGGTATCTGTTTATTGCTGGCCTGTCACAGAATTGTTTACATATCAAAAGAGAGTCCTAAGGCTTCCAAAATATAGCCATTTGTAACCCAATAGATAGGGACTCCTGGTTAATTAGGTTCCCAGAAGAGAGACTAGCAGAGGGGAAAGGGAGAAATTAACCCTTTCCCCAGGCACTGATTTTTTTTATCATAATATTTTTATAATTTTATTTTATAATCCAGTCTGGTATCTCTGCCTCAATTTTAATATAAAATAGCATCCCCAATGCTAAGGAATAAACTTAACCAAAGAAGTGATAGATATGTGTCACCAGGCAAATACCTTCTCAAATCCTGAAAAAACAATCCACTTGGCTAGCCAGTATTTTGTTCCAGAGCAGACACCCACCTAGCCAGTTATGCAAACATCTGGGACCTGGGCAGCTGCTGGAATCAGGCAAAACTATGTTCAGCCGAAAAGGACAGTTTGTGGATCTGTTATTCACCCCAGACTCACTACCATCTCTTTGTAATATATGGCCCTACTAAAATTCCCACCCACCAGCCTTCTGTTAGTCTGATCTGCTTCTGACTCTGATTGGAACCAGCCTGTTAGAAATATCAGGGTGCCACAAAGAAAGCAGATAGTACTCAAAAGTCACTTGGTAAAGCAAACTTTACTTCTCAGAAGGGTGTGCTACAAAAAAAAAATCTGGCAAGCAAGCACACTGGGTAGGAAGTCTGCCCAAGTCTTTAACCCTAACACAGCACTGCTCTTGCTCTGATAGGAGAAGTTTGGGATTACAATCTATATGATTGACTAATTTAAAATTAGATAGGGAAAATGAAAGTTCTGTAGTTATGATTGGATCACCCACTATACTGTAGGCATTAAGACTGAGAACAGTCTTAATGCCTACAGTATAGGGGTCAAAATGGCTATCTTCCAATCACATGGTTCAGATTACAGCAAACACAGTTTTGCCACATATTAGAAAACTCAGACTACAGGTTTAACTTTGACAAAAAAGAGAGCATTAATCTTAAAAGCCCATTAAGGATCAAAAAAGTGACCACTCAGCTCTAGGCTAGACCTAACTCCCTCCCCAAGAAGTCATATATGTATAATAATTTAAAAATTATATTATTATATTATTAATAGTATTCCTACTCCTTAACTAAAACCCTCCCCTTTCTCCCTTTACTCTTTTTTTTCCACCCAGGGCCTTGTGCATGAGAGGCAAGCACTGTAACAACTGAGCTATATCTCCAGCCCTCCTTTTACTCTTAAAGGACCTTCATCCTTTGCTAGGGCAAGAAGCTTATCTGAGAGGTATTTCTCCTGGCTTCTCCAAAGAACCCAGATTGAGTAAGAAATTAGTAACCCATATTGTGAAAACTGCAAAGTATTTGTGAATATGACCTAAATAAATGGAAAGACAGCCTCTATTCATGTATTATTAGCTTAGTGTGGTTAAGCATGGAAATACTCTAAAAGCAGCAAAGAGATTTAATATAATCCCCATCAAACTCTGTTTTGTTGTTCTTCTAATTCTTCCATTTTTGTGCACCAATTTAAAAATTGACCACAAAAATGGTACGAGATTGAAAAAACAAAAACAAAAATCAAAAAAACAATTGTCAAAATCATCTTACAAAAGAAAAAAAAGTCTGACAATTTGTACTTCACAATTCCAAATTATACTATAAAACTACACTAATCAAGGGTGTGATACAAGCATACGGACAGACATGTCATTAAGTCCACACATCTGTAGTCAATTGATTTTGAATAATGTCACCATATATGTATGATAATTAAAAAAAATATTTTATTGGCCCTTTATGAAATATGGTTGAAACAATTTCCACACAAAAAAAGAATAAATTTAGACCCCTGCCTCACACTGCTGTAGGGACAGGCAAGGCACCGAAGATAGCAGGAAATAGTTTTATTTGGCTGCAGCCAGGTTCAGAGGGTACAGCCTTTGCTGTAATCAATCAATCCTTGGGGTTCAGGGAGTTTCAGAATTTTTATACCCAGTGTGTAAGGGGAGGGGCTCAGAAGTTCACAGACTGCAGAAGTTCACATAAAAGCAGATTTTTCTTTCACTGTTCTGGGCAAGTTAACTCTTCAAGGACAACACCTGAGAAGGGGAGAGCTTCTTCTCCCCTTTCTTTCCTCCCCCTGCCAGCTGTTACCATGGAGCCCAATTGTAACTTACCTTAAAAATGTAGACATCTCTGTGAAGCCCAGCTCAAGGCCAGAGACCTTGTTTGCACATTTCTTCAAAGTACTATACTTGATATTTTGTGAAAACTAGTAAGGGGGTGTCCAGCACCTGGAGTGCTGGTATCTTCTCGGCCAGTGGCCAAGTAAACAGGGTGACATGAAAATAAAATCAGCCATGGTGAAGAGGGCTTTTCTGTAGAGAAAGGGGGTGCCACTTCAACACCATTTTTAAAGATTAACTCAAAACAGATTAAAGACCTAAATACAAATTGAAAACTATAAATTAACTCTTAGAATTAAATTATAGGGATAAATTTTAAGAAAGAGGTATATAAATGGATTGTTGGATGTGACCAAAAGAAAAAAACATAACAAAGGAAAAAATTTAAATATGACTTGATTAGAATTAAAACAACAACAACAAAAATATGCTCACATCAACAGATATGGCCAAGAAAATGAAAAATCAATATAGGAATGGGAGAAATATATGCAAATTACCTATCTAAGAAGGCTCTAATATCTAGAACATTCAAGTAACTCTTACAACTGAGCAACCAAAGGGAAGCCACACAACAAAAATTAGCAAAGTATTTGAACAGAATTTTCTTAAACAAGATGTACAATGACAAAGAAAGATATGAAAAAGTTCTCAAAATAATCAGTAATAAGGGAAATGCAGTTCAAACCATAATTATGTACCATGTCATTCCCATTAGTTTGGCTATAAATTTTTTTTAAAAAACAAGAAACATACCAAGTTTTAGCAAAGATGTTAAGAAGTTGGAACCTCCAAACTTGGCAGTTGTCCATGTAAAATGCTTTACCCAAATTAGAAAATAAATGGCACTTCTTCAAAAAATTAACAGAATTACAATGTGAATCAACATTACCACTCTAGGTACAATTCTCAAGAATTAGAAATATACCCTCAAATAAAAAAATTGTATACACAGCCAGTGATGGTGATGCATGCCTATAATCTTGGGGATTAGGAAGTTAAGGTGGGAGGATCAAAATTTGAGGCAAGCCTCAACAACTTAACAAAACCCTGTGTCACAGAAAAGCAATGAGCTGAAGCTCCAAACCTCAGTTCTTGTGTTCTGATGAAAGAAAATTTAAAGTCAGACACCAAAAGTCATGCAAGAGAACATTATTATAAGTGAAAGTGAGGTGAAAGCAAAGTGAGGCTTAAACAGAGAGCACCCTCAAGAGAGAGTGGGCCATCTCTGAGCAGAGAATAACAAAGGAGACAACGCTGTCTCCAAATTTATTACTCTTTCATATTTATCAGGAGAACTGGGGACCACATTCTGTACTCTTTGCCAATCAGGAGTTTTTGACTCTAGTTGGTCCTCTCAGGAACTGTCATGGTGGCCATGCTATTGGTGGGCAGGGGGGCTTCATCTGTAAGTCAATCCCATGTTAATTTAACACTGGGGTCACTAGCTGTTCAGAAGTTACCTTAGTGTGCTTGTACTACTAAAGGAATCTCTCTTCCCAGACAGATAGAGACACTTATGGCTATAATTCCTAATTTCACATGGACATCAGTGGACCCTGTCAAGAGTTAGTCTCATTAATCCTTTTCTTTTGATGTATTTTCACATTAGCTCCTTTGCTTTTGTTTATGTTCTACAAATTTACTATCATCCTTTGCTTTCTCACCTACTTTGGAAGTATAAAGAAGACCCTAAAGTAATTTAAAGAACACTTGTAAACTTGCCTTCATTTCACTGCTCATTGCTAGCTATTACCTAATACCTATCTCAAAATAAAAAATAAAAAGAATTAAGGATGTAGCTCAATATAAAGTACCCCATATTCAATCCTCAGAGCCAAAAGCAAACATTTTTAAATTGTATGCTCATATTTGTAGATTAATAGTACAATAGCCAAAAAAGAATCAAGNCACTCTGCTCAGGTAACTGACTTTGAAAAGCAGAAGATATCATGGGGGTCCTTCAGGGTTCATTTTTTTTCCTTTCATTTGGGAAATATCATACAGGCAATAACCAGACTCATTTCTGTGTATTTCTGCATCTTCTTTCAGCATCCCCCTGGGCAGTCTGAGCTGAGCCAGGAAGCCCCAGTATCAGAGTCTGTAGGACAGTGTCACCCCTATCTGCACTGGAAACAGCAACAGTGTTAGTATCTATGATACAAACTGGTACCAGGAAATTCATGGTGCTGTTCCCCAAATTGGGGTTCTCAGTACATTGGGAACACAGCCTACCCCACAATCTCAGACCTGCTCCTGTTAATGCCAGATTCGTGGACCCCAATAGACCTCCAGTAGCTGAATCCAATGCAATCACACAAGAGTCTTTATTGCAAGCTCGAGCCTGGACTCACAACCATTCCCAACACAGTGGTCCCAGGGAGTGAGTCCCGGTCCTTTGTTCAGTGAGATTTTATAGGTTTTTGGGGGGATACTCTATGCATCACAACATCACACAGCAAATCATTCCACAGCGTGAGAAAATCAAACAACAACTCTTAACATTGATTAGCACATTCAATGGCGGGAACAATTTGGGTAGGGATGATTGGTTAGTACAAGAGGGGGATTTGTGTGAACTGATTGGTTTAGGCTACGAGGGGTGTTCGTGCTAAACTACATGGTTTCCCAACATGTTATCAACCACCATAAACTACTTGGGGGTCATCTGGCATTCCAGGTATTTTCCATGTCTCATGCTGATTGGAGGTTGTTAGGGGGGTTGCTATAAGTCCTCACCTAGCCTAACTGAGTCAGGGACACCTGGCTCCTCAGACCTCTCAGGTTGTTTACAAACAACTCAGCAGGGTGGGTATGTGCTTAGGAGTGCTCTGTGGGTTTTTCCAAGGACAAGGGTCACACCCCCTTCCTTAGGACAGGCCTTGAGATAGAAGCTGCTCTTATTTATTTATTTTTAAAAATGTAGTCACATCAGTTTCTCACTCCCTAAGGACGAGGGTCATTATTACTGGTCATTATAACGCGGGATGTCAGCATGAATGCTTACACAGTGCTCCAGATACACAGGACACTGAGACAAAAACCTCCCCTTGGCTTCTTATGAAACTGATCTTCCCACGACTGCCTGTGACAATCAAAGATAGTAACCATGGCAGACCCAACTATATCTATATCAAGAGTCTGACTTCCAGAGCATAGACACACTTTAAAGGGATAGTGACAGTGAACCCCTTTCATATTGTTTATAAAAGAGTTATATTGAGGGGCTGGTGTTGTGGCTTAGTGGTAGAGCGCTTGCCTAGCATATGTGAGGCACTGGGTTCAGTTCTCAGCACCACATATAAATAAATAGAATAAAGGTTAATTAACAATTTTAAAATATTTTCAAAAGTTATATTGAGATATAATTTGTATACTATAAAGCCCATCTCTCTAATATGTAAAATGCAATGTCCATAATATAATTATATAGTTGTTCAATCATCACCATTGTCTAAATTTAGATTTTTGTCACTCTCAGATTAAAAAAATTAGTATCAAACCAGTATTACTTAGTTGTAATTTTAACTGTAATTTAATGTTCTTAATTAAGAGATGTGATTCATCTCTTAATTAAGAACATTAAATTACAGTTTAATGTTCACATAAAGACAATTATTAGTCATATGTGTATTTTACACATATCAATATAAAAATTTTTCTGTGATATCAGTAATTGTTTAACAATTATTTCCAGATAACTGTTGGACATAGATGGCTTAAACTTCTTGGAAATCATGCATAATACTGCTATTAACATTTGTGTGGGAGTTTCTCTGTGGACACATGTTTTCATCTCTCTTGGGTAGATGACCAGGAGAGGAATTTCTGAACCACGTGGTAGCTCTTTTGGGAAAAATTCCAGACTGCTTTCCAAAGTGGTGGCACCAGTTAGTATTTCCATAGCAATACATACAGGTTACAATCTCTCTGCATTCTCACTACAACACAATATCATCCTGATGGGAGCCATCTAGTGGAGAGTGATGTTGTATCATGCTGTGGTTCTGATTTGTATTTTCCCAATGACTGGTGATGCTGACATCCCCTCATGTGCTATACTGTTCCTTATCCATATGAACAGCAAAGGGTCTAAGGTATCATTCAATAGGAGGAATTTCAGACTAAATCTTTGCTGTATTCACATAGTTTGGCTGTTACCTCCACCCTGGAGAAAATCTTTATTAAAGAATGCAGTTCCTCTCAGGAGCAACAGAATATACAGAATGAGGTAACCCATAGACTTCAGCATCAGAAGAGAGAATGCAAAGCAGAATCTGCCTATACAATGCACTGCAGCCTCAGAGCTCACACAGGCTCTAGCGCTGCTCTAGAGATTCTTCTTGAGCACAGTGTTCACTTGATCACCAAGGAGACATACACCAGGCACCCACTGTCTACTGAGGCCTCAGCATTTGCTGATTTACTGGGAGAAAAGCCTTTGATGGAAACTTGGCTCCATCCCCTTCTTCTACACATACAGCACCATTCATTAACTACACAGCCAGTGGATAAGCACCTGACAAAGAATGAATAATTTTTTGAAGAAATAAAAACTCTTCAAAGTATAAAGTGAAAAGCAAACACACATAGAAATCCACTATATTGTTGGTCAGGATGACTTCATATTAATAAGACTGAAAAATATGCTAATTTATTATATCAGCCATACCAAGTATATTTTAATAAATATCATAAGAATTAAAGGGAATCTTGACTTTCTTCCCCTACACTTATATTGGAAGAGATAAATTCAGAAATAGCAGAGAATATTTTACAAATGAACTTAGTTTCAGATATTTAGACACATCTTAAAGCCACACTCATTTAAATAGTGTAAGGCTGATGCTGGAAGAAAAACAGGGAACTTTCATTTAAAATTCAGAAAAATGAGGCCCTTGCTTTTTCTTAGTTGTCACAAACATGTCCACTTGGGAGGCACCGGCTCAATGAGCACCAATGAGGACCAGGAGATGGAACTAGAAGCATTATATTCTATTTATGAAGGAGATGAAAGTTTCCGGGAATTAAGTCCAGTTTCATTTCAATATTGGGTGAAAATGGTGATACCAAAGCCTTCTTAATAGAGATTTCCTGGACAGAAACATATTCCCAAACACCTCTAATTATATCTATGAACGCTTTTTTTTTAACACCACCATATTATCAGCTGTAAAGCAGAGCATATTAGCCAAGTTACAGGAAGCTGTGGAAGTGAATCTTGGAATTGCTATGACCTATACGTTGTTTGAATATGCCAAAGACAATAAAGAGCAGTTCATGGAGAATCATCATCCCATTAATTCTACAACATCTATAAGCAATATCATCTCTGTTGAAACTCCTGATATAGTTCCATCAAATAAGAAAAAAGACAAAAAAGAACAACTTTCTAAAGCCCAGAAACATAAACTGGCAGACAAAACAGATCACAAAGGGGAACTTCCTCCAGGCTGGAACTGGGTTGATTTCATGAAGCATTTAAGCAAAACTGGCTCTAAGGATGATGAATAACACTTGGAATTTGAGACAAGGAAAGAACATCCTTTAAAAAGTAAACTAGGTTCAACATCTTTCAATAACTATTTTCTGGTATTGAGGTGACTGTTTTATAAAATGAAGGGTTTTTTGTACATTTCTTACATTAAAAAATGTTGTCAGTGGAAAGTTAATGAAAAGATCTGGTTGTATTACATTTTTTCACAAACTTGCCTTAATAAAAGGTGAAAATGTTACTGTTTAGTATACTTTATGAAGCCTATTAAGCTTTATAAATGGATAAATATGGGAAATAATAATCAGTGTTAATTTGTATGATCTTCTTGTAGGGGCTATGAGCCCTTTTCAAATGTCTTCCCAATACAGCAGAATTTTACATATACAGTTATTCTGTAGTTATTAATTATAGGTTTCCCATCTTAAAGTCTTCATCTCTTCTTTTACTTAATCACTGAAGCATAAATTGCTTCAGAGAAATTTAAATACCAGTATTTAAACTTTTTATGAAACTCTTTGTAGTTCCTTTTTATATTTCAATGGTGAATTGTTTCCCTTTAATAAATTGGTATCTATTTATACTTTTCTCTTGATTTGTGTCAGGTGTTTGATCATGAAAACTTTCAATGATATGTGTAATAGGAGAATATAAAAACAAACCTGCCAAATACATTAGAAAACATTTTAATAAATGCTGGCTCTTATTTAAAACATTTGCTGCATATACTAGGATGGGAATAAAAGATGCCTTAATGTTAAAAAAGAAAGAAAGAAAAGAAAAGAAAAAAGAAAATGACCTATGCCTCAAATGGGATTTAGGATGAATTTCAAGTACCATGTATTAGTCAGACACAACTAATTCAATGGATGAATGAGCATGATCATTATTAAAACTTTACTTTGAACAGGGAATGGTGATGCATGCCTCTAATCCTAGCAACTCCTGGGTGGTAAGGCAGATACAAATTTGAGGACAGCTTTAGTAATTTAGTGATATCCTAACTAACAAATCAAAATTTTTTTTAAAAGGACTGGTGATGTATTCCTGTAGTAAAACACCCTGGGTTCAACCCCTAGTATCCCCCCCACCAAAAAAAAAAAAAAAAAAAAGCTTACTTTGGAATCTTCCTTAAAAATGATGTTCAGGAGGGAGAAGAGATTGTGGATTAGAGGAAAGAAGCACCTCAAAGAAATCCCTCCACATTGGACTTACAAAGCAGGAAGACAGCTTCTCAGCAAGGTGGATAACTAAGGGAACTCACTGGAACTTATTTCTCAACTGTTAAAAAAAAATAGAGAGAGAGATGCACAAAGTCAGAACCTTGAATGTAAGAAATAATAAATTACATACAAAAGCACTAGCCCAGGCACCAGCAAGGGGATGGGCAGTGAAAACAAAGGGTATGATGTGGCCCACAGATAAAGACTTAAAAATATTTACTTGGGGAAACCCATGCATTAAAGATGGGGATTGATTTTAATGGACACAGAGTCAGTAGGAGAAGTGCCTTAGTAGAAGGCAGATATAAAATTAGTTCCTCCAGAAAGGGAAACCTTGGGGTGCTTAAGATGCACCTGGACAGGGAGAGAGGATGGTGTACTCCTGAGTACTTTGTGGAAAAGCCCCAGTGACTGTAGATGGGCTACAGAATATACAAATATTCTGAACAACACCAAGAGATCAAAACTTGTCAGGGACTAGAAGGAAATTCTCCTTCAAAAAATAGCCTGACAGCCCCCTGGGAGACATCCTGCCTGGGAGGCATCCTGCAGCCACCTATCTCCCTGGAACATCCTACGGTTATCAGGATCATCAGACATCTTGCACCTGGCAGTTTTACCACCCACATCCAGCAATTGCTGATTAGAGAGCTTCCCCATCCCCAGCATATAAATACCCCTGTGTGAACAATAAAAGTTTGCAGCTTGATCAGACCCCTGTCTTGCTGTCACCTTTCGTGTCTCTCGTCCCTTCATTCCTTCCCATCTAGGTTCGCTGCCCACGTTGATGTGTCCTGCCGGACGGGACAAAAACTGAGAATCACTGGGATAGATGAGAACATGGAGACACAATCTAAAGACATTAAGAACATTTTCAATGCGATTGTCACAGGAAAGTTTCCCCATTTCAGAAATGAGATAGAAATACATTTACAAGAGTCATAGAGTACTCCCAAATAGACCTGATCTGCCGGGGTCCTGCCCTAGCGGGGTCCAGGGAGTCCTGAAGGATGAGTGGCATCAGCAAAAAGATGAGACAGGAGTCGTTCTGTTAGAGCAATCTCCAGAGAGAGAGCTCTAATGCAGCTTTCTCTGGGTCATCTTTTATTGCAATTTTTCTCATCATTATAGACTCAGAATATGTCACTGATTATACAATTTCAAAACTTTGCTAAGACATAACGTTTCCTTAACCATAATTAGGGGTATAGAAAAATATAACATCAATTTACATTTTTCCAGGATGTGACCTTTAGTTATCAATCATTAATAAAATGTGTCACTGATTTACATTTTTTCAGATTTTCACAAGATGTACTATTTTCTCCAAGATATGCTATTTTCTTATTAACTAATGCCAAACTATGTAACCAGACTTTAAGTCTCCTAACCTATCATTAACAGTTAAGTTTTAAAGTACACTTGCACTTTATTTCTAATCTAAAATTCCCATATAAAAAAGTCCCCTTAAATCTTACACTTAAAATATCCTAAAGTTTATAAACAATTCTTAAAACAGAAACCCATACAACTAAAAATTTAAGAATTCTAAACCTGAGAATCTAAATAGAATAATATTTCTAACATTATTCTAAAAATATGTCTTATAAAGCTACTTTAATTAATTCCTAAATTTATTCTCATAAAACTGGTTGAACTGCTTTCTCTCTTTGTTTCTCAGTCAAGGTGCACTAGTTCTTATATCTTTATAATCTTTCTCAATAAAAAGTAAGTTCTAAACATCAGTCCACATTCCGCCAATATTAAGTATGCTCATCATAAATCCCTATGTGAAGTGAAAGAGGGTTTATAGAAACGAGAAGAATGTATCCTTATACGTCTTAACTTTCCTAAGTGTATAACATAACTTTCCTTAATCAAGAATGAAACTACATGGGGCTGGGGATGTGGCTCAAGCGGTAGCGCGCTCGCCTGGCATGCGTGCGGCCCGGGTTCGATCCTCAGCACCACATACAAAGAAAGATGTTGTGTCCGCCGAGAACTAAAAAAATAAATATTAAAAAAAAAAAAAAGAATGAAACTACATATGGTGGGTTTTGTACAATGAACATAATGATTAGATTTTCTAAAAGACAGGAAATATGGGCTTGGGTTCTAGTTGATATAATCAATGTGGTGCCTAAAATTTTTGTGACCTTTTGGAGAATGATTGTTGTCCATTATCAGGTTTGTCCTCAGTGTGCTGAGATAGAAGAGCAGCTTTCTACTTTGTCCCTGATATGCTGAGGGGTAGTAGAACAGCCTTCAAGGCATGAACTACCTGTTATGTTCTAGCCATCTGAAATTTAATTTGGTTTGGCATTTAACATACTCATGCCTCCTGTCAGGAACATGAACATGAAAATGAAAAGTCCCAATTACATAAAAAAGAGTCTCATGGTTTCAGTTCCCTCCAACCAGTGAGGATTTGCCAGCATTCATTCTCACTGTGACCTTGTCAAGACAGTGGGAGAGCAGCTTTGCCAGCACTTATTTCACTGTGACCTTGTCAAGACAGTGAGAGGGGGATCACCTTCACCACTGATCAGAAGAAAAGTTCTCCAAGATACATAATAAACCAGCCTCATCTGTCCCTACAATAGCATCTCAGATACAGCATTAATCTCCAGGATATGCAAAAAGAACTCAAAACACTGAACACCAAATATATATAAATATAAATATTATATATATAAAAAACCCAATGAATAAATGGGCAAAGGAACTGAACAGGCACTTCACAGAAGAAATATGATCAGTCAACAAATATATGAAAAAAATGTTCAACATCTCTAGCAATTAGAGAAATGCAAATTAAAACTACATTGAGGGCTGGGGATGTGGCTCAAGCGGTAGCGCACTCACCTGGCATGCGTGCAGCCCAGGTTCGATCCTCAGCACCACTTACAAAGATGTTGTGTCTGCCGAAAACTAAAGAATAAACATTAAAAAATTCTCTCTCTCTCTCTTAAAAAAAATAATTTAAAAAACTTTAAAAAAAAACTACATTGAGATTCATCTTACTCCAGTCAGGATGGCCATTATCAAGAATACAAGTAACAATAAATGTTGTCAAGGATGCAGGGAGGAAAGGTACACTCACACATTGCTGATGAGACTGCAAAATGGTGCACACACTCTGGAAAACAATATGGCAATTCCTCAGAACTTGAAATAGAACCTCTATTTAGCCCAGTTATCCCACTCCTTGGCATATACCCAAAGGATGTAAAATTAGCATACTATAGTGACACAGTCTCATCTGTGTTTACAGCAGCTCAATTCAAAATAACCAACCTAGGTGCTCTTCAACAGATGAATGGATACACACTGGAATACATATACCATGAAATATTACTCAGCCATAAAGAAGAATAAAATTATGGCCTTTTTCTGGTAAATGGATGGAACTGGAGGTGATCATGAAAAGTGAAATAAGCCAATCAAAAAAAATCAAAGGCCAAATGTTCTCTCTGAAATGTAGATTCTAACACACAACAAGGTTGAGGGGAGAGAAGAATAGAAGTTCAGTAGATTAAACAAAGAGAAATGAAAGGAAGGGAGATAGAACAGCAATAGAAAAGATAGTGGAATGAATCTGACTTAACTTTCCTATGTACATACATAAGCACATTGCAGTGAACCTCCATATGTTATAATATATCAAAATACACTCTGCTGTCTTATATATCTAAAAAGAACAAATTTTAAACATTATATAACTTTCTGGAGAAGACTGTCAGAACGGTGCAGAGATCACACGCCCCAGCCCTGGAAGACGGGGAACTGCCTCAAATCCCCCACCTCGGATGACATCTCCCTGCTTCAGGAGTCTCAGTCGACCGGGCTAGCTTTGGCGAGGGGATGGAGCCGGATCAGGAGCGGCTGCCTCCATATCAGGAACAAGTTCCAGTTCCAGTTTATCATCCAACACCTAGCCAGACTAGCCTAGCAACTCAGCTGACTGAAGAGGAACAAATTAGGATAGCTCAAAGAATAGGCCTTATACAACATCTGCCTAAAGGAGTTTATGACCCTGGAAGAGATGGATCCGAAAAAAAGATCCGGGAGTGTGTGATCTGTATGATGGACTTTGTTTATGGGGACCCAATTCCATTTCTGCCGTGCATGCACATCTATCACCTGGACTATATAGATGACTGGTTGATGAGATCCTTCACGTGCCCATCCTGCATGGAGCCAATTGATGCAGCACTGCTCTCATCCTATGAGACTAATTGAGCCAGGGTCTGTCCTCTGACTTCAAGTGAACCATCGTTTTTGGTGGTTTTGATCTTTTGTCACTGAGCCCAAAGAGCCAGGGATTAGGAATTAAGATCATGCACAAAAAGTTTCCTAAAAATTCCTGGATGGCTGCAGATGTTGAGGAAAGTATGTGATATTTTAGAAACTTAGGGGGGCGGGGGAGTAGGATGGTATTTTTATGTAAAGCCTTGACCCAGTGTTTAAGAATATAATTGTATTTAGACCTTGTTATTGCTCCAGTACATAGGAATTGTGTCAAGTGTTAAAGCAACTGTATATGTTTAAATTGTGTGTGTTGAAGATTAGGAAAAAAGATAGTGGTTATTTTTCCTAAATGAAATAACTTTCTTCTCTCCACCAAATTTTTTTCTGAAGTTAATGGCATTTGGGTCAAGGTTTTATTAAAAGCTACATTTTATAACACTGGCACACACAAAAAAAGTAGTTTTAAGCTTGTTTGCACAGTTCTTTTTTTCCATTGGAAATGGAATTCATCGCCTTAGGTCTTTTTAAATAGTGTATTAATCGTTGGGGCTAGCTCTATGCTTGAAACCAGTTTATGTATAACCTGTTGTAAGTGTTATATTTTGTTTGCAGTTAGGAAATGCAGAATTTTAAGAGATCTCCTAGCTTGTAAGCAAACTGAGATGCACTATCCCTTTTCCTTATAAAAATGAGTTAATGTGTCAATAAATCAACTCAGCAAGGTGGGTTTAATATTACCCTTTCCTATGTGTTTTATCTAATTCTTTTGGTTGTTAATATGGTGATAAATGAAAGTCAAGGTAAATTTTAAATATTAAATTTTAAATCTTAATATTTAAATTTTTTCCNGTGGTTGTCCTCATTTCCATTTCAGAGGATTTGTCGCTGATATACAGGAATGCCTTTGATTTATGTGTGTTGATTTTATATCCTGCCACTTTGCTGAATTCAACAAATGCAGAATTTTATAACCACATGACTTCATAGTTGTGATCTCAAGAAAGGAATTTCTCCTTTAATTTTTCTTGCAGTTAATGTAAGAATACTCTAAATCTCTAAGCTTCTGAAGTGTTAGAGGTAGAGATGGCCTAGTAAAGATGTAGTAGTAATGTTTATCCATTTAGCATGTGTTTATTCTTCCTTATGTACTCAAGGTTATTTATTTGTTCAGCTCAGTGATATTACAGCTAAAAAACATTCATTAGCAAAAGGAGAAGCAGTCTACACCTAACAGAGGAATCAGAAATGTTTCTTATTTTTGTTGAGTTGAATGTTTGACTCTAACACTTTTCTACATACAAAACATAAGTTCCTTAAAGATTCTTCATAATTGTATTATAGAAGAATTTAGTATGTCATAAATACTTAATTTGACATTCAACTGTAGTAGCCATATGTTGTTTGATTTCCTTATGAGCACCATGATGGAAACACTCAAATGAATTTGAGAAAAATTGGAAGAAATTAGATTATCGGGTTCTGTTAAATTGTTAATGTATCTTGCTTAAATTTTTGTTCATTAATTTATATCCATCTGATTATATAAAGTAAATTTGGAGGAAAAAAAATTATATAACTTTCTTATGTTATATATGAAAATTCTAATTTACAAATTTCAAACCCTAACTAGTGTTTTGGGGATTTTTCAAGGTATTTTAATCCCCTCAGCAACTTCAAAAGAAAGGTACCATCATTATATTTATGTTATAAAAAGTCAGCAGCAGCAACTGCCCCTTGAATGTTACCTTTTATAGGCTAGAATCATGGCTGTGCACTAGGGACAGGTTCAGTCTTGACTGACATAGTAAGCATCCCCTGATCTTGTGGAAGGCAAGTTTGTTTCTTGGGAACAGAGACAGGCAGTTTTCCTATCTCTTAGATGGGGAACAGGAAAACTGGCATGTCCCTTTATCTTCTCAAGGAGAAAACAGGGAAATCAGTATGTCCCCATCTCAGGGGCCATTAAGTTGTCTCCTATCTGTCAATGAAAGAACAGTGAGAGATCAGCATGACTCCAGGCCAGTAGGTTTTATCTCTGGCTAGTTTCTATTTCTTGGGAATAAGAACAGTATTCATAAAGTGGGGGTGGGGAAAAGGAAGATGGCTGCAATTATGCTAACACTGTACTGATTGAATGTAATGAATATACATGTACTTGAGTGACAATTAAGAATTGTAGTTAGTTGCAATTGAAATTGAGGTAAGGTTAGAGGGTAAAAGACAGTGAAGTTAGGCTGGGCATAATAGTGTGGTGCAGGCCTATGATCTCAGTGATTTGGCAGGCTGAAATAAGAGGATCACATTTATGAGGCCAGGTTCAGCAATTTAGCAAGACCCTCAACAACTTAGCAAGATCCTATCAAAAAAAAAAAAAAAAAAAAAAAAAACAACTAACTGGGCACAGTGGCACATGCCTGTAATCCCAGGAGCTTGGGAGGCTGATTCAGGAGGATCATGAGTTCAAAGCCAGCCTCAGCAAAAGCGAGGCACTAAGCAACTCAGTTCAGTGAGACCCTGGAGACTCTGTCTCTAAATAAAAAACAAAATAGGACTGGGGATGAGGCTCAGTGGTCCAGTGCCCCTGAGTTCAATCCCCAATTAAAAAAAAAAAAACCTTAGAAGAGGCTCCTGAGTCCAGAGAGAATGACTTCCACCTTTGCAGTCATAAGTATTCAGTGTCTTATTTGAACAATAAAAACAAACAGGATTTATTAAAATGTCCATGAAAAATCATCAGACTTCTATATTCTCACAAAACACAGAAATGGTGGTTCAGCAAAAGAGAGAAGCTGTTGAACCATGATGTAAAGACAACTGACTCCAATTTTAAATCAAATTAAAGCAAGCTCATATTGTGCACACAAAAGCTGGCCAGCAACTGTCTCTCCCAAAGCCAAGCTAGAGATCAGTCCCCCAGCTCTCCAGGTAAAAGGTTTTATAACACAAAAGTTACAAAGGGTGAGGTGTCTTGGGAACTTACAGCTAATAGGATTCTGGCAAGCATAATACAAAGGCAGATAGCAGGTTAATAATCTACATGGCTTAACATTTCAAGGTAGGGAATAAATCGAGATTCCAATATCAGAATTTATGAGGTGCCACCAAGGTTTTAGGGAGGGTTGTTATCTAGCCAATGAGAGCTATGTCTGTGTGAGTTCAGAGCACAGGCAGGAATTTCAAACAAGTTTTTAAACATCAGGTTGTCAGGCCAAATAGAAATCTGAAAATTTTATAGTATAACAAAAATGAATTTTTCATAACTTTGTGACAAGATAACTCCCAATCTTAAGATGGAATTTTTTGGTTTCATCAAAACAAGCATTTTGACAGTGGACTGTGCACAATTATCTCATTTAAGCTTTAAAAACCTCTGCAACCTTTTTACAATTTAATATGTCAAATCTTGGAGTCTCCAAGCACAGTGCCTACAAAAAAGTAAAAGGTCAATAACATCTGCTATGCTTATTGTTAAGCTATCAGAAATCAAATCCTGTTATCCTCATGCTCAATTAGCTTTAGTTGTTTTCCATCACGTGTGGAAGTAAATCCAAATTTTGTGAATGACTTAAATGGCCCTGCTTGAAAATTCCTGCAGCTACATTCCTAACATTGTTTCTTATCACTCTACTTGTGACATTTCCAACTACACCCTCAGTCATTCTCAAACACACATGCACATAATTGAGAGAGGAATGTAGCACTTGCTCTTCCTCCTCTAGCAAGGCCTGGGGATCATTACCACTCTTCCTTCAGGGCTTTGCTTAAATACTACCTCCTCAGAGAAGGTACCCACCATCTCCATATCCTCCTCTGAGTCTCATCTTCTCTATGCAATTCAGCACAGTCTCCAAAAGACATAAATGACATAATTTTTTTTCATTTCTATTTTTTTTTTATTCAAATTCCTGTCAATAGATAAGTGGAAGGAGAGACAGAGACAGAAAGGAGAGAGAAACACAGTCATTGACACTTATTTGTCATGGAACCTATTAGGTTCTGTGCCCAAGACCATGTGCTTATTTATGCAACAACTGTATGTTGGACCTCCTAAATACCAGATCAGCATTTTTTTTCTACATCAGTAGGACAGACATGATACTGATCTCACCTATATCATTTGTATAGTGTCATTTCTGGGCCTTTGATATTTTCTTCATTGAGTGCTTAATTTACAAATGCAGTTGTCACAAAACATCACAAATTCACAATCTTTAAAGCCTGGTTAGTTTTCTTTAATACTCCATTACTCTTGCTGGGCACAGTGGCACATGCCTGTAATTCCAGTGGCTCAGGAGACTGAGACAGGAGGATCGCAAGTTCAAAGCCAGCCTCAGCAAAAGTAAGGCCCTAAGCAAATCAGTGCAACTCTGTCTCTAATGAAAATACAAAATAGGCTAGGGATATGGCTCAGTGGTTGAGGGCCCCTGAGTTCAATTGCCAGTATGAAAAAAAAAAAAAAAAACCACTGAACAGCCAACTTTGATTCTCTCTTGATACCCATGCACAATTGTAGCTGATGAAGAATTCATGGAAGTAGGGTTGCTAGAGAAATGTTGCATTATCTTGTGATAGTAGGAGCAAATGTGACTCCATTATGTTTTATGACTTCATCCTGTAAAACAACCATGCCAAGTAGAAGAGTCATGACTGGAGCAAGATGTTCTTTTCCTTTTGCTATAGAAACCTTTAAGGACACGGAACTACCTAATGGGGTATTGTTTCTGTAACTAGGGTTTTTGTAACTGGGGTGACTGGGCTAACTGTGATTGGTTAGGCTTCCCTCTGCTTGACTGCACTGTCTTGCTTCTGTAACCTGGCTTGCTTGCATTGGCTAGACCCCC
>NW_025999898.1:4437415-4504195 GCF_001458135.2 Marmota marmota marmota
TCTTTCTTTCTTTCTTTCTTTCTTTCTTTCTTTCTTTCTTTCTTTCTTTCTTTCTTTCTTTCTTTCTTTCTTTCTTTCTTTCTTTCATTCTTTCTTTCTACTAGAGATTGGATCCTCCCCCCCCATTTTTAAAAATTGAAACAGCATCTCATTAAGTTGCTTAAGGCCTCTCTCATTTGCTGAAGCTGGCCTCAAATTTATGTTCCTCCTGCCTCAGCCTCTTGAGTTACTGGGATTACAGGCATGCACCATGTCACTTAGCCTCCCACAGGTTTTGACCTCATCTAAACTGCTAGTGTCTTTATGATATTTCCAAGCCCATTTCAGTATACAAGGATCAAATCATGCTGCTGCTATGTTATATCATTTGTTACCATAGGATTTCTGAAATTGATGCTAAACCAATTTTTATCTATGAAATAGATTTCATTCTAATAAATACATTCTTTGGCACTTAATGCTAATTTTAGTTGAAGATAATCAAATACTTCTGACTTGAAAATATTAAAATACTACAATTCATAATAGCAAACTATTTCCATCTTGTGTAGTCCTTCTCTCACTATTGTGTACACATACTCTTTTGTTTTCCTGTGATCAGAAGAGACAGAAGTCTTTGTGTCACCCTCATTGAAGATGTTGATGTTGAGACTGGCTTCATTCACAGAGCTGACACTCCCAGAGCCTTCTGTACCTACTTTAGTGTAACTAAGAGACCTGGCCCAGAACACTGTTTGGGGTAGGAATAAGTTCACAATTTTCTTCTGAGACCACCTCAAGATGGAGATTTGAAATCAAAATATTTCCTCTATCTTTCTCAAAGATGACTTTGGATAAAATTCTTTCCTGCCAACATGACTTGAGTATTTTTATAATTAATATGCACCAATGAAAACTAAAAAATAAAGCCCAGAAAATAATCTATGCTGAGTGGTAATTTATGCTGAATGGCAGCTAATCAAACTCTCAAGTCATGCATTATGATCCAAGAGTATTCAAAAGAAAATGGAGGAAGTGACATCAGTGGAAAGGGCAGAATGAAGATGGCCCCAAATTCTCTCCTCCATAATCTCTCTTAGGTATTTAAGAATTCTGGAAATTAACCAAAGCTTTCTGCAATACAGGGAGCATTTATTTTAAAAAAATGGATGAATATTAGTAAAAACAATAAGCTTTATAAAATTTTAACCTGTCTCAGTACCATCATCCTCCCTCCAATTGTATGCTTGGCTTGAAAAGTAGCAGCCATTTTCATGGTGAAAATCAAAAACCTTCAAGTCACTTGAATGGGAACAGAATTTCAAAGCCTCTTTCCAAGAGAAATATCATTATATTATCTGTCTGATAGATCTTTATTTGTATTGACTGTGTTTGAAATGATTCAGAACTTTCCGGGTACAAAAAAGCATTTGATTTAGATGCTTCTGGAAAACAATTAGAGACAATGTTTTTCTTGTGGT
Source organism: Marmota marmota marmota (assembly GCF_001458135.2). NCBI lineage: Eukaryota > Metazoa > Chordata > Mammalia > Rodentia > Sciuridae > Marmota > Marmota marmota. Next base: position 4,438,876 of record NW_025999898.1, read on the forward strand.
TATCAGAGGTGATGGCTAAGTGTCAAGGCAAATATCAAATAAAAAGCACAAAAAGAAAAATAGAATATTGACAGAGGTGATTTAGATAGTTCCAAGTGAAGAATAAACAGAATTATAAATGATTGTGTTGGGTGTTGACAGTGTTTCCTGACACACAGAGTCCCATGAATGCTACTTTGATGATTGATGCATCAAATATAATGCTTGTATTTAAAAAGACAGTCTGCCTCCTAGTAATTATTAATAGCACCATTCCTGACAGTGTGTGTATGTGTATATGTGTGTGTGTGCAATCAGCCCTTGTCATGGGCTCCACATCCATGGATTCAATCAACCATGGAACAACAAATATTTGGGAAAAAACTACATATATGCTGAACATTTACAGACTTATTCTTGTCAATTTTCCTAAACAATGCAGTATAATAAGTATTTATATAGTACTTGCTTTGTATTAGGTATTGTAGGTGTTCTGGAGATGAACTACATGTGTTACAGAAAGCTCGATCCTTATCCCTGATGGCAATCCAATAACGAGAATACTGTTTTAAGAAAAAAGACAAAGAAATTTTAGTGCTTTGCTCACAAAAGAGAAACACAGGGGTCTCCTATCTCAGAGGTTGTAACACTTCCCATTAGGAAAAGTGTATAACAGTGGTCCACTTTATGGTTTAAATATAGCTCTTGCTGCTCTGCTAATGCAACCTATTTTTAAAATGGACTTGTTTCTTTCTCTTCCTCTCTCTTGCTCCTCCCTAATCTTTCCCCCTCCCTAATCTCTGGGGAAATAGGATTACCTTTCTTCCCATCCCAGACAGAGTTATCTGTCCCTGTGCACTAACCCCCCCCACACACACACACACAAAGGAATAAAGTAATCAGACTTTGTGGATTTTCTAGATCTCAGAAATGGCTATCTCCCAAATTAACAAGTGAATTGCTGTTAGTTAGGTCCTTAGGCCAAAGTAACTCCATTTTAAAAATCAGTTTCTGTCCACCAAGGCATGACTTTCTGGTTAGGCCCGCCCCCAAAGAGTCCCTAACTACTAAAACTACAAAAAAGATGTCAAGTAACAATCACAGCACCAGATGGGTTATTTTTTAAGTACTCCTTTGTACATGACCAAATAGTTAAGGAGATTTTTCCAATAGGCTACTGTACCTTGCAGAAAGGCAGCCAAGCAGACATTCTCTGTCAATAAACCTTTGCTTGAACTAAAAAATGTGTCTCTCATGGATATTTGAGCCAGCTCTCCTAACAATTATAACTCTAACAGAGAACACATGGAATATAGCCTTTGAATCAGCTTTTTAAAAGCCCCTGTTCCTGCTGACGGGCACAATCATAGCCTTTGGGACAGGAGTCCCCTGTGTTTCTCCTTGGCTAGCAAAGCAATAAACTTTCATGTTCCTTTTTCTCAAAACCATGTGCTCATTATTGCATTGGCATCAGGGACAAGGATGGAGCTTTCTGAACAAGTAGAGGGCTTTTAAAGAGCCTTTTCAAAGGTTTTATTCCAGGTATTGTCAGCACAAATGATGCACAAATGATAGAGAGGCTGAAGGCAGGAAGCCGACCTCAGACCAGCAAACTCTTCTTTATTCGGTGACAGAGTCAATCTGTCAAAAACCTGATGTAGCTCATTTTCCAGGAGGAAAATGGTGGTAGATTAAAGCAAGGGTCTGGGTTTTATAGGTTTCATTTAGAGTGGGACAAGAGGGTAGTTCCTGGGGTTCATTGTATTGGGGTCAGCTGATCTGTTAAGGTGAGACCAGAATGTGAATAGGGAATTTCCTGGGGCTTATTGTATTGGGATCAGCTGACTCATTAGGGTTGGGGGGTCAGGAGCCAGTTAGGTGAGAGTCCTTTTTGTGCTCCTTCTGTTATTCTCAAATTCAGGACCCTCAAAAGACCACCAGAGACCAAGATCGATGTAAACAGCAAAGAGGTGTTTATTGTGAGCTAGCTCGGTCCTCCGAGTGCACACACAGCAACTGGTGATGCTGAGAGGCCCCGAGCCCAGGGTTTGCAGCAGTTTTATACATTCTTTGGAGAAGGCAGGGACCCCCACATACATCATAGCATCTCTTAGCAAATCATCACACACCACAGGAAAATCAAATAACAACTCTAAAACATGATTAGCACATTCACTGGCGGGAACAAGTTGGGTAGGGGTGATTGGTCAGTCCAAAAGGGGTATTCATTTGAACTGATTGGCTTAAGCCAAGAGGGGTGTTCGTGCTGAACTACATGGTTTCTCAACACCATAAACTACTGGGAGGGTCATCTGGCATCCCAGGTATTTCCCTGTCTCATGCTGATTAGTGGTTGCTAGGGGGTTGCTATGGATCCCCACCTAGCCTGACTGAGTCAGGGACACCTGGCACAGCAGATCTCTCCTGTTATTTGTAGATAAACAACTTAGCTGGGTGGGAATGTGCCTAGGAGCACTATGTGGGTCTTTCCAAGGACAAAGGTTATGTCCCTTCCTTGGACAGGCTTTGCTCTGAGATAGAGGCTGGTTTTTCACTTCCTTCTGGCTGAGGCCCAGGCTTTTAAATGTCAAAAGCTTTAATTTTAGGGGATGGAGGTATGGTTCAGTGGTAGAGCATTTGCCTATTTGATCCTGGGCACCACATAAAAATAAATAAACACCAAGGTGCTATGGCTCACACCTGTAATCCCAAGCAGCTAGGGAGACTGAGACAGGAGAATCAGGAATTTAAAGCCAGCCTCAGCAAAGGCAAGGCACTAAGTAACTCAGTGAGACTCTGTCTCTAAATAAAATAAAAAATAGGACTGGGAATGTGTCTCAGTGGTCAGAGCACCCCTGGGTTAAATCCCCAGTACCAATAAACAAACAAACAAAATAAAGGTAGTATGTCCTAAAAAATTATTTAAAAAAAAAAAAGCTTCAATTTTACCCCAGACAATGCAGGTAGGGGAACAGCTGCAGAAAGGGAAAATCTCCTTGGACTTATTCTTCATATCCTTCAGGTGTACCCTGACAAGGGGTCCCAGGTGCTCCCTGATAGTGTGTTGAAATTCACTTCTTAATTTTGGAGACAGTCACTTCCTAGATCTTATATGACATCTACTTCCATGAGTACCAGATACTCCTACTATGAGTTATCTGGTACTCATGGATACCCTGGTATATATACTCTGGTATCCATGAGTACCAGATAACTCATGGTACTCTTATTCCCATCCCCAGGTTAGGGAGGGAGAGAAGGAGAAAAGAAAAAGAAAAAAATGTCCTTTTAAAATAAGCAGAAAGGGCTATATTCAAAAGATGAAGTGGATCACTGTTACACACAGAAGGATGTGCATATGTGATATAAATATACCACAACATGTAATTTAAGGGACCTGATTCCCTTCAGATTTTGGCATTTATGGTGGGTTCTGGAACCAATTCTAACACAAATACTGAGACACAACTACATATAATGAAATAATACAGAAAACCATTTTTCTTTAGTTCTTTAGACATGATTTTCTGTATAGAGATTATCAAAGAAATTTAAAAATTACCATGAGAAAGAACCACACATAAATTCCAAATTTTAAATATAATCATGAATTAGCAGATTCAGCCCGCAGAAAAATCAATATAGATAATAGCCAAACTGTAACAAGGGTTCACTTGATGCTTTGACTATAGCCCTTGTGGCTTTGAAACTTACTTTTTTTTTTTTTCTTTTTCCAACCCTTCTCCTTGATCATTTTTCCCCTAACCTTTTCCCTGATCTTCTCCTTCCTAATCTCTCTTCTATAATCTCGTTTTCTCTGAATCACCTTTATAAAAGCCCCCTGTTCTTGCTGATAGGCAGAATCAACCTTTGGAACAGGAGTCCCCTGTGTTTAGCAATAAACCTTCTGTTATGCTTGAATTCGGGAACCCCAAAAGACCACCAGAGACCAAGATTGATGTAAACACAAAGAGGTGTTTATTGTGAGCTAGCTTGGTCCTCCGCGTGCACACCCAGCAACTGGTGACGCTGAGAGGCCCTGAGCCCAGGGTTTGCAGCAGTTTTATACATTCTTTGGAGAAGGCAGGGACCCCCACATACATCATAGCATCTCTTAGCAAATCATCACACACTACGGGAAAATCAAATAACAACTCTAAAACATGATTAGCACATTCACTGGTGGGAACAAGTTGGGTAGGGGTGATTGGTTACTACAAGAGGGGGATTTATTTGAACTGATTAGTTTAACCCAAGAGGGGTGTATGTGCTGAACTACAGGGTTTCCCAACACATTATCAACCAGCATAAACTACTGGGAGGGTCATCTGACATCCCAGGTATTTCCCTGTCTCATGCTGATTGGTGGCTGCTAGGGGTTACTATGGGTCTCCACCTAGCCTGACTGAGTCAGGGACACCTGGCACAGCAGATCTCTCCTGCTATTTGTAGATAAACCACTTAGCAGGGTGGGAATGTGTCTAGGAGTTCTCTGTGTGTCTTTCCAAGGACAAAGGTCATGTCCATTCCTTGGACAGGCTTTGCTCTGAGGTAGAGGCTGGTTTTTCACTTCTTTTTCCTTTTTCTCAAAACCCTGTCCTTGATATTGGTTTGGCATCAGGGACAATGACCGAACCTTTGGGAACAGAACTAAATAGTACCATCATTTCACAAGAATTAAATAGTTTGTGAAATACTACATCTAAAACAGGAAAACAGATGCCCTACCACTTGCCCCCATGGGTGGTAGGGCCCCACACAGAATGCTGGGCCCCAGGGCACACTAGGATGTGTCCTGGGGCTTCTCTTACCACTGTCGTGGCCTCTGGGGTCCTGGAGATAGGGGCAGTGAAGGGGTGGTCAGGATCCTGGGAGGAGTGGGCTAGTGATATCACCAGTTACTGATGATAAATTCTGCTCCCACCAATTGGAGGTTTGAACATTAGAGAAGCATACCGAGGCAAGCATACAAAGCAGGGTTTATTTTAAAAGGGATAACATAGACTTCTCCCAGTAGGGAGAAGGGGACCATAGCTGGTATCCTGGTATTCCCAGAAGTGAGGTATTCTGCCTTTTTTTTTTTATAAGTCCTAGCTTCCTTTGTTCTCCTGCTCTCTTCCCCTTATCTTTCTCCTTCCTGAGTATATGACTAGGCCCAGGAATGCTCACTAGGCCCAGGAATGCTCACTAGGCCCAGGAAAGCTTGGTGGGAGGGCCAAAAGGTGGGAAACAGGTGAGCTGAAGGGGGAAGGTTAGGATGGTGCAGCCCAGGAAACATTCATTACCAACTTTATAGCTCCCTGTAGGGAGGGCCAATTCCTGGGACTGGATACCTTAGCAACAGGTTAGAGCAGGGGCAGGTTCTTGATAAGGGTGGAGGAAGGCTCTGAAGGAATTAACATTTTAGTTCCTCAGGGGAAAGTCTCCAATTTCCCAGGATTCACTCAAAATTGTCCTGATTGGATCTGACCTGACTGGATTTACCTATTTATTTTGACTGCATGTTTAATTCTGGCTTCACTAGGTTGAGCCAAGTTGGGGAGGGGCCCAGGTGATTTGTAGTGCTATAACAGTGGTCCCTTCACCTTCTGAATATGCCCTCATTGCTCTAAGGGTATATATATTTTACTTTTAAGTGGACACAAAATCTTTAGTTTATATTTATGTGGTGCTGAGGATTGAACTCAGTGTCTCCAGCATGCTAGGCGAGCACTCTGCCACTGAGCCACAACCCCAGCGGTTTTTTTTTTTTTCCCTCTGTTCCCTCCCTGCCTAACAAGATTAGGGAGATAGTGTTATCTTTTCTTCCCCTAGTTAATTGCCCTTGAACACACCCACTATGGGAAGGAAATGCCTGCTGAGGATCTGGGAAGTGCATATTTCCCAAATTAACAACTGAATCCTAACTTGTCAAGAGGGCACCCTGGGACCCCCTATCAGAGCACACCTGGAATGTAACCCTTGAAGAGTTTCTTTAACCCCCCACCCCCACCCTGCCAGTCCCCTGTGCTTCTTCTTTGCTACCAAAGAAATAAACCTTTTTCCTTTTTCTCAAAACTGTGTCCTCATTATTAAATTGTCATTGATTGTCACTGGGGAAAGGGACCAAGTTTTCAGTTACAGTGCTCACCAGACTAAAGGGATGCAAGGGGCAGGGTTTTCAGCCACGTGGCATTCCCACAGTCCCCTGTGCAGCCAATGTCCAATTCAGTCTGGTTGATGAGGTGTCCCCTGTATTCCTCTGGTGTCCAGGCCCCTTTGTAGGGGAACAGCTGTTGGCCTGTCCTTCCCCTGAGACTGTTACCAGTGATTTGACTCAATTAGGGCTGAGTTCCATTTCCACTGATGTTAAGATTGAACACCAAAGAAACAGAGAGGCAAGTGTAGAAAGCAAGTTTTATTTAGAGGATAGAACAGAGACTTCTCCAGAGAACAGGTCCCAGACCTGGGTATCCATGGGAAGAGAGTGTCCTGTCCCTTTTATAGTTTCCAGGTTTCCTATTTCTTATGCCCTCTCCTTCCATGTAGCAAAATGGTGGGAAGTGGACAATTCATGGATACCTCTTCCTAATTTACATTGTCCAGAAAAACAAGAAGGGAATCAGCCAGGGGATACTCATTAATAAGTCCCTGCTGGGATGAACAATCTCCACCCCCACCCAGGCAAGTGACTTTTTGGCCACCTGAGGGGAGGGGAAATAAGTCCTGAAGGTATTAACATTCCATTCCTTTTGAATCAGCTTTTATCTTACTGACCCAACCCCAACTCTAACCCTAACCCTAACCCTAAATAACCCAACTTGGCCTTCTATCAATGCTAACTGCCTGACCTTTGTTCTTGTTTCAAGACCGCTAAAGGATTATGGAAAGTATATTCCTATAAGATAGTCCCCAAGAAAAAAATGTAGAGACAGTGTGGCTCTGGGGGAGGAAGAGTACATTAACCAAACATTAAACCTCTCTCAGCACATTCTTTCCCAGTAAAAATGGCCCCCAAGGTAAAAAGCAAACTTTCATCCCTTCCTGGGTTCATCCCGACATCCCCACAAAAAGCAAAAATTTACCCCTTCCCAACCACAATGGATCCTGAAGGGAGAAGGTGAATATGAAACACTGGGCCCTGGACTTTTGCCTTTTCCCATTACAGATGAATCTTGGAAGGAGAAAAGCAAATAGCTCTAGGTAGCAATGGGTCCCAGAGGAAGGAAATAAGCAGTAAACAAAGAGTAGTATGGGCTTTTTCCAGTGACAATAAATTTCAAACTTTTTATTACTGCCTTCCTGAGTTAAAATTTTAACATGCATAACTAGGTTCCTTACTATTCAAACAACACATCCACGGTTTTCAATGATTAATTCAACCTCATTGTAAACTATAAAATTCAGACTCCTTCTGTAACCTACAGGCCATTTCTGTACCCAGAAAATGAGCCCTCCCATGCCTCACTGATTGACTTCACTGCAGAATAAAGGAAAGCTTGCTGATATAAGGTTTGCTTCCCATCTCCTGTCTCTGTTATTTGTGCACAATTGTGCTTACAACCCCCAGTGGTTTAAGCTGTTGGAGAAGACTAAACTGAGGGCAGTGGCTTTTTATAACAGTGGTCCAGTTTATGATTTGAATATAGGCCTTGCTTCACTGCCACTGCAATTTATTTTTATTTTTTTTTATTTATTTTTTTTTTAATTTTTTATTGTTGGCTGTTCAAAACATTACATAANAACAAAAGTTAAAAGAATTTGCAGCTAGAAAACCATCTCTTCAAAACATCCTTGGCAAAATATTACAGGAAGAGGAAATGGAAAATGCAATTTATTTTTAAAATGGACATGTTTTCTCTTCCTTTCTTTTCCTCTCTAGTCTCTTCTTCTCCCCAATCTGAAATGAAACAGGATTACCTTTCTTCCCCATCCTTGGTAAAGTTAATGGTCTCTGAGTACATTCCCACCATGGGAACAAAGTAATCCAGACTTTAGAGATGGCACCAGAAGATCTCAGAAATGACTATATCCCAAATTAACAAGTGAATTACAACTCCAGACACAGATCATGTGGAATGTAGCATTTGAATCACTTCTTTAAAGCCCCCTGTTTCTGCTGATTAGTAGAATCTTAACCTCCGGGACAGGAGTCCCCTGTGTTTCTCCTTTGCTAGCAAAGCAATAAGCCTTCTTTTCCCTTTTTCTCAAAATTGTGTCCCCATTTTCTGATTGGCTTTGGGGGCAAGAACAGAGCTTTCAGCAACATTTTGAGGGGAGTGCCAGGAGTGTACTGGCTCCCTTCAGACTCCTGGCAGAGATGGGGGCCACAGCAAGGCACAGGGGTGGAGAGTGGTTGGTGGTGGGCCACCTGGCCTGTGTGGAATGGATGTCTGCTCACCTCCTCCAGATAATATACTGTGTTGTGAGAGGGTCTGTCTTTGGGACCTCAGTTCCAATCATCCTTTGTCCATCAGAGAGTTGTCAGTCACCTTGGCAGTGTGGGATATGGTGGAGGCTAAAGGCAATCATGCCAACCTGCTCATGAAGCTGGCCAGCTACTTCACCCAGGATGAGGCCCTTTGGCAAAAGGGATGAAGGTCTGACTTCGTGCCTCCTGGAACCCCATCCTCTGAGATGGTCTCCGAGCCTTTGGGAGTAAGCTCTGAAGATGAGATTCCTGCAGAAACAGAATGCACCTCTTGTTTCCCGTGCCCTTTAGACCTTCAAGATGGATGACTTTCCTGGAAGAGATCCAGTCAAACTTCTACCAGGCTCCCTAGAGAGCCCCTGATGTGACAGACTTGGCCTTATCTGAGAATTGGGCCCAGGAGTTTCTTGCAGCTGGAGATGTTATGGATGTAACTCAGGATTCTAATGAGATTGACTGGTCCCAAGGATTCATCACAGAAGTTACAGACCCCTTGTCTGTGTTCCCTGCATGCTGGGCTGAGGAATATCTAGAGCAGTCTGAGGAGAAGCTGTGCTGGGGGAGCCTAAGGGAATAGCCACCACTGATAATATAGAATGATGATTATCATCCTGAGGAGAATCTGCAGCACACAGCCAGTGACTTTGTGGCCAAAGAGGATGACCACAAATTGGCTAATTCTGAGGCATTAGATGCATGGCTTGACCAGTTCACAAGACCAGTAAACACATCTGCACTTGACATGGAGTTTGAACAAGGCAAGTCAGCTATAGAGTCTGATGTTGATTTCTGGGACAAGTTGTAGGCAGAGTTGAGGAGATGGCAAAACAGGATGCTGAGGCTCACTCCTGGTTTTCTGACTATGATGATCTTACATCTGCTTTGTATGATAAGGGGTACCAGTTTGAGGAAGATAATCCCCTGCATGATCACCCTTAGCCTTTTGAAGAAGGGCTATGGTGGCTTCAGGAGAGGGACCTGCCAAATTCTGTGCTGCTTTTTGAGGCTAATGAGCAGAGCATTCTAAGCATATGAAAGCTTGGCATTATCTGGGTACTACTCAGCAGAGAAAGAGCAAGAACTTTTAGCCATCAATGCATTGTGGAGGTGTCAGGAGCTAAAGCCAGATAACCGGACAACACTGACGGCACTGGCTGTGAGCTTCACCATTGAGTCCCCACAGCCATAGGCCTGGAAAACACTGAGAGACTGATTGTGCTACACAGCAGCCTATACCCATCTAATGGCACCTGGTGAAGAAGGGACTGGTGGAGCAGGACTGGGCCCCAGCAAGCCTATTTTGGGATCTCTGTTGTCTGATTCCTTTTTTTGAAGTGGAAGAGCTGTTTCTGGCCATTTTTCCATTGACCTAATGTGCAATGTGGCTTAGGAGTCCTCTTCAACCTGAGTGGCGAGTATGACAAGGCCATGGACCATTTTGCTGCTGCCCTCAGTGTTTGTCCCAATGACTACTTGCTTTGAAATAAGCTGGGGGCCACCCTGGCCAATGAAAACCAGAGTGAAGAAGCAATGGCTGCATACTATGAGGCCCTTGAGCTGTAGCCTGGCTATATCTGGTCTCACTACAACCTGGGCATCAGCTACATTAAACTTGGGGCTCACCAGGAGGCTGTGGAACACTTTCTGGAAGCCTTAATTATGCAGAGGAAGAGCCTGGGCCCTCAGAGTGAGGGGGCACCATGTCACAAAATACTGGAGCACACTGTGTTTAGTATTGTGTATGTTAGGCCAGAGTTATGCCTATGGGTGACTGATGCCCAGGATCCCTCCACACTATGTTTGGCCCACCCCAGTGACAGTGGGATGGGCTGCCCTGTGAGTGTCTGCTTCAAGGAGACTCTGCTGTGGATATGACTCCCTCTCCCCCAGTGGGCCTACCAAGGGGGTGGGCTAATGACCACAAGCTGTAAGGTCTCTCAGGAGCTGCCTTATTGTATGGGTGGATAGTCTTGTGTTTTAGGTCCTACATAATTATAGGGAAAGGAGCTCTTATCAGAGTCCCTTAGTAATTTAAGGGCTTTACATCCAGCTACAGATCTCTCTGCATTCATCACACCCTTTCTTTCTTTCTTTTTTTTTTTTCATTGGTTGTTCAAAACATTACAATGCTCTTGACATATCATATTTCATAAATTTGATTCAAGTGGGTTATGAACTCCCATTTTTACCACGTATACAGATTGCAGAGTCACATTGGTTACACATCCACGTTTATACATACTGCCATACTAGTGTCTGTTGTATTTTGCTGTCTTTCCTATCCCCTTCCTATCCCCCCTCCCCTTCCCTCCCCTCCCATCTTCTCTCTCTACCCCATCTACTGTAATTCATTTCTCTCTCCATCACACCCTTTCTTGGTGCTGCTTTTGGGGTAGTTCCCAAGGATATAGAATAATTGTCATCATCAACTGTGATTTCTAACAAGATCTACCAAATTTGTAATGTCTGTATGCACTTTTACTCAGAATTGGTAATAGCCTGCTTCCTTAGGCAGTTGTTCATAGGCTTTTTTGCTCTATATCTCTAGCAATGATTCTGTCTGGGATGGGCTGTGTTAGAAACTGGTGTGTTTCATTAAAATATTGATTTAGCCCGGAATAGCTGAGTTTTTGTGGGGTCCTCATAGTTTTGTCATTTTTGGGCTTCTCCCTGCTGTGATCTTGGAATATAGCTTATGAGTGCAATGCTGATGCAGTAATGCCAGTATTTTACTGATAGGCATCCTCAGGAACATCTAGGGTCTGTTGCTGCAGAGAGTGTTTAGTTGTGGGGTAGGAGAAAAGCTTAAGTGTTGAGTGAGCCTGGAGGGACTAGGTAGGATCAGATTAGGAACTCTGTCCTGGGGCCTTTGGTGTGAGAATAGAGGAATGTGGTTAATGCAGCTGTTCTTCTTAGATTTGTCAGTAGGAATTGTAGAAAGTTGGTTTGGAAATTGCCATCTTGCCAAATTCCTAGTAAAAAGAAGGTTCAGTGTTATCATTGTAACAGGGATTCATTTGATGCTTTGACTATATCCCTGCGGTTTTGAAACATACATTTTTTTTTCTTTTTCCCAACCTTCTTCTCCCTGATCTTCTTCTCCCACCTTCTCATCTTCTCCTCCCTGATCTCTCCTCCCTAATAAAGGTGATTGTCTCTGAATCACCTTTATAAAAGCCCTCTGTTCCTGCTGTTGGGCAGAATCACAGCCTTTGGGACAGGAGTCCCCTGTGTTTCTTCTTTGCTAGCAAAACAATAAACCTTCTTTTTTCTTTTTCTCAAAGCCATGTCCTCATTATTGGATTGGTACCAAGGACAAGGACTGAGCTTTCAGCAACACCATACATCTTTGCTATACTTCTTGAAGTGTTTCCAGGGGTGAGTGTTATAAAATTGCCTTCCCTCAAATTACCTCCACACAGAGAAGATTGAGGGGAGCTGATGGAGAAGCTTGGATTCTTCTCAACTGTTCCCTGCATTGGGGAGATACACTAACCACCAGAAATGATGGCTAGGACTGTTGCCTTATCTTCAGTAGTGAATGATCAGGTAGCTGAAAGCTTGGTCCTTGTCCCAGATGCCAATCCAATAAGGAAGACATTGTTTTGAGAAAAAGGAAAAAGAATGCTTATTGCTTTGTTAGTAAAGGAGAAACACAGGGAACTCCTATCCTGAAAGCTTTGATTCTTGCCCATCAGCAGAAACAGAGTCCTTTTATAGAGGTAATTCAAAGGCTACATTCCATATGTTCTTTCATCTGGAGTTGCAGTTCACTTGTTAATTTGGAAAATAGTTATTTCTAAGATCTTCTGGTACCATTCCCAAAATCTGGAATACTTCCTTCACATGGTGGGTATGTACTCAAATAACTCTGCCTAGGATGGGGAAGAAACATAATCCTATTTCCCCTGAGATTAAAGAAAGGGAGAGATTAGGGAGAAGTAGGAAGAGAAAAAAAAATATGTCCATTTAAAAAATAAGATGCAGGGGCAGAGCAGCAAAGGTTATATTCAAAGCATACAGTGGACCACTGTTATAGAGGCTTTTTTTCAAATTACCATGGACCCAAGGTTTTATCGTGAAATTTATTTTTTTGTATGAATATGTATAAATGATTTTACAATAATGTTAAATATTTACATAAATAAATGAAACCGTTAAGGGTGTATTAAAAGAAAGAAAGAAAGAAAAAGAGCAAAACACACACTCATTCCAAGCATATGTAAAAAATTAACAGAGAGGCTGGGGATGTGGCTCAAGTGGTAGCGCGCTCGCTTGGCATGCCCTGGGCTCAATCCTCAGCACCACATAAAAAAATAAATAAAATAAAAGTATAGTGTCTGACTACAACTAAAAAATAAATATATTTTAAAAAAGAATCAATAAATAGGATAGTATTAAACTGAAGAGCTTCTTCACAGCAAAAGAAATAATCAAATATATGAAGAGAGAGCGTATTGAATGGGACAAAATCTTTACCACCTGCATCTCAGATAAGATATAATCTCCAGGATGTACAAAGAACTCAAAAACAACTTAACACAAAAATAAATAAAATAAATACCACAATCAATAAATGGGCAAAGAAACTGAATATTCACTTCATAGAATAAGAAATATGATCAGTCAACAAATATATAAAAAAATGTTCAACATTTCTAGCAATTAGAGATATGCAAATTAAAACTTCACTGAGATTTCATCTCACTCCAATCATAATGGCAATTATCAAGAATACAATTAATGGGCTGGGATTGTGGCTTAGTGGTAGAGCGCTTGCCTAGCATGGGCAAGACCTGGGTTCGATCCTCAGCACCACATAAAAATAAAGGCATTGTGTTGTGTCCATCTACACCTAAAAAAACAAATTAAAAAAAAGAATATAATTAACAATAAAGGTTATCAAAGATGTGGGGGAAAGGTACACTTATACATTGCTGATGGGACTGCACATTGGTGCAACCACTCTGAAAAACAGTAGAGATTCCTCAGAAAACTTGGAATGAAACTACCATTTGACCTAGTTACCCCACTCCTCAGCATACAGCCAAAGGACTTAAAATCAGCATACTATAGTGATACAGCCACTTCAATGATTATAGCAGTTCAATTCACAATAGCTAAGCTATGGAACCAATCTAGGTGTCCTTCAACAGATGAATGGATTAAAAATAATGTATAATTGTAAGGACCTTGCTTAGCATCTGGATGGCCATTTTAAGTGACAACTGTCATTTTAAGGAAAAAGTTTCCCTTCCCCTTTCTGAGAAAGGCTCACCACTCCCTTATACCAACCCCACACTTAATCACCTGCATTAGGAGACGCCCAGTTCTAATCCCTGAGCCTGCCCCATAAAAGTCCCAAACCCCAAGCCTGTTTTTTCTCTATCTATGGAGAGATGTGCCTTTGTCAACTCTGACAAATAAACTCTCATGTGTATCTCTGCCTGGTCTTTGTCTTTCATTTCTCACTCACTGGTTTCCCGGTTCCTTACTTTCCTTTCATTGGTGCCAAAACCCAGGATTGAATTCCCTGGTGTGCCCACGCCCCTCTTTGAGGGTCACTGAGCATCCGCAATCCAAATTCCATTGTGGGACCAGGCCCCCCATTTTGCCGAATGCCCTCTCTGCACCTACCACCGAACATTTCAGTAAGACCCCTGTCTCTGGTTGACCTACAGCTCCCTGGAAATGACCTTTAATCATCCAGCACTCCCAGGGTTACCGTGTGGTTGGGGGCACCCCCAGTCACAGCTTTCACAGCTACAGATGATCACTACTGTCAACCAGGTCTATAGGTGGTCTTTTATTTGGGTCTTGAGTTTTGAGGAAAAACCACTGAGGGTGATTGGGAGTTGTTCCTGGTGAGACCTCTTGGCCTTGGGTTAATCTATATGGCTTCTGCCCCTATGTAGTCCCAGTAGGATCCCAAGTGCATCTATAGGCCCTGCCCCCAATGCTTACTCAGCAATGACAATCACCTGAGCATAACCTTCCTCTCAACTAGGTGATACTAGAGACTGGGGGATGGCCCACCTCTAGACTCACCTCCTATATCTCACCATGGGCAGCTCCTCATCCATTTCCTCCCATAGTCTTCTAGGCTGCCTCCTGGACCTAAAACTCCAAAACCTTATCCATTTGTGCAATCAGATCTTGCCTCAATATCCTTTGGACTCTAAATGGCTGCTTAAGAGTACTCTATATCCAAATATTATCAGGGATCTTTTCAACTATTGTGAATGTTCAGGTAAATGGAAAGAGATATCATATATTCAGGCCTTCTCTCTACAAGCCCTCTCTCTACAAATCTTGCTCTCCCCCACAAGTCTTCTTAACTCTCACCTCCTCTATGCCTGCCTCCAAAGGGACAGAAAATCCTACCAAGGACTCCTCCTCCTTCTACCCAGTGGATGAGCTCCTGCCATACCACAATTCTCTTTCTGATGAAGCCACCACAACAACTGTCCCCTTGGCCCTCCACCCTTCTCTCCTTCTGCTACACACACATGGGCTGCCAGGCCCAACCTGCATCTCTGTATCCTCTAGGCAAGGTGGCTGGGGTAGATGGTGTAATCCGGGTTCATGTGCCTTTCTCTTTGTCAGATCTTTTACAGATAGAAAAGCAGCTTGGGTCCTATAATTCAAGCCCCACCACACATATCAAAGAGTTTCAGTATCTGAACCAATCATATGATTTGACCTTTCATGATGTCCATATGATCTTGTCTAAAACCCTCCTGCCTAAGGAGTGCAGATGAGTTTGGGAGCAAGCTAGAAATTATGCTGTTGAGGAACATCAGACCTCCCCTGACCATCCGATTGGCACTGGACCCACCCATGGTAAGACATAGGAGGTAAATCTAGAGGTGGGGTGTCCCCCAGTCTCTAGTCTCACCCAGTTGAGAGGAAGGTTATACTCAGATGTTCCTCACTATTGCTGGGTNTCCTGCTGGGACTACATAGGGGAAAAAACCATAGAGATTAATCCAAGGCCAAGAGGTCTCACCAGGAACAACTCCCAATCACTCTTGGTGGTTTTTCTCAAAAATCCCTGATTGGGACCCCAGCTGGGATTATAATTCACCTGGAGAAGTAACTAGTAGAAACCAATTCATTACTTGCCTCCTGGTAGGACTTAGAAAGGCAACCCATAAGGCTATTAATTATGAAAAGCTCCAGGGAATCATCCAAAATAAGAATAAAAACCCTTTAGCATTTTTAGATGGCCTGACCAATGCTTTATTACAATATTGTCCCGACCTGCAGGACACATCAACCAACGATGGCGGCGAACCTAGGTGGGGAGGAATGAAGGGACAAGAGAGATGACAGCAAGACAGGAGTTCTGATCAAGCTGCAAATTTTTATTGTTCACACAGGGGTATTTATATGCTGGGGATAGGGAAGCTCTCTAATCAGCAATTGCTGGATGTGTGTGGTAAAACTGCCAGCTGCAAGATGTCTGATGATCTTGATAACCGCAGGATGTTCCAGGGAGATAGGTAGCTGCAGGATGTCTCCCAGGGGGCTGTCAGGCTATTCTTTGAAGGAGAATTTCCTTTTAGCCCCTGACACAATATATTAATCTGGACCCTGAAACTCCAGATAGGAGACAACTACCAATGACCTGCTTTTTCTCCCAGAGTTTCCCCAATACTTAGGCACTAAGGTGCCTCAAAAGGGGGCCCCTAATTCCCAAAGATGAGGTTCTGGGAGTAGCCTTTAAGGTGTATAACAGGAGAGACAAGAAGTCTCGAAAGCAGAAATATCAAATGCTTGCTCAAGCCATGTATCCAGCCACATCTGTCCCTGGTTTCACTGGCCCATGGAAGAGTCCCTTGGTGTTACCGCTGTTGACCGGTGACGAGTCCTTGCTTCCCCAATGTTGAAGAATAACACCAAAGAAGCACGCCGAGGCAAGGTCAGAGTAGAAATTAGAAGTTTATTAAAGGACAGCAGAAAAGACTTCTCCCGGAGGAAGAAGGGGACCCAAGAGGTGGAATCCGTGGAAGGGATGTTGTCTCCCCTTTTTATAGTTCTTTCAGTGATGGAATGTAGGTGGGAAGGCCCGAGGGGTGGGACACAGGTGGGCCAAAGAAGTAATCTGGTCAGGAAGGACTTCTGAGTCAGCACCTTTTTGCTGGGGGCTGTTCATTAACATTTCTTTGAGGTGGACTTTGGCCTAGGGCCTTTTCAGGACTTCATTAACATTCCATGAGTTGTCCTGCGTTTCCGGAATCATTGCCAGCATGGCCTCCATTTTAGATTTCACTCGGCATTAGACCCGATTTATCTAACTACACTGACTACCTAACTTTAAATCTGGCTTCATTGGGACCACCAAGATCCTACCTTAAATGTGTTCAGATGGGTCACTGAGCTCATACATGTCCCAAGCCTTGCAAGTTTCTGGGCCCTTGTCCTAAATGCCATCAGGGACACTGGGCCATTGACTGTCCCTGATCCCATAGCAGCCCTTGGTCATCCAGCCCTTCTGGTTCCCCTTTCCAACTCTTAGGACTAGTTGCAGAGGACAGATAAGGCCCAGGTTCCCATCACCCTACCACTACCATCACTCCATTGAAACCTAGGGTAACTGTGTATTTCAGGTAGGCCTGTCTCCTTCCTCCTAGACACCAGGGCTACATAGTTAGTCCTTAAGGAGTTCTGAGGGCCTACTACCAACTCTTACAGACACCCACACTTGTGTGCATTTTTGGCTCACTAATTTTTACCCACTCCTTTTTGGTCACTCCACAGTGCCCCCTGTTACACTTATGGGAAGGGACATCCTCACAAAGTTGGGGGCTATACTTTTCTTCTCTCCTCATATATGCTTCCATCCAGACCCACATGCTGCTCCCCTGATCCTCACCCTCACCTTAGAACCATCTCCTATTCTGCCTGCCAGTGCCTTGCCATTACCTCCTTCTAAGGTTGACCCTTCTGTCTGGGATGTTTCAAGTCCTTCTATTGTCTCACACCACGAGCCCATTCACATCTGTTTCAAAAACCTTCTCCATGTCCTAACCCAATCACAATACCTGCTCTCCCTCCTTTCTGCTGCTGTCCCTCTCTTTTGCAGAGCAGTCTTGTCAGGTTCCTGACAATAAATCCACTTTCTTATTCCAGGTGTGTGTGTGTGTGTGTGTGTGTGTGATTAGTCCTGAGCCACTTTTCTTTCACTGATGTCAGTGACTCAATCTTGTTCTCCCATCAGCATTGCTCTCCCCTCCAGGGATTTGAGCTGCTTTGGGATCCTGGCCTGAGGGCCCAAGACAATTATCACATACCTTCTTTCTTCCATATTCTGGCCTCTTTTGGGTAAGTGTCTTTGCACTTTCCCTCCCCTACTCTTCACAAGTCTACTCCCTAGAGATGGCAGTAACAAGTCTCCTCTTTAGTACTTAGATCTTGGCCCAGCACCAAGATTCTCACTCATCCCTTCCCCTTGATGAGTTCACTTTCGGGTCCTGGTTCTCAACTCTTCAGCAGAGCTCATGGAAGCCCTGGCCAGGCAACCAAGTCTCTCTACTGCCAAAGCCTAGGACTAGGGAAGTAGCGGGTGACTCCCTTCTCTCAGTCCCAGACTCCAACTTGCCACGGGGAACTCCCAAATCCCATCTGACTCATGTGTCAGCTACCTCCTCACCCACTTAGACCTACTCCATTTGGCTCCTGATCTAAAGGCCCATCAACCAATTCAACCTTCTAAACTTCATAACTTATGTGAGTGCTCAGGAAAATGGAAGAAAATCCCTTATGTGCAGGCTTTCTCCTTTCCCCATTCTAAGCCTTCCCTTTGCTCCTCTTGCTCCCGACCCAGCTTCTACTTAACAAGGGACCCAGAACTCTCCTACATTGTAAAGCCCTAGGCAGCAATCTCCCTGGCAAAGGCCACACTGAAGCTAACATTTAAATAAGAAGAAAAGATTCTGCAGGCTTGATAAAAAGCCTAAGTGGAGTAGGTGGGGAGAAAAGTGTCAATTTAACTTTTCCCTTGAATACAACACAGAAGAATGATTTCAAAACTTTCTCTTTCTCCATCTCCCTGATCTCACACACCATTTCACCTTTTTGTGGCTAATAAGCACATATTTTCTCTACGGGTCCTTGGACACATGCTGGGGCCAACCCTTGCCCCTATGGCTTATCTATGGAATGGTCTTTACCCTACTGTTCAGGATGGGCCCCTTGCCTACAAATGTTGGCCACAGCCTCTCTACACATTAATGAGTCAAAGAAACTCACTATTGGGGCCCCACTCATCATCTTGGCTCCCCATCACCTAAAGAAACTCATCACCTACAAGGGCTTATATTCCTTATCACTCTTATCACCTTTTATCTCAACAGGATTCCCTGGTGGAAGATCCCAGTCTTATTTTCCACATGTGCTCACCTTTAAACCCTGCTATTCTCCTCCCTGCTCCTCAGGACTCTTCCACTTCTTCTCTTCTTACCTATTCCTGCATTAAAACTCTAGAGGAGTTTCTTCCATATCCTCCCACATACAGGAAGGCCCCTTGCTCCAGGCAACATAAACATGGTTCACAGATGGCTCCTCCTTCCTCAAGGAGGGAGTTCATTGGGAAGGGTATATTATAGTCTCTCTTAACCTCTGTTGTGGAAGCGGCTCCCCTCCCCATTAACACATCCAATCAGTGGGCTGACCTTGTTTCCCTCCTCAGAGCCTTCACTTTGGCAAAAGGAGCCTCCCTAAACATCTACACTGAAGCTTCCCACATACTTCTCTCCCATTCTGCTATTTGGAAGGAGTGTGAATTCCTTACCACCAAGGGAACTTCAATTACTAATACCCCCTTTATCGCTGATCTCCTACAGTCGTCAAAGTTTCTCATTGCCATTGGAATCACACATTATAAATCCCATCAGACAGACACCTCCTTTGTGACATTTGGCAACAACAAGGCAGACTCTTGAGGGATGGCCACCACCCTCTGACAGCCTACTCCACCTGTGGTCCTATGCCTTGATTGTCCCCCGATTGACTCTTCCCCACCTGACACTCAACAGATGCTTACCTTCCTTCACAACCTCTTTTACCTAACACCACATCTTTAAAATAGTTTCTCACTTCTCACCTTAAACTTTCTCCAGAGGACCTACAATTTCTCTCTATCCTCTCTGCCTCCTGTGAAATCTGTCAAAAAAACAATGTCACCTCCAATCTCCGCCCACCTGCCTTCCCTTTACACCAGGCAAGAGAACATCTCCCTTGCTTTGACTGGCAGCTGGATTTCATCCATATGCCCCTGGTCAAGTGGTACAAATTTCTCTTGGTACTTGTTGACACTTTCTCAGGATGGGTTGAGGCTTTTCCTACCACCAATAAATGTGCCCGTATAGAGGTCAACATCCTTGTTGAACATATTTTTCCCCAAATCAGCCTCCCCTTCTCACTCCAGTGATAATGTTCATGAATTTACTTCCCATATTTCACAGTCTGTAGCTAAGGCACTCAACATCTCCTAGCATTTTCATATCCTCTACCATCCCTAGTCCTCTGGCAAGGGGGAATGTATCAACTGGACCCTGAACATTCTCAGTAAACTGTCCTTTGAACATTCTCACTAAACTGTCCCTTGAACATTCTCACTAAACTGTCCCTTGAACATTCTCACTAAACTGTCCCTTGAATTACATTTAGATTGGATTAAACTACTTCTCTTGGCTATTCTTTATGAACCCTCCCCAAAAAGCCACTCAACATCTCCCCTTTTGAGTTTCTATATAAATGGCCTATCTCCCTGTTCAGCTAACCACCCTCTGATTCTCCACTACCCCTTGCTCCTTATCTTTTCTGGCCCATTCTTCCATACACTAGGAACCTTCTTTGGCAATTCAGTAACGCTGCTCTGGAAAAGCCTTTTTTTCTCTTTTCCCCTTCTCCCATTCTGTCTCCTGGTTAACTGGGATATTTGACCTCCCTCCAACAGCCGCCCCCCCCAACTCTCCACAAAATGGACTGAACCCTATTGGGTCATTCTTACCACTCACTTGGTGGCCTGCCTTGAGGGCATCCCATATTGGGTTCATAACTCCCATTTAAAATGGTTTTCTTCGCCCTTTTACACACTGACACCCACAGGCCCTCTTAAGCTGTGTTTCCCCAAGGCTGGAACACTAATCTTCCTTCAGTCTCTGAGGACCACAAGGACACTGCAGAACCATGAATACTATTCTTCCCTTTTTCATTTTTGCCCTCCTCCCTTATTCTACACTCACTCCCAGGGGTACTATTACCAGAAATTACCATTCCAATTTCTAGGAGACTTACAGAAACTTGCTCAAACCATACTAACCATACAAATCTCAGCTTGATTCTTTAGCTGCTGTGGTTCTGCAGAATCAAAGGAGTCTTGCTCTTTTTAGGGCCAAAAAAGGTGAACTTTGCCTATACCTACAGGAGGAATGCTACTTTTATGATAATCAATCTGGTATAGTAAAGAACAAGATAAAACAACTCCAACAGACCTTGAACATCAGAAATAACAGCTCTCTTCTACTGAAGGGCAGCATCTAAGTAACCCTCTTCTCCAGTGGGCAAGTTGTAGGGACAGACAAGGCAAAGCACCAAAGGTAGCAGGAAACAGTTTTATTTGGTTGCAGTCATGCTCAGAGGGCATAGCTTTTGTTGTAATCAATCAATCCCTTGAACCCTGAGTTCAGGTAGTTTTAGAGTTTCATACCCAGCATGTAAGGAGAGGCTCAGAAATTCACAGTGTGCAGAAGTTCACATAAAAGCAGCTTTTTCTTTCATTGTTTTGGGCAAGTTATCCTTCAAGGACAACACCCGAGAAGGAGAGAGCTTCTTCTCCCCTTTCTTTCCTCTGCCAGCTGTTATCATGGAGCCCAATTGGTAACTTCTCTTATCTTGAAATGTAGACACCTCTTGAAGCTCCAGTTCAAGGCCAGAGGCCTTGTTTATACATTTCTACAAACTACTATACTGGATAAATGTTTGTAAAAAAACAGTAAGGCAGTGTCCAGCACCTGGAGTGCTGATTTCTTCCAGGCTAGTGGCCAAGTAAAATAGGGCAACATGAAAATAGGAAGTTTATCTACATTGAACTCTTTTGTAAAGACTCTTTTGTTGACAGTCCTAAAATCAACCATGGTGAAGATTTCTGGAGAAACCCAGTTAAGATTTTCTGTGGAGAAAGGGGGTGCCACTACAGGCACTTCCTTTCCTGACCCCTTTCCTTGTCATAGGCCTTCTGTTAATGTTTGCCTCCTGCATCATTAGATTGGCTCAAGACCAGAACCAGAAAAATCTCTAATCAAACTATGAACCAGCTTTTGTTACAGGAATACCAATCCTGTGGTAAGCCATTCTTATAGACCATGGCCGCCATTAGAAGATGGCGCCGGCTTCCACTGTGGCCTGTGATAAACAACTCCTTTTATGGAGAGTTGGCGCGCAATCCCTTACCACCCTATGAGAGAGATCCACGTGGCGGCTTAGGATTGGGATGCGGGGGGCTTTATTAAGCTGTGCTTGGGTGTGTCAGGCGGCGGGGCGCTAGAAGATGATACATGACTCAAGGCCTGAATAAACTGTTGAAAGAAGAATCCTGTGTCGTGTTTCCCTTGCCGGCGAGGGGTCGCGACACAATCCCTCACCAAAACTTGGGGCACCAGGGACAGCATTCCACCATCACTCAACCTCTGTCATTCCAATGACATCCCGTGCCCCTAATGATCAGTTTGTTCCTGCCCCTTTCCAGCAGGAAGGAGTTATAGAAGACTGACCTATGTCCCTGTTCCCTAAGCCCCCCCCCAAAAAAAAGGGGGGGGAGGGAATACAAGGTCCTTGCTTAGCATCTGGATGGCCATTTAAGTGACAGCCACCATTTTAAGGAAGAAGTTTCACTTTCCCACCCAAGGGCCTTTCTGAGAAAAACTCACCATTCCCTCTTACCAACCCAACCCTTAATGTCCCACCTTAGGACCTGCCTGAGTCTGAATCCTAAGCCTTCTCCATAAAAGTCCCAGAACTCAAGCCTGTTTTGCCTCTCTCCTATTGAGAGATGGGCTTTATTTGTCAGCTCTGACCAATAAACTCTTGTGTATATCTCTGCCTGGTCTCATCTTTCATTTCTTGCTTACCCATCTCTTGTTCCTTGCTTTCACTTCAATTAGTATTACAAGGGCATTATTATTGTGTGAAATAGTCTGGTGAGAAATCAAGCAACATGTGGGTTTATTGATGCCAAGGACCCAGATGAGCTCACACTGGAAATTCTGGGCCCTGAGCATTGAGGTTACAGGGGTTTTAATAAGGCAGTGCAAGAGATCAGTTATAAGAGCAGTACTAGCTGCTAATAGGTGGGTTTAAAATTTGGGGTTGATCAAGCAGGATCATACATACAGCAGTTTTATACATTCTTAGGACAGGGCGGGAAGCTCTCATGGTGGGAAGCCTGGTTATAGAATCAGAAACAGCTAGTTATCTCTGTGTGGGGACTTTCACTTAGTCCCGGGGCCCACTGGTCCAATTAATAACTTCTCTTCTCCTATGGCTTACTGACCTGGGTCTGTTTGGGGTAATTTTCCTGTTTATTATAAGGAGACACTTGTCAATACTCGATTTTACTGAAATAGGAACAGGAGATAGCTATGAAATTACTACATGAATACAGTACTTAGACAGTTAATTTTATACAGTGGTGATTTAATACTGCATTTTTATATTTTCTTATCTGAGCTGTTTGTGTATAAATTGTGATTTTTACTATATTTCACTGAGTAAATTTTGCTCTGCTTAATTGTCGTACCCTGTTTTTTCAGTGCAAAAAAAAAAATGGTTTATAACCTTTAATCACATAATCATTGCATGATGTAATTGTGTTCCTCTCATTGCTTAAAAGGTAAATGGAACAGCAATGTATTTATCAGCAGCATGTGGATGATACTGGTCTTGGAAATCAGAATTGGGTTCTCCATTCCTCTAGTGTTAAAAGATCAAACAACTGAGAAACACTGAGCCGAGCATGGAAAGCAAATTTTGTTTAAGGTAGAGAACAGAGATAGTACCCCCAGAGAGAAGGGAACCCAGAGCTGTTATCCATGGGAGTGGAGGGCAAGACAGCTCCTTTATAGACCTTAGGTTTCCTTTCCTCTCACCCCTATTCCCCTGCTCATATTGCCCACGTGGACAAAAGCTGGAAAATATCTGCCCAGTAGGTGTTATGCTCGAATTCGGGACCCCCAAAGACCACCAGAGACCCAAGATCGATGTAAGCAGCGAAGAGGTGTTTATTGCAAGCTAGCTCGGTCCTCCGCGCGCACACACAGCAACTGGTGACACTGAGAGGCCCCGAGCCCAGGGTTTGCAGCAGTTTTATACATTCTTTGGAGAGGGCAGGGACTTCACATACATCACAGCATCCCTTAGCAAATCATCACACACCGCGGGAAAATCAAATAACAACTCTAAAACATGATTAGCACATTCACTGGCGCGAACAAGTTGGGTAGGGGTGATTGGTCAGTACAAAAGGGGTATTCCTTTGAACTGATTGGTTTGAGCCAAGAGGGGTGTTCGTGCTAAACTACATTGTTTCCCAACTTGTTATCAACCACCATAAACTGAAAGGATAAAAGAAATTGAAATTAAAATGTAAAGGACCAGGTTTTGTAAAGTTTCTAAGCTGCACTCAGAACCTGAAATTCCTGTGGCAGTTAAAACAATTCCCAGAACTGCCCATTAGATGTGTGTCGAAATCTCCCCTGACCACCTAGTTGCTTAACCACCCCTTCCCCGAGACCATGCAGTTCAGCATGTATACACCTTGGGGCTTAAACCAATCAGTTTGAATGTATACCCCTCCTTAGGACTGACCTATCACCCCCGCCCGACCTGTTCCCACCAGTGAATGTACTAATCATGTTTAAGAGTTGTTATTTGATTTTCCCTCGGTGTACAGTGATTTGCTAAGGGAGGCTATGATGTATGTAGAGTCCCTGCCCTCTCCAAAGAATGTGTATAAACTCTGCTTAAGTTGTTCTCGGGGTTCTTTGTTCTTTGCTCCTCTGAAGTGAGCTCTGAGCCCCAGCATGCTGGACCCCCAATAAACCCTTTGCTGTTGCATGAGACAGTCTCTTGGTGGTCTTTTCCTCAGACGTTCGCCCGACCTTTTCAAAACCACTGGCATCCCAGGTATTTCCCTGTCTCATGCTGATTGGTGGCTGCTAGGGGGCTGCTATGGATCCCCACCTAGCCTGACTGAGTCAGGGACACCTGGTGCAGCAGATCTCTCCTGTTATTTGTAGATAAACAACTCAGCAGGGTGGGAATGTGCTCTGTGGGTCTTTCCAAGGACTAAGGTCATGTCCCTTCCTTGGACAGGCTTTGCTCTGAGATAGAGGCTGGTTTTTCACAGGTACTCATTAGCAGCAACTCCTGTTGGGAAGAGCTCCTCACTGGAGGTATAGGCAACCTTGGTAATGGTTTAGAGTGGGGGAAGTGCTCTGGAGGCCTTAGCATTTTATTTCCTTTTCTTTGAATTAGCCCCCATCTTCCCTACCTGATTATTCATTATCTATGCAGACTATTTTGTCCTTTGCCCAAGTCTCATGGATGTGCATTTGTCATTTGCACACTGTGATCCTGTGAAGCCAGAACTAGACAGGCAGTCAGTATAGAAAGGTAAATCGAGTCAGATCAGATACAGTCAGGCCAATTTTGAGGGAGTCCTGGGAAGTTGGAGACTGTCCCCTGAGGAACTGAAATGTTAATTCCTTCAGAGCCCTTCCTCCACTCTTATCAAGAACCTGCCCCTGCTCTTACCTGTTGTCTCAGAAATTAGCCCTCCCTTATCTTTCTCCTTCCTGAGTATGTGACGGTAGGCCCAGGAATGCTCAGTGGGAGAGCCAATAGTGGGAAACATGTGGGCCAAGGGGGAAGGGCAGGATGGTGAAGCCCTGGAAACATTAATTAACAACTTTTTTTACTTTATATATTTATTTATTTATTTAAGTCAAAGCAAACCCAATCAACAAATGGGCCAAGGACTTGAACAGAAACTTCTCAGAAGAGGATATACAATCAATCAACAAATACATGAAAAAATGCTCACCATCTCTAGCAATCAGAGAAATGCAAATTAAAACTACTCTAAGATACCATCTCACTCCAATAAGAATGGCAGCCATTATGAAGTCAAACAAAAATAAGTGCTGGCGAGGATGGGGGTGGGGGAGAGGTACACTCATACATTGCTGGTGGGACTGCAAATTGGTGCAGCCAATTTGGAACGCAGTATGGAGATTCCTTGGGAAGCTGGGAATGGAACCACTATTTGGCCCAGCTATTCCCCTTCTCGGACAATACCCGGACAATACCCAAAAGACCTAAGAAGAGCATACTACAGGGACACAGCCACATCAATGTTTATAGCAGCACAATTCACAATAAACTAGAATGTGGAACCAACCTAGATGCCCTTCAATAAATGAATGGATTAAAAAATGTGGCATTTATACACAATGGAATATTACTCAGCACTAAAAAATAATAAAATCATGGCATTTGCAGGCAAATGGATGGCATTAGAGCAGATTATGCTAAGTGAAGTTAGCCAATCCCTAAAAATCAAATGCCGAATGTCTTCTCTGATATAAGTGGGGTGACTCAAAATGGGATAGGGAGGAAGAGCATGAGAAGAAGACTACCACTAAATAGGGAAGAGAGGTGGGAGGGAAAAAGAGGGAGAAGGGGAGTTGCAAAGAAGATGGAAGGAGAACCTCATTGTTTATACAGAATATATATATGATGTTGTGATGAGAAAAAGAAAAAAAAAGTGTGTCACATTAGATTGGATAGAGAGAAAGGATGGGAGAGGAGTGGAGGAGTAGGGAGGATAGGAAGGGCAGCAGAATAGAATAGACAATATGATTGATGTATGTACATTCCGTGTATGTATTATATATCAAAATGCATTCTACTGTCATGTATGACTAAAAACAAGTAAATAAAAATTAAAAAAAAAAAAAAAGTCATTAATTAATGTTTTCAGGGCTTCACCAACCTGCCCTTCCCCCTTGGCCCACCTGTTTCCCACTATTGGCCCTCCCACTGAGCATTCCTGGGCCTAGTCACATACTCGGGAAGGAGAAAGATAAGGGGAAGAGAGCAGGAGAACAAAGGAAGCCTAGGACATATAAAAAAGGCAGAACATTTCACTTCTGTGAATACCAGGACACCAGCTATGGTCCCCTTCTCCCTCCTGGAAGAAATCTATGCTCTTTTAAATAAACCCTACTTTATATGCTTGCCTGGACGTGCTTCTCTAGTGTTCAAACTTCAACATGTGAGAAAGCAGATCTTGTCACCGGCATATCACCTGGAGCCTAGAATTTGCAGCACATGCACACAACAGTACATTTCCCAAAGTCAATTTATATCGTTTGTTTCTAGTGGTACAGTACTAATAGTAAACATATCTTATATGAATGGTGCTGAGAACAGTGCCACAGATAATGAAACCAAAGATACTGGTGCAGAATCTTCAGACACAAAAGAAAAACTAAAGTCCATACTTCACAACACTGTAGTAAATTTTCTCAAGTGTGATTTTTCAACTATAATGCATAAATCAACAACTAATGTGCTTTTTTTTTCAGACCAGAAAAATGTTTGCCAAACTGTCATGAAGAAATGATATGTATCAGTTTGTATTATTCAATTTTAACATATAGTCACAATTATTTCATTTATTCTAATTTGCACCAAAGACAGGTTAGTAATGAGTGATTTTTAAGTAATATTGACACAATGTTTTTCGTTCATTTGTTTGTTTTGGAACTGGAGATTGAACTCAGGGGCACTCAACCACTGAGCCACATTTCTAGCCTTATTTTGTATCTTATTTGAAGACAGGGTCTCACTGAGTTGCTTAGGGCCTCACTAAATTGCTGAGACTAGCTTTGAACTCAAGAAGCTTCTGGGATTACAGGCATGTACTACTGTGCTGGCCAACACATTTTTTTTTTTCCTTTAAATAAAAGCTTCACATAATGATTGTACCCCCACTTTTTTGCAAAACAGCATAAAATCTGGGGATGGGAATATAGCTCAATTGGTAGAGTTTTTGCCTCGAAGTTCCAAGGCCCTGGGTTCAATCCCCAGCACCACAAAAACAAATAAACAAACAAACAACAACAACAACAAAAAAAAAACCAATATAAAATCTGCAATAATTTATGCATTGAAACACAGACTTTTAGATTTTTATAATAATTTTGTGTATGTATTTTATGGTAGGAAGTTATAAAATAGACCATTTCTACATATATTTTGTGCATTCATGACAATATAACATTTTCTTAATTTTTTTAAAAAAAAATTTATGTGGTGCTGTGGATCAAACCCAGTTCCTCACACATGCTAGGTAAGTGCCCTGTTGCTGAGCTGCAGCCCCAGACCACATTTTCTTACTTTTTAAAAAAAATATTTTAGTTCATACAGTTCGTGTGTGAAATTTTGTTAAAATTGTCACAAATCTTTAAAAACAATACTACAAATAAAAGAGCCAACATAGTTCAAATCTGTATTGTTCAAGTGTCAATTATATGATCTCAGACCACTGTGAAACTAAATTAGAAATGGACATTGTATGATAAGCAGAAAATTTCAGAATATTTACACACTCAGCAAAACACATTTAAATAACACATGGGACAAAGAATAAGCCTTAATTGAAATGCAAAAAGATCTTAAACAGCCAGGCAAGGCAGCAATGCTTGTAATTCTAGAGACAGCCTACAAAATGGGAGAAGACCTTTGCCACCTGCTCATCAGATAGAGCATTAATCTCCAGGATCAAAGATTAAAGAACTCAAAAAACTTAACACCATAAAAACAAATAACTCAACTAATAATTTCACAATAAATGGGCTAAAGAACTGTACAGGCACTTTACAGAAGAAGAAATATGAATAATCTGTTTTCGATTTAACATTTGGTTCACATGTAATAGCAAACAACTTTTGAAGCTAATGTTTATAGACATTTGGCTGACTGAAATAGAATTCTTCCTGAAACTGAAGGGTTATAAAAAATAAGATCCCTACAAGACAGCTGGGGGTGGGGAGCAGTGTGGCTCCTGAGGAGGAAGAGGAAATTAGTCAAACATTAAACCTCCCAGTAACAGTGCGCCCTGAGGGAAAAGCAAACTTTCATCCCTTCCTAGGTTCATCCCCAGCATCTCCACCAGAAGCAAGCATCTTACCCCTTCCCAACCACAATGGGTCCTGATGGGAGGAGGCAAATACTGAAATCCTGGGCCCTGGACTTTTACCCTTCCTCATTGCAGATGAGTCCTAAAAGGAGAAAAGCAAATAGTAAAGATCTAGGTAACTATGGGTCACAGAGGAAGGAAGATAAGCAGTGAACAATGAGTTCTAAACTTTTCCCAGTGAGTTACAAACTTTTTACAACTGCCTTCCTGAATTCCTGAGTTAAAATTTTAACCTGCACAACTAGGTCCCTGACTGTCCAAACAGCACGTCCCAGTTTCCAATGTTTAATTCACCCTCACTGTAAACTACAAAACTCAGACGCCTTCTGTAACCCACAGACCATTTCTATACCCAGAAAATGAGCCTTCCCATTCCCGATTGATTGATTTCACTGGAGAATAAAAGGAAAGCTTGGGCTAGGGAAGTGGCTCAAGTGGTAGCGCGCTCGCCTGGCATGCTTGCGGCCTGGGTTCGATCCTCAGCACCACATACAAACAAAGATGTTGTGTTCACCGAAAACTGAAAAATAAATCTTAAAAAAAAAAAAAGGATGAGAGTCAACCAAGAGTGGCTCTTAATTAAAAAAAAAAAAAAAAAAAAGGAAAGCTTGCTGACCTGAGGTTTGCTTCCCTTCTTCTACCTCTATCTTTGTAGGATTTGTGCTTATAGAAACTACACTATCAGATTTTAAAAATATAATAGGATCTGTTTACAAGAGCTTTAGGCTAACAGAGAAATTGAGGAGATAGGTTTTTGTAGTTTCCGCCATTTCACAATTGATCCCTTTCTTCCAAGCTATCAAATTTGTGAGCAGGGAGTTGTCCAAAGTTTTCCTTTATTATCTTTCTAATGTCTATGGTCTCTGTAATGTTAATTTATTTTTCATTTATATTGGTCGTCCATTATGCCTCTTTTTTTTAAAATTTTTTAAGTGGTGCTGGGGGTTGAACCCAGGGCCTTGTACATGCTAGGCAAGCACTCTACCAACTGAGCTATGTCTCCAGCCGTGTCTTCTCTCTTTTTTTGTGGTTAGCCTGGCTAGAAGTTTATTAATTTTGACACTTCAAAAACTCAATTTTCGGGGCTGGGGCTGTAGCTCAGTGGTAAAGGATCTGCCTAGCATGTGTGAGGCACTGGTTTGATCCTCAGCACTAAATAAAAATAAATAAATAAAACAAAGGTCCATCTACAACTAAAAATATATTTAAAAAAAAAACACTCAATTTGTTGATTTTCTGAAATGATTTTCCTATTTTTATTATATGGATTTCTTCAATAATTGGTATTTTTGTTTCCTTCTATCTGCTTAACATTATCATGTACTTTTTCTCCAGTTTCTTTAGGAAGAAGCTTCGATTCTTGATTTTAGGTCTTCTTATTTTCTCTAATATTGCATGCAATGCTATCGACTTCTTTCTGAA
Source organism: Marmota marmota marmota (assembly GCF_001458135.2). Classification (NCBI taxonomy): domain Eukaryota; kingdom Metazoa; phylum Chordata; class Mammalia; order Rodentia; family Sciuridae; genus Marmota; species Marmota marmota. The sequence continues at coordinate 4,468,956 of NW_025999898.1, forward strand.
CATTGTTTTCACTGAATTTTGTGTGTGAGTGAGTGTGTGTGGTACTGGGGATCAAACCCAGGGTCTGTTCATGGGAGGCAAGCACTCTATCAACTGAGCTATATCCCCTGCCCATGCTTTTGAATTATGTACACTCCACAATAAATATTTTAATTTAATTTTGCTCAAAATATTTATAAATGCCCATAGAGTCTTCTTCTTTGACCCAGGTGTATATTATTAAATTTCCAAATATTTGGGGCTTCTTCAATTCTCTATTGTTGAATTCTAATTTAATTCCTTAGTGGGTCTAGTAGCACATTTTATATTATTTCTTTTCTCTTCAGTATGTCAATGTATTTTATAGCCAATACCGTGGTCTGCTTTGAGGAATGTTTCATGGGATCTTGAGAAGAAAGTGTATTGTCTCATTGTTAAATGAAGGATTATACAAATGTCAATTAGACTTGATTGATTGATATGCTTTTAATGAGTTCCAGGGCTCCCATGACAAAGTACCAGATTGGTTGACTTGAAATAACAGAACAAAATCAAAGTGTAAGCAGAACCATGCTCCCTCTGAAATCAGTAGGGAGAATTTTTTCTTGCCTTGTATTTTACATTACTTTGCTATCAATCCCTGGCTTTCGTGATTTGGGACTTTAACACTTCATTCTGCCTCCTTCAGCATTTTGCATTCTCCCATTGTGGAACTGTTTTCTGTCATTAGAAAAATAGTCATATTGATCATACTGGAGTTGGGGTTCACCCAACTCCAGTATGACCCCCACCTTAATTTATTACCACAAGAATGACTTTATTTCCAGATAAGGTCCCATTTTGAAGTACTGAGCTGAGTATTATATTTTATCATACATTCCAAGGACACAATTGACCCATAACAGAACTGGTCTGCTCAACTATATCCTTATTTATGTTATTCCTGCTGAATCTGTCAAATGGGTGTTGAAATCTTTCTAATGAAAGATCATATTGGTGAAAAATCATATTGGGATAAATTATTTATTTCTCGTTGCATTCCAATGTTTTATGTCAAGGATTTTTTTTTCCAGATTTTAAAAATGTTGCCTTATAGTTGTACATAACAGTGGAATTTGTTACCTATTCATACATGCATACAATATAACATAATTTAGCCAAATCATTCCCCAGTAGTTTCTGTTTACCTCCCTTCCTCCCTATCCCTCACCCCTGATCCTCCCTTCCTTTATTCTACTGATCTCCCTTCGACTATCATGAGGCCCACCCCACCTTTCTTTTTCTTTTCTCTAGCTTCCACCTACCAGAGCAAAACATTATAAGCCTTATCTCAATAATTTGATGTTCCATTATTAGATGTATACAAAGGGATTCTTATGGCTTCTCGGAGAACCGATCACAGGTCATTTCATAACACCTCTCTTTATCCCTAATAATCTCCTTGTCTGCTTAGTCTGAGATTAATTTAGTTACTCAGGCTTATTTTAAATATATATATTGTCATGCTGCATTTGTCTTCATATCTTTAATTTATTCTATTTAAATTGTGTTTCTCAGGACATGTAACACATGGATATTAATATATTCACTCTTCTAGTCTCCATATTTTAATTAGTGTGTACCTCTGTGTACCTCACAAATGCTGTCTCCTGTAACGACTTCTCTCTAGTGACCATACCCAATCAATCCCTTCTCTTAAGGCATTTGAGGCATTACTTGACAAATACACTGGTAAAAGGAACACCTTATAATGTGTGTGTGTGTGTGTGTGTGTGTGTGTGTGTGTGTGTGTATATATATATTTTCTCATTCAGAGTGATTATCAATGGTTTTAGTGAGATCACAGATTTTCTTATCAATGATTTTAGTGAGATCACAGATTCTCAGAGTTGAGACATACCATTTGGCACAACCAATCAAATTCCACTAGTGCTGGATCACTTGTCAGCCCCAGTCCCAAAGCTGATAAGAAATGGGGTGATGCTTTAGGGATACTAGATACCATTGCAACTATGAACCCTCAAAGTGCTGAAGATCTATGAGCTTCATACCTGTGGAGAGTGACAGGTTAGCCTGGAGTATCACATTTTTGCAACTCTCATGTAGAACTGAGTTAAAGATCTTCAATGCTCCATGGGGCCAGATTCCCATTATATCTTTTTTTTATTGTTAGTTAACTAGTGTGAAAACAGCTTCCTCACAAAAGGCATACAAACACATGGCAAATACAAAAAAGACTGGAAGGTAATATATATGATTCTGGGTGGTTACTTAAAAAAATTGGTAACATCAACATTTTCCACTCTTCAATAACTTATTCCTTTTGTAACAAAGGATTACTGAATAAATATAACTATATCTTGTGTATGATCTAAAATCCATTTCCCTAATAAAACAATTACATTATCAAAGAAAAATGCTATATAATCTATGATAAATGCAGATCAGAATATGTGGATCTTAAGAAATTAAAATTGGCTTGATAGATATCAAGAGAGTACTGGTGAAACTCTTGGCCTTCCAAATAGTTTGAAGAAGAGATAGGATTCTGTCATTTAATCATTAAATATTTTTTTAAAAATGTTTAACCAGTTGGGGATGGATTATTTCATATCACTTTAGATTGCCAGTACCTGAAAGCCAAATGTTCCTTTCCTCATTTCCTGCTTGGTGCTCTCTTTGCCTTCATTTTTCCAGGATGAAAACCTTCTAGAGCCCAGTCAGGCTTCTGTAACTCTCCAATGGGTACTAAAATGTCAGCTACAAAAATTTGTTCCTTGGGGATTTTTTCACAAAGTCACCTTTTCTGTCATAGGTAGTCCCAGTGTTCCCAACAAGAACTTAATCCCATGACACTTCCTCACTCTTCCCCCGTGGGTCCTGGATTCTGGTCATGCCATCACAGTCAACCTATTTGTTCATGGCTATGAGGATTCAGGAAAGTTGTACTTGGTGTAACTGATTTATTATGCTGGATGAGAGGGTGTGAATACATGTGTATTCCTTCCTAAAGTCAAACCAAAATTGTATTCAAAAGGTCAAAAAGTGCTCACAACCAAAGACATCAGAAACAGAATAAAGAGTGACAGAGCTTTAAAGCCAGATCTCAGATTGACAATTTTTAGCAGACTTGGATCTTAGAAAATCCAATGCCCAGTGTGCACTAAGAATCATTCTGAAATTCCTGAGTGATTCTCAGTGGACTATAAATAGCAATGATGGGCCTGAGGTAAGCTGAAATCAGAATGAATAGAGTAAGTAGAGAAGCAATGGTCTCCATTTTTTCCCTGTCCATGGCATGACCCACCAGCTGCCCCCACTCTTATTTATTCTCTGCAGCAGGTATAACACAGCTGTGGAAGGGGATCCAGGCAGAGTCAGACCTCATAGTATCATAAGGAGACCTCTGTGTACCTCACAAATGCTGTCTCCTGTAACGACTTCTCTCTAGTGACCATACCCAATCAATCCCTTCTCTTAAGGCATTTGAGGCATTACTTGACAAATACACTGGTAAAAGGAACACCTTATAATTCTGAAGATATAACACCACGGAGGCCCAGATTATTGTCTGTATTTTCCTATCTCTGCTACTCTTATCTTGATAATGAATAAGAGGTTTTCTGTATTCTCTTTATGCCCAAAGACTCAATATCCCAAATTATCTTCAACCCTCTTCCTATCAGGAGAAGTGTTCTCTCATACCAACTGCTGGAGACACTACTTAACTGAGGAACAAAAAATATGGGGAATATTTATCCACTGACATGGATTCTGGTAGAAAGTCTTTATCTGGCACACAACACAGTGATGACAGATGACCACATGAGGAATGCTCTTGTATTATACATGCCCACTTAAAATGAGTAAATGTGGAAGTATAAAGATATGTTTGCCAATTTTTACTATTCGTTGAAGTTTATGCATTTATTTTCATGAAATCCTCTTTAAGTGTGATATAATACACAATAACAAGTTTTAAAAATGAAAGTGAGCTGGGCGTGGTGGCACATGCCTGTAATCCCAGCAACTTGAGAGGCTGAGACAGAAGGATCACGAGTTCAAAGCCAGCCTCAGCAAAAGTAAGGTGCTAAGCAACTCAGTGAGACCCTGTCTCTAAATAAAATACAAAATAGGGCTGGGGATGTGGCTCAGTGATAAAGTACCCCTGAGTTCAATCCCTGGTACCAAGAAAAAAAAAAAAAAAAAAAGAAAGTGAAATGAACCTGAACTTAACTTCTCTTAACTACCAAGACTAGAGACTCAGAGTAAAATGGAATTAGGGATGATTTCCATTAGGGAAAAATGTTATGAAAGAATTTACCTGTGCTTTTGTTTCTGTTGTTGTTTTTTAAACAGTAGGAACAAAGTCATCCAGAATGCATTAATAAAGCAATCAGGAAAGACAAAGATGGAGTCAAACGAGAACAATGTCACTCTCACACTGCTCTGATGAGACTGAGGTCAAAGCTTGTACTCTTCTTCTTACCCCTCCAAGAATATCCAGTGTAGGTCCAGACAGCAGGTGGAAAAGAAGGAAAGACACATCTGAAGATGGACTCCTTAGGAGGGTCAAAGAATAAGACAAGAATGTAGCCTTGGCTCTTTTTGAGGAATCCCTACAGGGAAAGTCAATTGTCCTGAGTGCCAAATCCCTGATGGCATTGAAGAGGAAGATATTTTGAAATATGAAGACCTCAAGCATTTCAATAGTTGAACAAAACCATGTTCTCATTTTTAAAAAATTAATAAAACTAACAGTTTCATTATTTGAGAAAGCACTTGAGGTAGTTCATGCATTTTGAATCTCCACGTACAAAAGACACAAAGTGGGATGGTAGTGCCAGAGTGAGCATGCGAGATTTAAGGCATGGTTATTTAATTCCTATCACTGGGAAAGTTTCTGGTGAGCTTGTAAGTGTTGATCACTGCTCTAAGTCTTCTAGAACCTAAACAAAGCTCTATAAACCATTACTAAAGATAAATAAGCACACTCAGACATATATGCTTGTGGATGGGTTCAAGTGAATTGGAGCTGGAGAAGACAAAGCATCATATCCCCTTGTCAGTTTCCTTATGCCATAACCTGTTCCCTGAGAGAGGAGGATATGGAGCAGCAGAGCCCATGCCATAGTGGAGTTACTCAAGAACATTGTCTCATGAGACCCAGCACTGGCCTGGCTCCCCCAGACCACTCATATCCTCATACTCTGCCTCTCAGAAAGGAGGGGCCTGCATGCAAATCTGCTACCTTCACCCTTTCTTTGCTTCTCCTCACCATGCTCTGAACTGCACTAAACTCTAGATCCTTCTGTATCACTGGATAGCAGGGCTCAGCTCATTTCATAAAACTTCTCTGAGTATATTTTTTGAGTTAGGGCACAATGAGCCTGTTACTATTCCTAGGAAATGACACCAGCCCAGAGTTGTCTACATCCTTCCATTTCTGGTACACAGGGTAGTCCAAGACTGACATCCCAGGATTTCCCCTTTCTTTGTTGTGGGATGAGGGTGAGAACAGATTCCCAGAATGTCAAGAAGAGATCAATCACTCTTCCCATACACAAGTCTGAGTTTGGATTTATTCTCCTTCAAACTGTTCAAAGTAACTGAGTTAGGATGGGTCTTCTTGCCCAGCTCTGAAACGAGGCCTGCATAGCAGCACCAGTCAGGGGATTGATACTGGGGGCTATGGTCATTTATTTGCTTTTCTACAAAAAAATATTGCTAGGGCTGAGGTTGTAGCTCAGTGGTAGAGCCCTTGCTTAGCATGTGTGAAGCACTGGGTTCAATTCTCAGCACCACATAAAAATAAATACATAAAACAAAGTACTATGTCCATCTACAACTAAAAATATATTTAAACAAATATATTGCTAGCACAGACTGGGAACACATGGCCACCTCTTCTCTCCTTTAGATGGAATTAAGAGAAAGGAACATGAGGTTTTAAATCAGGAAAGGCAAACCAGAACAAATACCTTTCCAAGTACATCACTTGCTGACCCCAGGTAGCCTTACAAGTAAGATCCTGAGCCCCAAGAAGGCCAGCTTAGCAGGAACTGAGATTATGCATGGATTTCTGTATCTGTTAACTTGCACCCTTGTTTGCAAGTTTTGTGCCTATGACCAATTCTTTCCTTGCAGTTAGGCATGCATAAACAGGACCACTGGAGAAGGGGCTTCAATGTCACCAGGGATACCCAGTCCTCATTTAGGACCCTCATTTAGGTCCACAGAGGCTTTTCTTTCTTTGTACCCAGGATTGGGATTCTACAGAGAACTTCACATCCAGATCTCCAAAGACAGAGCCTAACAGAATTCCCAGACTTCATATGTGATCTCCTGCCACAAAGAAACACCATCATGAGCTCTTATAACTTGAGGCTTTCCACTGCTGCAGAGAAAGAGTCCAGCTTCATGCCATTCCAGACTACCCCCCAAGTCCTCCAAGAAAGTAGGCAAGGAGGGCCTCTGGTCTCCCTCCTTGGCTTCAGAGGTTTCCCAGAAGAACTGCCAGTATGTAAAAGCAGTAGACACAATAACACGGCAGATAGGAGTGATGAAGAATTATACACCCAACCCCAACATTCTAAGTTGCAAAAATGCAAGACTTATCTGGTGCCACATAATCAAGGTACTGTCTGATTCTGCCACTGGCTCCAGAGCTGGGTTTCCATGTGACTATTCAAGACGTAGACCTGGAGAGGGAAGTGGTGCTCCACTGCGTCAATAGTATTTTTGGGGGTGGGGGGGGTTACTTTGAAGTCATCTGGTACTGCACTGCCATGCAACTTTTCTGCTAGCTCCTGTTGTCTGGTGCAAAGACTACGCCTGCATCTGATTTAAAGGACCACACCATGGGTGATCTTGATATGTGTTCCATGTGACAATGAGAAAAAAAAATTATTTTCTCATTGTTGAAGTATTCATTGTACAAGTGCCAATTAGGTCTGGTTGAATGACAGTGCTTTTTTAAAAAGTTTTTCTGGGCTTCCATGACAAAATACCAGATTGTTTGGCTTGAATAACAGAAATTTATTTTTTCACAGTTCTGGAGGCTGAAAGTCCAAAATCAAAGCAGGCTATCCCACCTCTGATATGTATTGGAAGGATTTTTCCTTGCCTTTTCCTGTGTTATGCTGCTGTGTTGGCAATCATGGCTTATAACTTCAGCATTTCACTCTCTGCCTCTCTTAGTACATGGCATTATCCCATTGTAGATCTGTCTCCTCTGTAAAAGCACCAGTCAGATTGGATAAGGGGTCCACCCTACTTCAATATGAACTCACCCTCACTCATGACATCTACCATGACTCCAATTTCAAATAAGTTTTCAAATTTGCATTCTGATATACTGGAGTTAGATCTCTGTGTTAACATATATTGGGGATTGGGGAACATAATTTGACCAACACCACAACTCTACAATTCCTTACTTATATTATTCCAGCTAGATTGGTCAAATATACATAAAGGGGTGTTGAACACTTCCATTGTAATAGTCTTTTAATTTAGTTCTCATTGAGGTTCATCCATTTTTGCCTAAAAAAAATTGATGCTTTGCTGTTAGGCATGTACACACAAAGGGTCCTGATGGGTTCTTTGAGAATCTGTCCCTGTATCATTATAAAATGCTTCACTTTTTCCCTAATCATCACCTTGTCTTCAGGACTGCTTAGACTTGAATCAATTTAGTTACCTCTACTCTTTGTGTAATCTGCATCAGCACGCTGGATCTCCTTCCATATTTTAATTTCAATCTATTATAATATGAGTGAGATTTTTAGAGACAACACCTCGTTGAGTATTATTTTTATGCATTCTTCCAGCCCTGTCTTTTAATTAGTGTAGATAGATCGTTCCCATTTAAGGTAATTTTCAATGTAGTTGAATGAATATCTACATGCTTATAATTGGTATTTATATACAATATATCCTTTACAGCTTTCTTTAAAAATTCCATTCCTCTTTTATTGCCTTCTCTGATTTATTTGAGCATACTACTTCAGTTTCTTATTTTAAAATAACAATTACAATTCTTTCTGTTTTTTGTTCATTTGTTTGTTTTTTGTTTTGCTTTGGTAAACTGACCACCTTTGAGTCTTTCATTGACACACATGGTTCAAGGACTAATGGGGAACTAAAATTTCCTCCTTCCTATCTTTTGCAACAATGCTGTCATTCATTTCATCTTCCCGTGCTCTATAATTGCCCAATTTATTGTTGTTATTTGTTTGAACACACTGATATCTTTACATCAAGTATTCTTACTTGATGAAAAGTAAAGACAGTGTATTTTTAAAAGCTTTTATTCCTTCTCTGATATTCCTTTTCCAATGTAGTTCTTAACTGAATATGACATTTTCCTTCTCTCCAGAGACTTTCTTATAAAGCAGGTCTACCAGTGGCAGATTTCTTTAGTTTTGGCCTAAGAAGATCTTCACTTTTCCTTCCCTTCTGAAACACAATTTCATGGGACACCGAATTCTAGGTGTGTAGAGGTATTTTTCTTTTAATATTGTAAAAACTTTAATCCATACTCTCTTCTTGCTTGCATCATTTATGATAAGTCTGATATAACTCTTATTGCTTCTTCTATACATGAAAGCATATTTTCTTTTTTTAATATTTATTTTTAAGTTTTAGGTGGACACAGTATCTTTATTTTATATTTATGTGGTGCTGAGGATCGAACCCAGTGTCTCTTGCATGTTAGGCAAGCACTTTACCGCTGCCACAACTTCAGCCCCATGAAAGCATATTTTCTTATTTCAAATTTTCTCTTTTCTGGTTTTCAGCAGTTGAATATGACATACCTATGTGAAGATTTTTTGGATTGATTTTAGCATTTATCCTACTTAACTCCCCAAACTTCCTGTAACTGTTTTTTGTTGTTGCTGTTGTTGTTGTCTGTCCCTGATGTAGGACAATCCTTAACTGTGATTACCTGAAATATTTCTTATTTGCCTTTTTCCTCCTGCCCCTTCTACTATTTTTTTTCTCTTATTCCCAATATACATACATTTTGTGTACTGTGTATATATTTTGAGATTGCCCCACTATTCTTGGATATTCTGTACTTTATTTTCCTTTGTCATTTGAAAATTTTCCATTGACATATTTTAAGCTCACTTATTATTTCCTCATCTATGTTTAGGGTACAGATGAGTCCCTTTGAGTCATTCCTCATTTACATAACAGTGTATTTGATTTCTACCTCCTCCTTTTGATTTTTTTTTTAGAACTTCCCTCTCACAGCTTACATTGGTAATCTTCTAGAGAGAACTTAACATCATTATTTTCAATTTTCTGTTTGAAAATTCCCAAACCGGTGTTATTTGTGACTCTGGTTCTGACACTTGCTTACTCTCGACCTACTATTTTTTTTTTCCTTGTCTTTACCATGCCTTAAAATTTGGGGTTGAAATCCATATATGAAGAAACAGGTTATAGAACGGAGTTGATTCAGCTTTAAGTGTGAGATTTTAAATAAATCTGTCCAGAAGCCTGGAAGTTTGTTTTTCTGTTACTGTAGGTGACTAAGGATCCATTTTCTCTAGTTGCTTTGTTTCTTTACTTTACTTCTCCCAAAGTTTTAGGTTTTCCTCAAGCACTCTTTTCTAAGCAGAGTTTGTATATTTCTGTCTCTCAGTTATGATTCACATTGTTATATTGAATCCCTGTTAATGTGGTGGTAAGAGGAAGGAGGAGTGAAGGGTTCCACATAATCTTATGATAAAATCTTGTATTTTTTAGTGCACCTCTTTTGCTAGTGTATGGGCTTGGGAAGTGTATTTAGCCCTGTTTTTACCCCTTACTGGAGCTGTACATGGGTAATTTTTCACTTTCTTTTCTGTTACTAATGACCAAAATGTTTTTAATTTTAATGAAATCCAATTTATCCCATTCTTTTTATTTTTCTGCTCAAGCATTTAGTGTCATATCAAACAATTCAAGGTCTCAACGTCTTACCCCTATTAATCCTTTTTTCAGAATCTTCTGTTTTAGTTTCGATACTCAGGCTTTTGATCCACTTGCAGTTAAGTTTCATACACAGTATAAAGTAAAGATCTAACTTTATTTTTTTGCATGTGGGAATCCAGTTGTTATATTATTTGTTGAAGAGAGTGTTCTTTCCCTATTTCAATGGCTTGTTAAAAATTAGTTGTCTGGGGGCTAGGATTGTGGCTCAGTGGTAGAGCGCTCGTCTGGCACGTGCGAGGCCCTGGGTTCAATCCTCAGCACCACATAAAAATAAAATATTTAAAATATTTTGACAATTACAACTAAAAAATAAATATTAAAAAAAGTAGCTATCTGCAGATGTGGCCATTTAGTACTCAACTCTCAAATTTATCTCATTGCTTTCTGTGTCTATCCTTATGTTAGTACCAACTATTTGAATTAATGTAGCTCTATAGTAAATGTTGAAATTAGAAATTTTGTGTCCTCCAAATTTTTTTTCAAGATTACTATGGCTATTAATAGTCCCTTTGGATTCCATGTTAATTTCTCTCTCTCTCTTTCTCTTTCTTTCTCTCTCTCTCTCTCTCTCTCTCTCTCTTTTTTCTTTTCTTTTTATTTTTCTTTTTTTGGTACTCAGGATTGAACTGAGGAGCACTCAACCACTGAGCAACATCCCCAGCTCTTTTTTGTGTTTTATTTAGAGACAGGGTCTCACTGAGTTGCTTAGTGCCTCACTTTCTGCTGAGGCTGGCTTTGAACTCGAAATCCTCCTGCCTCAGCCTCCTGAGTTTCTGGTATTACAAGCACATGCCACCATGCCCAGCCTGGATTCCATGTTAATTTCTAGACTTCTCTTTACATAAAGAGTGTGTTGAAATATTAAGAAACATTTTCTATCTCTGTAGAATAATTTTCTGTGATACTGACATTGTAATTGTATTACATATTTCCATTCACAAACACACATTCACTAACATTTACTAACGTTGTCTTTTCTTTCAGTAATAATTTCAGGAAATATACATAGTTTTCTTTTCCTAATTAAATTTATTCCTACATCTGTTATTATTTTAGATGTTATCATAAATAAAGTTCCTATCTTAAAGTCATTTTTTGCTGATATATATTGACAAAGTGATTTTGCCTTGATCTTCTACACTGCAACTTTGTCAAATTTAGTCACTTGTTCTGAGATGTCTAATGGAGTCTCTGGGAATTTTGATGCATGGTATCATGTCCTTTGTGAATAGAAATAATGCATGGTATCATGTCCTTTGTGAATAGAAATAATCTCATTGTCTCCCATCAGAATTGAATGTTTTTTAAAATGGTTCTTTTCTAATTGCTCCAACTAGAATTTTCATTCCAGTGATTAATAGCAATAAGGAAAGTAGATATCTTTGTTTTACTGCTGATTATGTAGAAAGTTTTCAGGACTCAATGCCACTAAAAATATATTCATACTTTCAAGTGATTAAAATACACTGGGTTTGATTCTCAGCATCACATATAAATAAATAAATAGATAAATAAATAAAGTTTCATTGACAAATTTTTTAAAAAAAGATTAAATTGTGTATATTTAACCAGAAAAAAACTTTTAAGTCATATCAAATATAAGATCAATGCAGTCCAGCAGATGTAGATGCACAGAGGCCAAATATTTTCACAAAATTTAGAGATAAGTAAGGAATTACTTGGCTTTCAGAATAGACAGGAAGAATGACAAGACATCAACATTTAATTATATAGTGCATTTCAGCATGAACCTATTTGTAAGTGAACTATTTTGGATTGATTAGTCATAGTACACTACAAAGCCAAGGCTCTATTCATTCCCATTCCACTCTATTTTCTCCCTTCACCCAGTAAGGATCACATTCCAGCAGAAACTCAGTCTCTGTTGTTAATCAACCATCACTCCATACCAAGAAAGTTCCTTGAGTCATCCTTAACACACTCCAATGTACTCAGTCCATTCTGTGTTCTTCTAGCTCCTGTGGAGGTCCTGGTGGAGGATCTAGTAAGTTCCAAGGTAAAGGTAAGGTAAGGTTTCCTTATAGACATTTTTTTTTTTTCAGTCAACTTCAGACACAAAAATCTGATTAAATACAATACAGATGACCTAAACAATTTTCTTTGCTAAGGAATGTCAATGACCAGTATATTAGCAACTATTACCTGACTCCAGATGGCATTTATGTAAGATGGCATCAGTTATAGACTGTATGGTAGTGAGAATTTCCCTCAGTAAATGCTTTTCTGGTTGATAAGAAATTTTGTACATGCCAACCAGAAGAAACTTGAGAATCCTTCCATGCAAAGATCATGTCTTTTGTGCAAGTGCCATCTGGGCTTTATTTTGTGGCCATTTCCTAGATCACTGTTTCATATTCAGCTTTCTCACATCACCATGGTGAATAAAAGCTCTGTGTAAACAGGAAGTGGCATGACGTGATCCTTAAAAGTGTTTACATTCCTAAATGCAGATGGACTCAGGAGCAAATAAAAACTACATATTCTCAACTTATTGCATTACTAAACAAATATCTAAGTGCTGAGAAAGGCAAGACTTTCTTGCCCGTTTTCTCAAGCCATCCTGATGCCAGAATATGCTGGAAAGAGGATTAGGGGTTTTGTGAAGGAAACTCAACCCAGAGAAGAATTATGATAATCATCTACAGACTGCACAAGGAGCTATATCATTTTGGTGGTGTGGGTTTGTGTGCAGGAGGATTGGGAGATATCTATGAGTAAATCCTTGTGTAGTGATTCTCAATTTGTGTGTGTGTGTGTGTGTGTGTGTATTTCCCCAGACAATATGTTCCTACATGCATAGAAAAAAATTAACAAAAAACCCCCACAAAACAAACAAACAAAAACCATACCACTGCACACATTACATGAATCGATATACTCATTCAGTACTCACCATAGCAGAATCTGAGGTTTAGGTTTACATCCTTAAATAGAGATGATGCAGTGATGAATGACCCAGGTTCCTGACATTGTAAGAGAAAGAGGAAAATTTAAAGCCAGTCACTGGAGCCAGTGCTAATACTCTGGGCTACCGAACTTTTATCCATCACTCAGCCATAGAGGCCAGGGAGCCCTAGCACATGTGTATACCCCTGGGGGGAGTTACAGCTTTCAGATATTCCAAACACAGTCTATCATCATAAAGTGGCTTCAGTATTCACAAAACACTGGGTGGAGATGGGTACATTTAACAGCAGACATTGCTATAGCGCTAAGTGTGAAGCACACATAGCCCACATGGTTCTGAGCCCCACATACCTCCCAGATACTGAGAGTTGAGAGGGAACTAGTGGGAAAGTTAAGGGCAACATCTGCCAGGGCTGGAGTCCCTCCTCAGTCTCTTTCTTGTAACAGAAAAGAATCAGGGATATATCTATTATATTTAATAATATGCTCACCACACAACACACATACAAGGGACACTGACAAAGAAGAACTCAAAGTATATCTTAGCTGTTAGCCCGGTGTCTATGACTCTTGCATTGTGTCCATGACTCTTGCTCAGCTGGGTTAAAGTGCTAGCACTCACCACATACTATGAACTGTTCCACTGTCAGGTGGCTAGTGTGAGTATGGTCAGCTACTAACACAATGGATATACATGTATTGTACAGAAAAAGACAATAGGAGGAAAAATATAATTAGTAGTATTTATAAATAGTGGGATTTCAAATCTTTCTTCATAAATTATAAAAATGATCAGTTAACAATATATTCTACATCAAGTAAATGCTTTTAAACAGTTCAAAAGCAGCAGCATTGGGGCTCAGTGGTAGCACACTTACCTAGCATGTGTGAGGCACTGGGTTCAATTCTCAGCACCACATATGAATAAATAAAATAAAGGTCCATCAACAAATAAAAAAATATTAAAAAAAAAAGAAGCACCATCAATATACTAACAGTTACTCTGTGTCCTCCTAGTTTCTTCTGAGGACTTATTGTAGTCACTTGCAAGTAACAGCAATGACAGGGAGAACCCACTGAATGTCCTGGTAAGGTCATTTGACTTCATCTGAGATAGAAGTGCTGCCTTCTTGTTTTTTTTCTACATCAACTAAATTAATATATGAAAAAAAAATCTTATTTGTTCATGTTTTAATAACATGGCAATAAGAGGGTTTGTGTCTACAGGATTTCAATGTCCTTTATTTGTAACTATCTTTTATTCTTTGATAAAGGAAACCAGTCTCAGAAGATTGTTTTTCCTGCCTTTGCCAAAGTACATATCAAAGGTCTGGGATTTGATTGATCATACCCTCAATAAGATATAGGAATTTATTTTTCACAGATCATCAGGCTGGAGTATCTAAGATCAAGGCACCAACATTTGGTATGGTGAGGGCATCAGGCCGAGTTTGCACAAAGCAGAAGGGATATAAGATGGGATAATACTTTTTTCTCCCTAATATTTTAGTTGTAGATGGACACAATATCTTTATTTATTTTTATGTGGTGCTGAGGATCGAACCCTGTGCCTCACATGTGTGAGGCAAGCACAAGGAGCTACAGCCCCAGCCCAAGATAGTACTCTATCATAGGAACAACTTTGAACCTGTGTCTGGTTGTGGGTGTTGACAGGTTGACACACACCCTCTTTACTTTTAGGACTTTTTTTTTTGTTGTCCTTATTCTCAAATTCCTGGATTATAGTGCATTGGCAAGCTGGGATGGGGTGGTTCAAGAATACTGCCTCTGGGATTAATGTGTGCTCAAGCATCCTACAGAAGGGAGGCAGAAGCTTAATCTGAACTCATGTCAGCTTCCACATCTCACCCAAGGCTGATTATTTCAATGTGCTATTTGTGAGGCCTGTATCCAGCTGCCCCATGAGCCCTTCCATGTCCAGAAAGGAATGCTAGATGATATGTGGGAAGGGGCTATTCCAACCAAACAGTGCTGATCTATTTCTGCACTCCAGTGCCTGTGTACTGTTCCCTTTATTCAGACCTACCAGCAGGCCTCTCTGGTCAGTACTCTGGCCAGTCCATCCAATTGTCTGTGAAAACTCCAGTAGATGCCATTTACTTATGTGACTTTCACTCCTTGTCTCACTCGTTGCATCTCTTATAGACTAATGGGATTTAGACAGGTCATGGTACTTCTAAATTTGTGTTTGCCATCTCTAATGTTTTAGGAAATATATGGGGTTAGCACAAAGAATATTTCCCAAATACCTAAGGCTATCACAGGTATAAAACAGTCATGTATATGTGGAGTTGGTTGTCCTTATCTACCACAGAATCCAAGACAGTCTCAAACCCATGGAACTCACTCCCAATGTAGGAAAGGATTCATTGATTTCTTGGGAGTGGATGGAGTCCATCTTTATATTTGTGCTTATGTTTTTACACTGGAGAACACTATGATGGGTAGAGATTGAGAAAGCAAAAGTAAATGACATGACAGAAGAGAATAAGAGCAGGCAACAAAGGAAGGGAAGAGGGAAAGGAGTCAGTGTTGCATTCAGAACATCATGGGAATACTGATTGCCTCTAGGAAGAAGAGGATGACAGAGGCACCTGGCTGCAGTTACAGAATCTGAGGGCTGGGAAATGTAGAAGATCAGGAACCCACTTCCTCATTGCAGAGTTACAATCCAGGCCTTGGAGAGGAGTAGAGAGATGAGAGTCCTGAGATTGGGTGACAGAGTACTCAGCAGTAGCCAGTCCCTACTTCAGCTTTAACTCTCTCCTTTCCTTTCCCATGGCCACCTTATCACTACCACCATTCCTCTTCAGTTTTCCAGAAGATTTAGAGAACACAAAGTGCATGTAATTCACTTTCTCTCACAACTCTTCTCTGTCCTCTGCCATTTTATTCATGAGCTCCTGTTTTCAGATCTTCTTTTTTCCCACTTTTGGTAGTTAATGAACAAGCTGATTTCACCTAGGTAGTTCATTCAGTCACTTTCCTATGGATAGGTTCTGAGAAATCTGTCCTTGTGTGATCACTTCACCCTGTGAGGGTTCACTGTTGCCTATGCAGTGCTTCATTGACCCACACAACATCTGGGGGCACATGACTACAGTCAACCCCTTAATGTCTATAAAATTTCACTGCTTTCCCTCTCCTTTATTACCATCGTCCTAGTTTCCCACCCACAGGCTAAAATAATGAATTATACTGAGCAACCCTGTATAGCGAACCAGCAGCTGGGCTGGAGACAGAAGAGCTGGAACCCATGCTCCTGGAATGAAATGGGAAGAAGTCTAGTCTTCTCTGTGTAACACAAACATGTTCTTATTCTGGGTAGCTTCAGACACCAGTTTTGTCTTCCTTCCAAATGTCACAAACATCTCTTTTTCTGGAGTAACTGAAAGCAGCCAGGACTTTGGGGTTTTGAAGAGGAAAAGAAACAATGAGAGTATGGAGGGAGTATATGGAGGGTGAATCAGATAAGTACACATCTTCTCTGCTCCTTGCCTACATTTTCTGTTTGGTACATCGAGAAAACCAAGGAGAACACTGCACTGGTAGCTGATGTGTGTGTAAGCATGCAAGTGGAGAAGGAGAGTGGTAAAAATCCCTGTGTGCAAGTGAAGGAGGTACCAGGATATGCTCCGAGGGAATGGACACCATTGTATGACCTGATTCTATTCCTGCCAGGCTGAGGCTCATATTGCTGCTTCAACTAGGAGAGGCTATAGCAGGTGGTAGGTCCAACATGCCCATGAATACAGAGGGTGCTACTCCATTTGTCCTTTGTGAAGATGCTACAAGTATTGTTCAAACTCTCATTCTTCAGGAAATACCTACTCTTGCTCAAATCAACAGGGATAATGGCTAGTGAATAACTAGTTGTGGGGAGACATTGCAAGGTGACCATGACTTCCATCCTTTTCAGGCATCCTGGGAAGAACGTGAGGTGGAGAGAGGGAGCCAGGATGCCTCTTGTACAAGAAGATAGTCTTACTAAGTGTCAGCAGGAAAGCAAATTGGGGCGTGGTGGGCTAACACTAGAATCTTCAAGATCAGCTGGGATTTGGTCAAGTCCTGGGAACCCTCAAACCATGTAGATCCCTGTTGGGGACTGGGGTCACCTAATGCCAATATTTCTCTTTTAAATGGAGATTCTCGGGAAGAGTTTTTTTTCTGTGATTTTTTTTTTTTTTTGAATACACATTTCAAATTCAAACAAAACCAACACTACTAGGGAATGCACATACATGGGATAAAGGAGCTAGATTGCAAGTTTCTTACATTTGTTTTCTGATTTTGGATAACATATACATACCTGATTTCATAACACTTTAAAAAATACAATCTATTCTAAAATGATGAAATCCATATGGACTCACAGTCAATGGATTATTTCAACTAAAATGAACAGAGACAAATTTAATGGGAATGTACACCAGGAAAATCAAAAGAGCAACCAACAAATTGTCTATATTTAATATGTTGGTTTACATGATGGATTCTAGGGAGTTCAGGGATACAGGGGCAGGGCCGTTTCATTCTCAGAACCATTCCCCGATGTCACCAGAACTTCTGTGCCTCAGGGGTCCCAAGTGTGTGGGACTGGATCTTACAAAGTCAGAGTCAGAAACTCCCCTTTCTTTCCTTTGCATCAGGTTCACTGTTTAGATGACTGGCTCCTGAAGGTGCCCAAGTGAATATCTAGGTGAATTAGTTCCTAGAGGATATTCACAGACAACTTGTACCTACAGATAACACCCACAGCAGAAGGTAGAAGACAAGCTATGTACACTTTGGATGTGGGTACATAGGACCTGGGTGGTTATGGTCCAAAGTCACCATTCAGGGCCTAAGGAACCCTGTGCTCTGAACACACTTCACAGCCTGTGCCTACTCCCTTGTATCTCCCCAGTGAGCCACACCTGTTTGTGTTGCAGCTTTCTATTCCGACTCATTAGAGGAGAGTGACCTGCAATCTTGGGGATCAGAGGAGCTGGGGCTTTCCTAGAATGAGAAGCTCCAATCAGAGAAGAGGCACAAGGACAGAAGCTACATCCTACTCTTCCTCTCCATAGTTTCAATTAGATAGAGTTTATGTTTTTTTATGCATAATGGTTAATTTTTGTAAATAAGTTTGTTTTCAATGTTGGATATTTTAGTATTAAATGATAGTCACTTTCTGTCTAAAAAAATCATAGGAAAACAAAGGTAAAATTTGATGTATTTATTATAAAGCTGTCACCTTATTTACTACCATTACTCTCACTCTTTCACTCCTATATCCCTCATTTTGTCTTAATTAAAAACAGTGGTATCAACATTTTTCATGTTAACTTTCAATTCATCACTTTTCACATCTCCTTATTTTAACTTTTCTCTAGGAATTTTGTTGACAGAAGTTTGTTCCTGTAAGAGGGACCTTGGAAACAAATTTAGCCAAGATCTTCCATGATCACTGGGATATTGAGGACTTTATACCTAGTCTCATTAAGACTGAGAACTTTCATAGTGACCTTACTCATGTAAACCCTCTTCTCCTAAGATACCTGTGCATAGAATTGGCATCAATATTTTTCTGTCACCCAACTTTATATGAAATTTGTTTTTATGAATTTTTAAGAGCAACAGGATTCAGTAAAACTTTTCTTTTTAACAGAGCTTTTTTCTATCGGGTCTGTGCAATCAATGCTCAAAAGAAAGACATCTCGCTTCCTGCCAATTCCTGGCTTTGTACTTCCCCCAATCTTCAGTGACTCTTCTGTTTCACCACCTCCTTTGTAGCTGTCGTTCTTTATTGTGATCCTGCACCTGTTTATTGCTCCTCCATAGCAGGCTTGTCTTAGAAAGGTACAACTGCTTCCATGTTCCCGAAATCCATAGTTATTTCCTTCAAACGGCTTCCATTTTCAGAACCCTGTAGTGGTTTCTTTCCTACTATGTACAGTTATTTTCTTCTTGAATTATTTATATTACTACTTCTTTTTTTTTTTTTTTTTAAATATCAAACCCAGTGCCTTGCACATGCCAGGCAAATGCACTACCACTGAGCCACAGCCCCAGACCTATATTTCTTCTTTATATTGATCTGTTCCATTGTAAAATAATCAACTAGTAGTTTCTACTGGCTTATTTCTCTCACCAAATATTTTTGTCCTTTGATCCTTATCTTTTGAGTTATCTGATTTCGAGTTATTAATTTTTACCTTATTTCTGGGACTATTTTTGAAGTGATTTTTTTTAAGCTGTGAGAGCTAATATTTAGTTAGTGTGTGTGTTTGTGTCTCTTAAATCCTTATATCCACAAATATGCATGTGCATGTTCATGTGAAACCAGGCCTACAACTCTGTTGGCAAATGGGTTTTGCTCTTTTCAGGCATGATGTATGATGCCTTGTGTATGTCACAGGATCCCCAAAGCTTGTTCTTAAATTGTTACTCATGTTAATTTTACATATTTTGGAAATAAATTCTGAAAAAGTAATCTTCAGTTTTCATTACAGATTTTTATATATTGGGCCCACATATAAAAAGATGTCAGCCAGGGCTGGGGTTGTGGCTCAGTGGTATAGCACTTGCCTAGCATGTGTGAGGCACTGGTTTTGATCCTTAGTACTGCATTAAAAAAAATAAACAAATAAAATAAAGTTACTATGTCCACCTACAACTAAAAACATTAAAAAAGAAAGATTTATGTCATCTGATGCTGAGAATAACATGCATCATAAAAAGAATACAATGCTATCATTTACAACAAGGTTTATGAACATATAGGACAGTATGCCAAAGGAAATAAGGGGACATAGAAAGAAATGCTACATGATCTAATTTTCATCAGAAATCTAAACCAGCTGAACTCCCAGAGGCAGATAGTGGTTACCATGGGTGTGGGCCTTGGAAAAATGGGGAGCTGCCGGCAAAAGGGTACAAAGTTTCAGTGATGCAAGATGAGGAAGTTCTGGAAATGGAATCTGCATTCTGGGAAATACCCTACATAGTTCCACTTATGCTTGAAACGCAAAAACATTGTCCTCAGAGTAATAAATTATTAACATTATGTCACATCATACATGTGCCCACAGTGACAGAAACTGTTTTCAAGTATATTAGTTGAATATCTACTTGATAAAACTACATGCTATCATGATACAACCAGTAAATTTATGCAAAAGTTAGCTAGAAACACCATAGGATTTATCAAGCTATTGATGAAGTGTTGTACTATAAATGGATGACACCAAAAAAAATTATTTGTAAGGTGAAATCTGTGTTGTTCCTCGTGCATCTTTATCAATTACATTGTGCTGTATAAATAATAAAAAAAAAAAAAGATCATGATTCATTATATGTAACTGTCCTTTTTCTGTGCTTTTTTTCATAGGGCTGTTCAAATTTTCATTTTGCCTTTCAGTCTGTTCTGTGTTTCTGTAACAAAATAGCAAAAACTGGATTACTCATAAAGAAAAGGCATTTATTTTTCTTTTCTAGAGTCTGGGGAGGTGCTGGCAATTGATTAGACTTTTTGCTGTATTATCCCATGGCAAAAAGTGAGAGGGCAAGAGAAACCAACAAAGGGCTGAATTTGCCTTTATTAAAAAAAAAAAAAAAAATTCTCAAAATTAAAAACCCACTCCCACAAAAAAGAAGACAGACCTCATGACTGAATTACCTCTCAAAGATACCACTTATTAACTCTCTTACAATGAGGATTACAATTCCAACACAGGAAACTTGGAGGGCACATTCAAACCATTGCAGCCACTCAAAGTGTATCAAGTCCTGCAGTGAGGTCACAATTTCTCAGCCTTACTGTCTTAACAACTCTAGTGAGCACACCTGCAAGTGCACTCAGCAGAGGGGTCTCATGTATAATACTACATAATGCCACAGGTTGGTTCTACCTGTTAATGGGCCCTAAATCGTTAGAACCTGTCTTACCTGAGGGATAAAACGTAGGATATTTCCTCCAAGGACAGCATGAACCCATGAACAAGGGCCATCCAGGGAAGGCTCCATTCAGCAGTGTGGAAAACTTCCTGTCCAAGTGAATGATCTATCTCCATGGTAGCCCCAGAGGTATAGATGGAAAGCAGGGGGAAGAGATGGTAAACTGCACAATGTAACTTTCATACCAGAGAGGTCAGAGAAATCCCAGTGTTTGACTGGATTATTTTTCTTTAGAAATGGAAACTTGAAGTAGAAATTATTGGGATTCATTGGAAAAAGACATTAGTGTTTTTATATATTTGGTTTGTGGCACTGGCAGAGCACACTACTGTGCACGCTGGGGTCTTATGGAATACAGTGCTCAGCCTGGGCTGAGGGAAGGGATAAGGTCTTTATCCTAAAACAATATTTTTTTTTTATACCTTCATTTGGTTTATTTATTTTTATGTGGTGCTGAGGATCAAACCTAATACCTCCATATGCTATGCAGGTGCCCTTAACACTGAGGCACAGCCCCAGCCCCTAAACAATATTTTTAACAAAGGGTTAACAGTCTAGAAGTTAAGAAAAATTAAAACTTGAAGCTCCCAATTAAGTAAATGAAAATTAAAACAAATTAAATCTATAAAACAAATCAAAATAACTGGAAATAATAAACATCTGTCCATAATAACTTTGAATATAAGTGGTCTCAACCTCCACTTAAAAAATATAGACTGGCTCCAAAGTACATGTATGAAGACATGAATTGGTGGTGTCAACATACTTTATATACAACCAGAGATATGAAAAATTGCGCTGTATATGTGTAATAGGAATTATAATGCATTCTGCTGTCATTTATTTTTTTAAATCAATATATATATTAGAATGGATTAAAGAAGAAAACCCAATCACCGGCTGTTTGCAAGAGAGTCATCTTCAAGACAAAGATGTCTATGGAGTGAAAGTAAAAGGATACAAAGAGATATTCTATGAAAATTGAGTCTGAAAACTAGCAGGAATAGCTATTCTCATGTATGACAAAGAAGATTTGTCATATAAGCAAAAATTAATCAGAAGAGACAAGGAAGTTCACTATATGATGTTAAAAAACAATAAAAGATACAATTATCAATATTTATGCCCCAAATGTTAGTACACCTTATTATATAAAATACTTCTTGACTTTCAGTCTCAATATAAAAATATTGGGTGATTTCAATGTACCTTTTCAATAAGAGAAAGATCACCCAGACATAAAATCAATAAAGGCAATTTTGATCTAAATGATACCATAAATCAAATGGACCTAACAAACATCTGCATAATATGTCGCCCAACAACAGCTGTACACTCTCTTCTCAGCAATTAATGGAACACTTTCAAAAATAGACCACGTTTTAGGACATGAAGCAAGTCTTAGCAAATACAGTAAAACTGATACTATCCTATGCATCTTATCATATCATAATGGATTAAAATTAAAATCAACAACAAGAATACTTCCAGAAACCACATAAACACATGGAAAGCAAACTATACTCTTTTAAATTTAGGAGGGCTGGATCATAGAAGAAAATGAATGGAGAAAAAAATCCCTACAACTAAACAAGAACAGCAATACTACATACCAAAATCTCTGGAACATTATAGAAGTGGTACTAAGAGGAAAGTTTATGGCATTAAGTATTCACATTAAAAAAAAAAAAGAAAAACAGAAAGATCACAAAAGATCATAAATATACCATCTTATGCTTCATCTCAAGCCCTAGAAAAGCAAGAACAAACTAATTCCAAAACTAGTAGAAGATGGGAAATAATTGTGGAGTAGAATAGAAATTAATGAAATCGAGAAAAAAAATAGAAGGGTCAATACAAAGAAGAGTTGGTTCTTTGAAAAGATAAACATGATTGATAAATTCCTAGCCAAACTACCCACTGGGCAAAGTTGTGCATACCTGTAGTGCTAGCAACTCAGAAAGCTGAGACAGGAGGATTGTTGAATTCAAAGCCACTCTAGCAACTTTATGAGACCAGTCTGAAAATAAAAATTTAAAAAGGTTTGGGGATGTGGCTCAGTGTTAAAGTGCCCCTGATTGGATCCCCATTATAAAAAATTAAAAAATAAAAATAAAAAACAACCAGAACAAAAATCAACAAAATTAGAGATGAGAAAGGGTATATCACCACAGACATTTCTGAAATTCAGAGTATAATTAGGGCATATTTTGAAAACTTACATTTCCATAAATCAGAAAATATAGAACACACTGACAAATTTCTAGACTCATATAACCTACCCAAATTGAACCAAGAGGATATAGAGAACCTAATAAGACCAATATCAATCAACAAGATTGAAGCAGTGATAAAAAGCCTCTCAACAAAGAAAAGCCAAGGACTAGATGAATTCTTAGCTGAGTTATACCAGACCTTTAATGAAGAACTAACACCAATCCTCCTGAAACTACTCCATGAAATAGAAAGGAAGGGAAGATTCCCAAACTCAGTCTATGAAACCAGTATCATCCTGGTATTAAAGCTTTTTAAAGGTACATCAAGGAAGAAAACCTATAGATCAATATCTCTGATGAACCTGGATACAAAAATCCTTAATTAAATATTAGCAATATGCATTCAATAACCCATTAAGAAGACTTACATCATGATCAAGTTGTATTCATCCTAGTGATCATGGTTGGTTCAACATACATAAATCAATAAATGTAATTCATCACGCAAACAGAATCCATGACAAAAATCACATGATCATCTTAATAGTTGCAGGAAAAAAAAAACAAAAAACTTTGACAAAATTCAGCAGCCATTCATGTTAAAAACCCTAGGAAAAAAAAAAAAAACAGGGATAGAAGCTTACCCTGTCATAAAGGCTATGTGACAAACTCCAGCCAATATCATACTGAATGGAGAAAAAAGAAAGAAAGAATTTCTCTAAAATCAGGAATAAGACAAGATTGTCCACTATCACTACTCCTATTCAATATAGTCATTGAAAGTCTAGTCAGAGAAATCAGGCAAGAGAAAAAAATTAAAAGGATAAAAATAGTAAAAGAAGAAATCAAATAATCTGTTTGCTGACATGATTCTATACTTAGAAGACCCAAAATTCTCCATCAAAATCTTCTAGAGCTGATAAACTCAGCAAACTAGCAGGATACATGATCAATAAAGGAAAATAAAAAGCTTTCCTATATTCCAATAATGAATTTACTGAGAAACAAATCAGGAAAACATCCAGTTACAGCAGCTTAAAAAAAAACACCTTAAGAATAAATCTAACGAAGGAATTCAGGTGAAAGACCACTACAGTGAAAATTATAGACAACTGAAAAAAGAAGTTAAAGATAACCTTAAAAGATGGAAAGACTTCCCATGTTCCTGAATAGGTAGACTTAATATTGTCAAAATGGCCATAGTACCAAAATCAATATACAGATTTAATGCAATCCCCATCAACATTCCAATGAGAGAGGCTGGGGTTGTGGCTCAGCCTAGTATGTGTAAAGAACTGGGTTGATCCTCAACACCACATAAAAATAAATAAATAAAATAAAGATATTTAAAAAATTCCAATGACATTCTTCACAGAACTAAACAAACAAACAAACAAAAATCAGCCCTAAAATTCCTGTGGAAGAAAAGACCCAGAATACCAAAAATAATATTGAGCCATATGAAACATGAGGGTTGGGGTTGTGGCTCAGTGGTAAAGCACTCATTAGCATGTGTGAGGTACTAGGTTTGATTCTCAGCACAAGATAAACATAAATAAATAAATAAATAAAATAAAGGTATTGTATTCGCCTACAACTAAAAAAATAAATGATACAGGAACCGGGTGCAGTGGTGCATGCTTGTAATCCCAGTGGCTTTTAGGCTGAGGCAAGAGGCTCATGAGTTCAAAGCTAGTTTCAACAAAAGCAAGGTGCTAAGCAGCTCAGTGAGACCCTGTCTTTAAATGAAAATACAAAATAGGGCTGGGGATGTGGTTCAGTGGTCGAGTGCCCCTGAGTTCAATCCCTGGTACTGAAAAAAAAAGAAAGAAAGATGCAGGAAGCATTACAAGACCAAATGTCAAATTATACTATAGAGCTATAGTTACAAAACTAGCATGGTATTGACATAAAAACAGATGTGAAGACCAGTAGAACAGAACAGAAAACTCAGAGACAAACATACGGACACAGTTAGCTGATCCTTGACAAAAGTGCCAAGAACATGAGTTGGAAGAAAGAATTTTTAACAAATGATGCTGAGACAACTGAATATCCATGTGCAGAAAAATGAAACTAGATCCCTACTCTTACCCTGAACAAAAATCAACTCAAAGTGGAACAAAAACCTAGACATTAGATCAGAAACACTGCAACTGCTAGAAGATAGGGTCAATCCTCCAATATACAGGCAATGACTCCCTTAATAAGGGATTCTTTCGAATTAAAAGGCTTCTGCACAGCAAAGGAAACAAGAGCATGTAGAGACCACCCACAGAATGGGAGAAAATCTTGCCAGCTACTTTTTTGTTGTTGTTGTTCTTATGCAGTGCTGAGGATCAAACAGTGTTTCACACATGCCAGGCAAGTGCTCCAACACTGAGCCACAGCCACAGGCTTTGCCAGCTATTTTTCCAACAGTAGATTGAAAACCAGAATATATAAAGAACTCAAAAAGTTTAACACAAAATAAATAAATAAATTGAATTAAATAAAAATAAAAAACCCAAGCAATAAATGGAAAAAAGAACTAAACAGACGTTTTTCAAAAGAAGAAATTCAAGCAGCCAAAAAAATATACTAAAAAAATGTTCAAAATCCTAATCAGTCAGGGAAATGCAACTCAAAACTACAGAGATTTCCTCTCACTTCAGTTAAAATGGAAATCATCAAAAATATAAGTAATAATAAATCCTGGTGAGGATGTGAAGAAAAAAGTATACTTACACAATGTTGGCGTGGCTGCACATTAGTACAATCACTTTGGAAATCGAAATGGATATTCCTCAAAAGACTACTAATGAATCAACAATATGACCAAACTATCTTAAACTCTTTGGTTTTATCTAAAAATACAAAATCATCACATTATAATTATACATGCATGTCAATGTTTATATAAGCACAATTCACAACAGCCAAGATATAAAATCATCCTAGTTGTCCCCCAATAGATAATTGGATAAAGAAAATGTGGTAATATACACAATGGAGTTTTATTGTGGTCATAAAGAAAAATAAAATCATGTCATTTGCTGGTAAATGAATAGAGCTGGAGAACATCTTGCTGAGTGAAATAAACCATACTCAGAAAGTTAAGGGTTGCATGTTTTCTCTTATATATGGAAGCTAGAGAGAAATAAGGAATTAAAATAAGTTGGGATCTCATAAATAAGAGAAAGAACAATGGAGTAGTGAAAAGGGAATGAGGGGGGGACAGGAAAGGGAAGTAATACTGATAAAATTAACCAAACTATGGCATGTGCATGTATGAATATATCACAACGATTTCCACTTTTATGTGTAAGTATAATGCGCCAATTAAAATAAATCAATAAAAATGAAATACAATTTTTAAAAGTCTATGAAATTAAAAAAATTATTAGAAAAGCAATGAAACTAAAATCTGATTCTTTGAGAGGATCAATACAATTGAGAAACTTTACCCAGGCTTTCCAAGCTAAAAAAGAGAGAACAAATTTAAATTACTCAAATAAATGAAAGAGAGGCCAGAATTACTGACCCCATGGATATTGAAAGCATAAAAAAGGATATGATTCTTTTCCTCTATGCTACTAATCCTTGAAATTATTGTTCCAGCTCTTACATGGCCAATCCATGCCCATACTTAGGTTATATGTCACCGAGCCTTTAATAAGTTTAAGAAAAGACATAATACAAACTACTTTATTCCACAGTTTGATAAACAGATGAAATGTGTAATTCCTTAAAGGGCTTAATATTCTAAAGCTCACAGAGGAAATAATCTGAATTACCTATATTTATTAAATAAACTGAATCAATATTAATAACATTCCAAGGCCATATGGTTTCATTGGTGAAACCTTCAAATTCTTATTAATCAAAATATCTGTTAACCATATCATGCAATATCTATGCTCTTAAGCATTTATCCAATTGAGATGAAAAATTATATCCACACAAAAATTTTTTCAAGAATAGGCACAGCAGCCTTACCTAGTCACCCAAACTGGAAGCAAACATGATGCCCCTCAAGAGATGAATGGATAGGCATCTTTTAGTTCATTTGTACAGTAGAATATTTTAAAAAGTGAGTTCTCATGTGATGACAAAGACACAAAGAAACCTTAAATAAATACTGATTAGTGAAACAAGTTAATGTGAAAAAGCTACATGATCTATGATTCCAATTAGATGACATTCTGGAAAAGACAAAACTGTAGGTACGGCTTTTAGGCAAAGAGAAAGCAATTAATTAGTAAAGAATGAGAAATTTTTAGTGAACATGACAATATGAATATTTTGAAATCAGAAATATATACATACAGATGGGAAACTTAATGTAACTATGGATTTAAGATAAAAATAATATATCAATTTGTGTTCACTAATTACAGCAAAAGGCCAGGCATGGTGGTGCAAGCCTGTAATCCCAGTGAATTGGCAGGCTGTGGCAAAAGGGTACAAGTTCAAGGTCAGCCTGGGTAACTTTACAAGATGCTCTCTCAAAATAAAAAAAATAAAAAGGACTGAAGATACAGCTTAATGGTAGAGCTCTTGTCTAGCACGTATGAAGCCCTCAGTTTAATCCCCAGTACCAGAAAAAAATTTAGCAAGTGTACCTAATTAATGAAAGATGCTAGTAAAGGAGGTAACCTTGTGACCATGGTGTAAGGAAGGAACATGGGAACGAGGTGTATTATTGATCCAATTTTTATATCAATTGAAACCTCTTCTAGATTAAAAAATTTACTAACTTAATGGCAATAATCTGGCATCATAGTTTCAGAGAAAAGATCTAAAGCACTAATGTTCAGAAATCAGGTAATTTTAGAATACTAGTTGGAAATGTCATCTACCATTAAATGAAACACACTTGATTTTTAATGCACTTTCTAAAATTCTGTGGTTGTAGCACTATCAATTGACTAGGTAAATTAAAAATTTCACATTAAAAAAAACTGCTAAACCTCTTCATAGTTTTCTTTTACTGAATAACCTACAATTATTATTCTTGACTCAAACTAATTATTGAATTTCTATAGTACCTTCAGATGAATCATACTGGTTGAACCCAGAGGTAAGGCAGAACTAGAATTTTTAAGGTAGAGGAACTTTATCAAATGGATTAATCCGCTGATGAGGTTATATCCCTTATGATCCAATCACTTACCAAAAGCCCCACCCCTGGACATTCAGGCATTGGGGATCATGTTTTCAACACATGAGCTTTCAGGGGATATTCCAGATTCAAACCATAACAGGCACCTATAGAAAACATAAAGCTCTTCGTGGATGATATATCTGTCAAGTCAACTTCTGAGTGAAAAAATTTAAAACTCTTAATCTAAAGAGGAAATTTTACTTCAGAAGATAGTCCCCCTAATATACAATGTACAACCTGACACTGCCAATTTTCTATGCCTTTTTGAATAAGGAATTCAATTGGTAAGACTCTATCTCCTTCTCCTAAGTAAACACTCTAAAACCTATAATGTACATGATTCATTTTATTTTTCATATTTGATATCAACTGGGAAAAGAATTTACAAAAGCAACATTTCTATTTTAGACAAAGAAAGGTGATTTTACCTTACTGGGCCAGGTCTTTGCCTCCTCCTTAAGAAGTTCCTCTTCATCTGGGAAAATTAGAAGAACACAGAATAATTGTAAGCTCATCTGTGGTGCTGCTCATTAACTACTCCAGGAACTTTGCTTGATATGAACAAAGGACTAGACTAAATGATGTTGGTGATCAATAAGTATGGACTGAGCTGCTGCTGGACCATTCTCCTTAATGGAAAAAGAAAGGCAAAGAGAATAGCAGGAGGGAAATGACAAAACAGTCTTTGGCTTTTCAGGTAATTGCCTAAAGCAACATGAAATAATTCATCTCTAACTGGATATAAACTAAAATCTTATGATTAAATGACAGAGTCCCATCACTTCTTCAGACCATTTATATGTAGAATTGCCACTACTTTTTTATTTTTATTTATTTATTTTTATTTATTTTTATTTTTTATTCTAATTTGTTAAATGACAGCAGAATGTATTATAATTCATATTACACATATAAAGCACATTTTTTCATATCTCTGGTTGTATAAAAAGTATGTTCACACCATTCCTGTTTTTATACAAGTGTTTAGGGTAATGATGTCCATCTCATTCCACCATCTTTTTTACCCCCTTGCCCCTTCCCCTCTCCTCCCTCCCCTTTACCCTATCTAGAGTTTGTCTAATCTTCCCATGCTCCCCTTCCCAACTCCACTATGAATCAGCCTCCTTATATCAGAGAAAACATTTGGCATTTGGTTTTGGGGGATTGGCTAACTTCACTTAGCATTATATTCTCCAACTCCATCCATTTACCTGCAAATGCCATGATTTTATTCTCTTTTATTGCTCAGTAATATTCCATGTGTATATATATCACATTTTCTTTATCCATTCATCTACTGAAGGGCATCTAGGTTATTTTTTTATTATTATTAGTTGTTCAAAACATAGCTCTTGACATATCATATTTCATACATTTGATTCAAGTGGGTTATGAACTCCCATTTTTACCCCGTATACAGATTGCAGAATCACATCGGTTATACATCCACGTTTTTACATACTGCCATACTAGTGTCTGTTATATTCTGCTGCCTTTCCTATCCTCCACTATTCCCCCTCCGCTCCCTTCCCCTCCCATCTTCTCTCTCTACCCCATCTACTGTAATTCATTTCTCTCCCTTGTTTTTTTTTTCCCTTTCCCCTCACTTCCTCTTATATGTAATTTTGTATAACGATGAGGGTTTCCTTCCATTTCCATGCAATTTCCCTTCTCTCTCCCTTTCCCTCCCACCTCTCATCCCTGTTCAATGTTAATCTTCTTCTCATGCTTTTCCCCACTACTCTGTTCTTAGTTGCTCTCCTTATATCAAAGAAGACATTTGGCATTTGTTTTTTAGGGATTGGCTAGCTTCACTTAGCATAATCTGCTCTAGTGCCATCCATTTCCCTGCAAATGCCATGATTTGTCATTTTTTGCCACTACTTTTTTTAACATCTACCAAGCCTATTTCAACCTCCATAGATCCACTTGCTGATTCTGCATTTGTAATTCATTATATAGAATTTTCCTCTAGATGATATACACATTTTATTAGGGGAATGGATTTAATATCAGCCACAAGATAAAAATGTATTTCATTACTGATCCCTTGTTGTAAAAATAATAAATTATTCATGAGTGGAAAGTACTGACATTATTACTTTTAAAAAATAACCACTACAAATCATGTATTGTACCTTCTAGTCTTCCTTATCTATTCCATGTGTTTGTATGCATTGTGTGAAGAGGCTGTGTATTTTCATACCAGCCAACCCAACAGTGGGATAAGGCATAATGGATATCTGGCCCAATGGAGCGCTGAATCTCTATAACTCAGCTCTGTATGAGAGTTGCAAAAAGATTGATACTCCAGGATAACCTGGCACTGTCCACAGGTTATGGAGCTCATAGGATTTCAGCACTTCTAGGGTTTATAATTATACTGGCATCAAATATTCTCAAAGGCTCCCACTACCTGTTATCAACTTTTGGACTGGTATTGAGGAGTGACCCAGCACTAAGAGTTTGACTGGTTGACCCGAAAGGTGCGTCCCAACTCTGACAATCTATGAAATGACTTAAAAGCATCAGGGCTTCAAAATGCTTTCCACATGACTATGATAAAGTCTATGATACAGTATACTTGCCCTGGAGTATGTGACCTCTGACACTGCCTTATAATGTGGGGTTATGTAGAGGATTTCTACAGGTGAGGATAATTTCAGACACACAGATGACATATGTCCCTTGTATAGTGACTAGTGATCCCAAGACAGGTCTCAGGGTATCTAAGTGAGTCCTGGGATTCTATGTGTTTGGGATTTATTTAATTTGAGAATTTATCAAGCACTAAATTAAAAAGTACAAATTTTCCCCCATTTCAACTGCTAAATGGTATTGGTATTCATCTATACAATATTAAAAAAATTTTAAACTATGGGATTTGGTTTATATTCATTAATCGTTAAATGTTACATCCAAAAGGATATTAAACATCAGTGGTTACCACATTACATAATAGTATATTTTGGAATAGATACCAGAGGACAGTTTGGCTATGTTCCTGAGGACTCTTGGGATTATCAGCCCTGGGGTCAGTTGCCTAATGCTGCCTGGTATCCTGTACCTCAGGCTCACAGGTAACAAATATTATACTTATAATATAAACAAATTATAATTATCCTGACAAAAAGTACACGATACAAGTATGTGGAAATCTATAAGCTTAGGAATATAAAGTAGACTTCATAAAATAAAGATGTCTACAATACCATTATTCTTTTACAAATCATCTAATCAATATCAAAATTCTAAAAGTATTTTGAAATGCTTCCTGAATTAATCTCTTTGGAACAGACTAACAAGCAAATTCCTGAAAATTTACTATTCCATGCAATTCTTACAAACACCCCCTTTACACCCTTTGAACCTACTGAATTGTCTCCTTGTGACTGTGGACCTAATGGTATATGTGGGTCATTAGTTTTTTTTAGAATGTACTATGAAGGTTCTGACATGTTTGTACTGCCCATAGACCAGGATTCTTTGTGGCACTAAAAAGCTACATAATTAACATACACAATATCATAGAATCCCAGAATCTGAGAATTGGATCATTCATGCACTAATAGAGACAGTGACTTGGTCAGTGGCAGAAAATAGCTGGACTCTGAGGTCTCTGGACCATGAGAGCTGTGTACCATTCTT
This sequence comes from Marmota marmota marmota, assembly GCF_001458135.2. Taxonomy (NCBI): domain Eukaryota; kingdom Metazoa; phylum Chordata; class Mammalia; order Rodentia; family Sciuridae; genus Marmota; species Marmota marmota. The sequence goes on from NW_025999898.1 coordinate 4,500,819, forward strand.
CCAAGAGGGGACCTGTAGGACTGCCTGGTGGTACTTGCACAAGATGCTCAGTAAGAAAAATTCAAAGAAGTCCTGGCCTGGAGGCTAGGCCCTTTGCTCACTGATGGGAACTAATTAGCTCTGTTCCTTCTGGCCTGAGCTGGGACCATTGTCTGTGATTTTTCTCAGGGTTCCTCCAAGGAATAAAGCAAACCTTAATCTCAGTCTAGTGTGAGCTGAGCTCCAGCACCAAGATTCAGAGGGTAGGAAATAAAAAGGGAAGTCGGGAGCAGCCCAGCCCCACTGTGTCCACCATAGCCTGGATGGACCCTTCTCCTCTTCCTGTTCCTTTCTCACTATACAGGTAAGAAAAAGCCTCAAAAAAATGGGGTAGCCTGCTGCCTGATTCTGTCTTTTCTGGTTCAGAATCATAAGAAATTTCATTCTGGTTCATACACACTTACCTCTGGTATCTTTGTCTGCAGGTTCCTTCTCCCACTGAAGCCAGATTTAAAATAGGCAGTCAGCGTAGATAGATAAATTAGGCCAGATTAAAGAAATCAGTTTTGGGTCTGGAAGGTTGAAGACTGAGCTATGGAAGACAGAAATGATAATATTCCCAGAGCCAGCCTACACTGAGCCTCCTAAAGAATTTTAATAAAACAACTCCTGAGCAGAGAGGGAACTGCTAATTAATTCGCCCTAGGCCCCCTTTCCTCCCCATCATTCCACTCTGGCCCCTCCAGCCCACCTGTTTCCTATTCCCCCACCCCCCACCGCCGATCCCAATCACATATACAAAATGAGGGGAAATGAACAAGGAAGAAGAATGCAAAAGAACAAAGAGAACCTAGATGTATAAAAGTGATGTGACTTTCTCATCCCACAGACTCCACCTTTTGGGTTCTACTTACTATCCTTTAAATAAAGCTTACTTTCTACTCCATGTTTGCCTCAGTGAGCTTCTGTGGTATTATACTTCAACATTCAGGGAAGCAGGACTTCATCAAGGTAACCATCAACCAGTGTTATCACCATCTGATCCTGACTCAGCTGCCTTTCCTCTTTCTATCTCCCAGAACATCTGGCAGACTCACTTGCACCCTGAGCAGTGAACTCATGGTTGGTTACTTCATGACAAGCTGGTGCCAGCAGAAGTGAAAGAGCCCTCCTCATTATCCCCTGAACTGCAAACTCAAGTAAGCACCAGAGCTCCAGGATCCCAAGCTGTTCCTCTGGACTGAAGGATGCACTGGCCAATACAGGACTTTTGCTCATCTCTGGGTTCCAACATGGGGAAGAGGCTAATTATCACTGTGTAATCTGGTCCAATAGTGCTCCTCATAGTACCAGAGATTGGACAAAACCCTTATCCTGACTGTTCAGGATCCTAGAGTATGATTTTTCAAGTTTTAAATTAACTTTCATATATACTACCTATATATAGTAGAAGTTTCTGGGTCACAAAGAATGCCCTCCCAATTTTCCAACAATGATTCCAATGTTCTTCAAGGTTTCTAAAGTCTCACACAAACTAAAAGCAAACAAAGAAAACTCATGCCAAAGAAACTGCCTGGGGATCCATATTAAGCAGTGAGATGCTTTTATAATCCGAGGCTAAAGAGCTGGTTGTCTTTCTGGAAGAAAGAAAACAACTTTTTTCTTTTGGTCACTTTCCACTTCCCCATCTGACCCATCTCTTCCCTGTTTTTGCCCATGACCAACATGTGCTCAGGCTTTGGTTTCTGCTGTCATTTGTGCTCCTACAAGTTCTGATTCTCTTAACTGGGTCAACCTTTATGGGGTTGGTGAAAATAAAACCATTTCAATGCAAACAGAACACTAGGCTGCAGAAACTGTAACAACAGCTAGAGACTGGGAGAAGACAGGAGAGGAGAGGTTCAACACGTGTGACACAGGAGACTCCGGTTCTCTCTGCCCAGCTGCCTCAACATTCCCTACATCTGGCCCAGGCTTTGTGGATCATTCCTTGAGCTCTTAAACCTTAGGGAAACTGAGTTCTCTTAGAAAACACCCACCCAACACCAGTCAAACACTGATAATCCCCCAAATTCCACTCCTCTTTAAGGGTTTCAGCTGTGATCTTTCATTCCCTGCCAGGTGGAAGCAGGCGTAGTTCAAATTGCCCAGCTGGGATAGTGACACTGGGTTCAGTGACAAGCTGAGTCTTCATACCCACCCAGTGTCAACAAGACTAAGCAAGCATAAACAATATGTGCCAGAGGGGAGAAACCAGTATTCCTAGTCCCCCTTTTCCAGGTTTTTGGCAGGAGCCAGGGGGAGTTTAACTTCAATCCCCACCGTTAACAATGGGGGTTGAATGATACAAGGCAGAAATAGTTAAATTAAAATAATTTACCCTGAGGAGGCATCAATACTGAGCCCTTATATGATGAAATACAACCCAACTTAGTGTAAAAATGACTAAAAGCTTAACTTCAGAGTACAGATACTCCTCACCTTATGATGGGTTTATGTCCCAGTAAACCCATCATAAGTAGAAAATACTTTTTAAGTCAAAAATGCATTTAATAGCCAGGTATGATGGTGGACACCTGTAATACCAGTGGCTTCAGAAGCAGAGGCTGGAGGATCATGTGTTTAAAGCCAGCCTCAGCAACTTAGCAAGGCCCTAAGCAACTCAGTGAGACCCTATCTCTAAATAAAATATAAAAAGGGATGGGGGACGTGGCTCAGGGGAGATCCTTGGACCTCTTTATTATCTCCTAAACTCACTGGTGACTGTAGGGCCTTGGTTCCCACTTGGTATTAACAGTACTAGATAGGGACTGAAAGGCAAGATAGTTGGTAGTTGTCCCTCCTCCCCACCCTGATGTCAAGGCAGTCCAATTAAGTTCAGGGAGGAGCTGAGCTACTGTCATACAGAAACAAAGTAGTTCCATTCAGCTCTAGAATGCCCTCTCCTTACTGTCAGTTGGATCCATCAGAAAGCTTATCTTATACCTAAGCCAACAAATCGTGTGAAACACTATATACAGCTTTCCCCAAGATGTCAGTAGACCAAAGCAGTGAGTCAGGACACCATTCTGCCGGAACCAATGGGAAGCTGAACCCCATGTCCTATGATACACCTAATAGAAGGGTCCCTTGATAAAAAGAAGATTAAATAGGAGCCATACTCTCATAATATATACAATATTGAGATATAATAAAAAAGTAAATTATAGAATTGAAAAATACAATAAATAAATTTATCAAAATCTCCAGAAGGACTCAAGAAATGGTAACACTGAAACTGAAACCCAGGCAATTAAGAGAAGATATTTAACACCTGAAACCAACTCCCATGGTTCACATTTAATGCTTTTCTCATTGGTCTGAGTTAGAAGTTACAGAAGGTACTTCTTCCCACGGGG
>NW_025999898.1:4505854-4515257 GCF_001458135.2 Marmota marmota marmota
ATGTGCCTATGGGGACCTGCTTTTCTCTGGCTCCTTATCTGCTCAGGCACACACATTCTCCCCCACCCTACCTCCAAGATGCCATGCGATGACCAGCCACCATGCCCTTTCAATATGATGTTCTGCATCACCTCAGGCCCAGAGCAATGGAGCCCCAGTATCTCTAAAACAGCCCTAAATTATCTTTTCCTCCTTTAAAGTTGTTCTTCCAGGTATTTTGGTCAGAGCAACGCAAAGCTAATTAACATGACAGCCATGAGAAGACAGACACAAAAGGAATGTCACATGAAAATGGAGACATTTAAGAGATTGGACTTCTGCAGCTGCAGGCCAATTAGCACACAAAATTGTCCACAAACAACCAGAGGTCAGGAAGAGGAGGCAAGAAAGGATTTCCTGATAGGTTTCAGAGAAAACATAGCAGAAGAGAAGGAGGAGGGTATGCCCCAAGTGACCCACCTCTTCCAACTAGGCTTCATCTTCAAAAGTTTCCATAACCTCCCAATTGTGCCACTAGCTGGGGACCAAGCATTAAACACATGAGCCTTAGAAGGACATCCCACATCTAAACTATAACATGCCACCTCTGGCTCTCAAAGGCTTATGTCCATCTCACAATCCAAACTGTATTCAGTCCCCATATCCCCATATCTTTTAACAGATCTGGCAATTTGCAAAAGTCTAATTCAAAAGTCTCCTCTGAGACTCAAGGCAAACTCTTAGCTGTGAGCCCTTGTAAAAATTAAAAAATGAATATAAATTTCCAACCTTCAGTAGAACAAGGAAAATATTCCTATTCTAAAGAAGAAGAATGGGGAAAATAACAAGGAAGAATCAGACCAAAGCAAGACCCAGCAGTGCAAACATAAATCCTGTAGGTTCTGTCTGATTTCCAGCAGTGTGATGTGAGCGCCAAAGGGCATAGACAGCCCTAACCACACAGCTCTGCTTGTTGCAGCCCATATGGCCACTCTTTTGAACTGGCTCTGCTCACTGCCAGTAGCTTCCTCAAAAGATGAGATAAGCCACTGTCCTGGCTTCTCTAACTTCCCAGGGTCACCATTGCAGCTTCAGCTTTGCTTTCAGTTTCAGCTTCACTTTCACTACTTCAAGTATCTCCCTCAGGGTCTGATGGGATCTTGAAGCTTTCACACATTGCCTGGCCTCCGATGTCTTCCTTTGAAACCTAGTTGGAAGCCTCAGTGACTCTATAACTCTTGCTTTTTTCCTGCCTGTAAAACCAGTACCATGTGTGACACCAAGGTCTGCTGCCAGAGGGAGCAATATCCAGGCCCACTGGGACCCAAAGCTGCACCAACCTCCAAGTGCTTGAATAAAGGAACATGATGAAACAAATCCTGGGGAAGCAACTTCCTAGGCTGCCCTGGGTAAACAGGGTAACCCAGCACTCTTCCCTATAAGTCTTTCAAATAAATTTATACTTTCACACCCTTGAGCCTGTGATGGGTGAAGTCTGGCCAATTCCTGAGGCATCTTCAAAGCATCTTTCCTATTGTCCTGATACAAAGTCCTTGGCTTCTTTTTTCACAATTATGATCATATTTGAGTTCATATTTCTACCTTTCATAAACTGCTATTATCACTTAAGAGAAATATAAGGCATTTTAAGGGGCTAATCTTTTCAGCAACCACACCTCTGATGGCCCCAACTTTATGCGGGCTTCTCTTCTGGCCAGACTGCAAATTTTTCCAATCTCTTCTTTCTGTTTACAATTCTCATTGTAAATCTAGGTAAGAGCTCACAGCAATACCCATGCCATTGTCTGAATGCTGAACTGCCTTGATATTTCCTCCACCAGATTTATTAGTCCATCACCGTTAAATTCATCCTCACAAAGTCTCGTGGCATAGACAAAATGTAGACAAGAATGTAACATAAATGGCTTCTAGTCTAATTCCCTAGAGTCCTCATTTCCCCCTGAAACTTCAGGAACATAGCTTTTACTCTTGGCATTCCTAATAGCATTATGGTATTCTAAGCTCCCACCAGAATTGACAATTGTGCTCTGTTAACAACATTCTAAGCTTTCTCTATCCTGATACTCCAATTTTTTTCCAAACTCTTCCAATAAACCAATTCCAAAGGTTTTTGAACCACAATGTCAGATATAGTCACAGTAACAATTTCACTCTTGGTACCAATTTTGTATTTAAGCTTTTCTTCACTGTGAGAAAATACCTGGGAAATTCAACTTAGAAGACAAAAAAATTTATTTTGGTTTACCATTTCAGAGATTTTAGTCTATGGTCACTTGACTCCATTGTTTCAGGATATCATTGGTGTGGAAGAATATCATTTTGCAAAGCACATAGTAGAGCAAAGAAGCTCACTTCATGATAACCAAGAAGCATAAGGAAAAAGAAGGTTCAAGGACAAGATATACCCTTAAAAGGTATGCCCCCAGTGACCCACCTCTTCCAACTAAGTCCCACCTTCTTCTAAAGTTCCATTACTTCCCAACTGTGCCACCAGTGGGGTACAAAACCTTCAAAACATGAGACTTTGGGGAACATATAGCAAAGCTCTAAGAAACTAATACACCAAAAAAATCAACACAATTATATTTCTGAATTTGTGTGCATTTTTTTCAGTTTGGCCCTCAATAATCCACAATTATAATCATATTTGTGCCCTTATTTCAGCCTTATATAAACTGCTATTGTCACTTAAAATTAACAGAATGTATTACTGATTCAAAACTATATAAATATATATTCGAAACTATATAAATATATAATCTTAACATATTGGTTAAAATTATTAGTAGTAATACAAAATTCTAGCAAAATAGGTGAAAGACCTCTACAACAAAAACTATACAACATTAAAGAAAGAAATTAAAGAAAACCTTAGAAGATGGAAAGATCTACCTTGTTCTTGGATAGGCAGAATTAACATTCTCAAAATATTATATAGATTTAATGCAATTCCAATCAAAATCCCAATGACATTACTCATAGAAATAAAAAAAAGCAGTCATGAAATTCATCTGGAAAAATAAGAGACCCAGAATTGCTAAAGCAATCCTTAGCAAGAACAGTGAAGTGGGTGGCATCACTATACCAGACCTTAAACTATACTACAGAGCAACAGTAACAAAAACAGCATGGTATTAGCACCAAAACAGACTGCTAGACCAATGATACAGAATAGAGGATACAGAGACTAACCCACTTAATTACAGTTATCTTATAATTAATTATACAAAGGCGCCAAAAAGCCAAAAACATACATTGGAGAAAAGATAGCCTTTTCATCAAATGGTGCTGGGAAAACTGGAAATCCATATGCAACAAAATGAAATTAAACCCCTATCTCTCACCATGCACAAAACTCAACTTACAGTGGCTCAAGTACCTAGGAATTAATAGAAGAAAAGTAGGCACAAATCTTCATCATATCAGATCAGGCCCCTACTTCCTTAATAAGACTCTTAATAGCACAAAAATTAAAATCAAGAATTAATAAATGGGATAGATTCAAACTAATAAGCTTCTTCTCAGCAAATGAAACAATCAGTGAGGTGAACAGAGAGCATACATCTTGGGAGCAAATCTTTACCCTTCACACATCAGATAGAGCACTAATCTCTAGAATATATAAAGAACTCAAAGAGCTAAACACCAAAAAAACAAATAACTCAATCAATAAATGGGCCAAGGACCTGAACAGACACTTTGCAAAAAAGAATATGCAATGAATCAACAAATACATGAAAAATGTTCAACATCTCTAGCAATTAGAGAAATGCACATCAAAACGACTCTAAGATTTCATCTCACTCCTCTCAGAATGTCAGCTATTAAGAACACAGAGAACAGTAAGTGTTGGTGAGGATGTTGGGGGAAAAGGCACACTTGCACATTGCTGGTGGGACTGCAAACTATTGCAGCCAATGTGGAAAGCAGTATGGAGATTCCTTGAAATACTGGGAATGGAACCACCTTTTGACCCAGCTATCCCACTCCTCAGTGCATACCTAAAGTACTTAAAAACAGTATACTACAGGGACACAGCTACATCAATGTTTATTGCAGCATAATTCACAGTACCTAAACTGTAGAACCAACCTAGATGCCCTTTTATAGATGAATGAATAAAGAAATGGTATATATACACAATGGAATATTACTCAGCATTAAAACAGAATAAAATCATGGCATTTGCAGGTAAATGGATGGAGTTGGAGAATATAATGCTAAGTTATCCAATCCCAAAAATCCAAATGCAAAATATTTTCTCTATTATAAGGAAGTTGATTCATAGTAGGGTTGGGAGAGGGAGCATGGGAAGATTAGACAAACTCTAAATAGGGCAAAGGGTAGGAAGGTGAAGGAAGTGGGGTATGGGGTAGAAATAAGGGAGGAATGAGATGGACTTCATTACCCTAAGTACATGTATGAAGTCACGAATGGTATGAATATATTCTGTATATAATCAGAGATATGAAAAACTGTGCTTTATATATGTAATATGAATTATAATGCATTCTGCTGTCATATATAACAAATTAGAATTAAAAAAATAAAAAAGAAAAGCAAAATGAAAGCAAACACCAATAAAAAACTTATCTTGAACTTCATGCCTCATCTTGCCCCATCTCCATATTAGATTCTCCTCTACATGATCCCCCTCACATTATATACCATCATGGTGACCTAGAAAGGGATTAATTCCTTTATGCAACTCAGGGCATGTCCTGGAGTTAGTGCAGAGGTAATTCACAGACTAATCACATGCCTGTAAGATGTGGTACCTAGAAAGGAAAAGAAAGGGACAGTTTTGCCCATGTGGTCCCACCATGTATATTCCTCTGCCTTTCACCCTGAGTTCATATTGGTTCATGTCCTATGGATATTAGGAGCTAGACAAGAAGACACAGGTCAAGTGTTTCACATTTTACAAAGCTCCAACTCTGAGAATATCACCTTTCTAATGTCCCTGCAACTGGTCAACCTAGGCCATGCTCCTCTGGGAGATAGTAATCTGAAACTCAGTTGTCTCTGGATAGTAGAAAGCAGAGAAAAAAGGGGGGAAAAAAAGTTCATTGTAGTCTTCTCTTCCCATAGTGAGTAACATAATAGAGAAGGTTCAAAAAGTGAAATCAATGGCACCACTTTCCACAATCACCTGGTGCCCTTTCTTCACCTGTTCTTCCTCAGATGAGAACCAAACTCAGAGGCTGAGTACAAGCACCTCCTCTCCTTTAGCCACACATTCCAGGCTGGGGAGGCCTCCTGTTCCCATACCAACAGAACTGCTTTCCAGGCCACCTCTGGGGCATTGCTGAGATTCTCCATCTCACTGGGTCCTGATCACAGAGATGCTGTTTCAGTCACCCTCTTCCTCTGTGTGATGGGAGGTGGCATCAGAATAAGCCTAACTCTTGTCTCAGGGTGAACTCTTCCCATCACAACACAGTCCAGCTATTGAGAGTCCTCAACACACTCTCCTTATTTCCCCATCTTGGGTTCTTCTCAGTTCCTACCTAGGTTACTCTGTCATTACCCATTAAAAGTATAATATACTTAGTCCAAGAGCCACCTCAATTTTCAAATAGTACACCCCAATTAGTTTCAAAGGGCAGAAATGTCTAGGGAGAAAATAAGGTTCAATAAAAGTAAATGTGTAATACCTTTCAGGAGTCATGCAGAATGGAAGAAAAAAAGTCCCTAAGCTTAAAACACCTCACACCAGTTAGAGTAGCTATTATCAAAAAGACAAAAAAGAGTCAATATTGAAAAGAATGTGGAAAAAAGGAACTCTAATACACTGAGAGTTGGTATACTTTTGAAAAATAATAGAAATTCTTCAAGATAACTAGAAATAGAACTGCTATTAGGACCCAGCAATTCCTCTACTGAGTATATATTCAATGGAAATAAAGTACATAGGTCAAAAAATTACCTGCATTCACATGTTTATTATACCACTATTCACAATAGCTAACATAAGGAATGAACCATTCATCTACAGATGAATGGATAAAGAAAATGTGGCATATATACAAATGAAATATTAAACCACCATAAAAAAGAATTTCTGTCATTCCCAGCAACATGGATGGAACTGGAGAAAATCAGGTTAATAAGTGTAGTAAGTCAGGCAAAAACAGTATGTTCTCAGTTACATGAGGGAGCTAAAAAGTGACCAGAGGCTGGAAATGGAGAGGGAGAGAGCAGGATGGGAAGAGTATGATTAACCAGTGCAAAATGCAGTTGTACATGAGGGATAACTTCCAACATTTATACCCAACTGGATGGCTACAGTTGACAAAAATTAACTGAATATTTTAAAAGAGCTAGAGGATTGATTGATTGATTGATTGATTCATACATACATACATACATACATACATAGCAGGGATTGAATCCAGAAGCCCCTAACCACTGAGTCCCATCTCCAGCCCTTTTTAATTTTTGAGACAGGGTCTAAGTTGCTCAGGACCTTGCTAAATTGTTGAGGCTGGCTTTGAACTTGCAATCCTCTGCCTCGGTCTCCTGAGCCACTGGAAATATAGATGTATACCACCATGCCTGGCCAATAGAGAGGATTTTGAATGTTTCTAACACAGAGAAGTGTCTGGGGTGATAGATATGCCAATCACCTTAACCTGATCATTGCACACTGTATACAGGTATTGAAATGTCACACTTATCCTATAAGCATATGCAATTACTACATATTAATTAAAAATTCATTTTTAAAACATGACTTCTTATAGCACCAAACTGACATAATTATAGCAATAGACCTAAAGGAGTGAGAATTTCTGACTGTCCAGGACCCCCTAATTCCAGCAAAGCCTTTTGATGGACCCAGCTGAATAACAGGTCCTTTTCAACCTACAGATTCAAATCCATTTCAACTCAACATTTACTGTTTCTTAATTAACTTCCCTTAAAATACATACATTACTTTTTGGTTTTGAAATTTTCATTCTCTTATAAGGACACCTGGATATAGTTGCCAAGTCTCTTTTCATCTTTATCAAAACTCTATCTACATTTCTGTGTTTTTAAATGTTTCCTTGATTATTCAGGTTTCAGTAAATACATGCTTCTTATATTTTCCTAACAATAATGTTCCTTAACTGTAACAGGACTTTTCATGCCATAGTAGAAATTTCCTATATTCCCCTACTTTAATTACAGTCTGTCTCCTCTGACAATTCTGACACTCTGTCCTATCTCTTCTAGATATTATAATGTTCCTTCTACCACTGGCTTAAGGTCTCCTGAGATGTGTTGCTGTCTTCTCTGTCCACTTATAACTCACTTTACATACTTGGGCCTCCAAGAAGTGGTCTTTTTTACCAAAGTAAGAGGCTCAGGAGTCCTGACCCTGGGGATCAGCAATGAATGAGCTAGCAGAAGTGGAAGCCGCTGAACAACCTGGACACCTCTGATGCAAAAAGCTTCAAGGGAAGAAAGGGCTCCACTTATGCCAGTTCCTCCCATTCCATGGGAACAAAATGATCTACCAGTCTGGTACAAACTCCTCTTGGAGGAATGTCCATAAATCAACATACACAGGACTTTAACAGGAGTCCCTACATTCTCTGATTTACCCTGCCTATCCTAAGCTCTCCTCATACTCAGATGGAAAAGATCACTGAGCTGTTTTCTCCTCCAGGTACCAGGTACAAATGTATTAGTGTGGTATCTACTTCTCTCCTTCAAGACCAAGCCTTTCCTCCTTCCACTTTCCAGGAGTGTTAGCTGCTGGTGGCTCATAGCAGACTCTCTTTCTCTCTTTCTCCAGGAATTCCCCCAGAATGAAATGAAATGAACTGCCCAAAAGTAGACCCTTTACATGAAAGATATGCTTACTGCAGGGGTACAACAGACACCTTGCCACAACTTGCAATAAGTCTAAAGAACCCTTCCATCCCAGCTCCACATGGGGCCAGCTGAGATTGCCACCCTGATGCCATTGTCAATCACTTTCTCCCTCTTTGTAATCTTCTTCCTTCCTTTCCTTATAGAGCATTCCCAATAAAACTCCTTCAGGGAAATCTCCAACTCTGACACTATTTTCTGAGGAGTCCAACATACGGGAGTTATACAGTACATAGCTATTGATCTGGTGAAATCATACTTTTCCTAGGTATAGCCACATCCTGAGACTAAAAACATCAAGCAACCTCTGACTCAGACCTAGAGGGAAAATATTATGCACACATCATGATATACTCAACCAACTTAGTAGCTATCACAGTAGGGTTGTTTGAGGGGTTTTGTTGTTTTGTTTTTAGTTCTGAGGTTTGAACACAGTGGCTCACACATGCTAGGCAAAAGCTCTACAACAGATCTACATCCTCAGCCATATCCATGTATTTTAATTGCCTATTTTCCTATTAAGACATGACTATATATCCTGAGTATGGCATAGCATAATAACTGGTTCTCTAGATTGAATTATCAGCTCCAAACATAACTACCTGTATCCATATAACTTTGTAGTTCCTCCTATAGGAATATATTCACCATCCCACTTTACTTTGTGCTTGACCATGTTTGGATAATGAGATATTAAGAGGGCCTGAAGCTGAAGCCTGAAACATTCTGGCACCCTTTGGTTTGCCCTCTTTTGCTATTTCCAATACTAAGTAAAACCCTGTCCACAGAGTAGTTTCTGGCCCTTCAGGTGGGCTTCAAAATGAATACATATTTAAATAATAAATATTAAGCAACAATATAAAAATATTTTAAGAAAAAAGGAAAGAAATGAATATTTAAAACCATCAAGTACTGCATAAATGTTTTGCTTTTTGTTTCATTTTCTTTTGCTTTCCAGTTTGTCTTATATCACCCAAGGAGTACCTATCTTTTTTTACCACAAAATATTTGAGAAATATTGACAATCATTTAATCTAATCTAAAATCTTCATTTTTAAAAAAATAACTATCTTGGGCTCAAACTTTCATCCATCCATCTATTAAAAAAAAAAAAAAGGATGGTACTGTTGAGAGAGAATATATTTGGTGAAATGTCACCAATTTAGACTGAAAAAATCAGACAATACAAAATGAAAAAGGTCTTTGAACCTTAACCTCCTTTTATGAGCAGGAAACAGGCTGAGAAAACTATTCAGCTATAACATGTGCAACCATTCATTAAAAAAACTAGCACTTGTGGAACCAACCCAGATGCCCTTCAATAGATGAATGGATAAAAAAAATGTGGCATTTATACACCATGGAGTATTACGCAGCACTAAAAAATGACAAAATCAATGAAATGATTGGAATTTGTAGGGAAATGGATGGCACTAGAGCAGATTATGCTAAGTGAAGCTAGCCAATCCCTAAAAAACAAATGCCAAATGTCTTCTTTGATATAATGAGAGCAACTAAGAACAGAGCAGGGAAGAAGAGC
>NW_025999898.1:4520152-4530011 GCF_001458135.2 Marmota marmota marmota
AGGGGAGGGGAGGGGGGATAGTAGAGGATAGGAAAGGTAGCAGAATACAACAGTCACTAATATGGCATTATGTAAAAATGTGGATGTGTAACCGATGTGATTCTGCAATCTGTATTTGGGGTAAAAATGGGAGTTCATAACCCACTTGAATCTAATGTATGAAATATGTCAAGAGCTTTGTAATGTTTTGAACAACCAATAAAAAAATTAATTAAAAAAAAAAAACTAGCACTTGTAGAACAAAGAATTGAGAGGTCTAAGCCAAGAGCTAAGAGAATTTTCAGGCACTAAATGTTTTTTAATGACCTTCTAACATGTGCCTTGTCAAGATTCCAGAATTGCTACAGACTGGTAACTCTTTTTTAAATATATTTTTAGTTGTAGTTGGACACAATACCTATATTTTATTTATTTATTTTTATGTGGTGCTGAGGATCAAACCTAGAACCTCACACATGCTAGGCAAGTGCTCTATCGCTGAGCCACAACCCCAGCCTCAGGCACTGGTAACTCTTATGTGACTCTCTTTTTGTCTCTTCAGTTCACAGAACCTCAAATTGTACTTGAGGTACTGCACAAAAGTAATACTACCCAGAAAGCCAGATCCACATCCACACCTGATTTTGATAATGAGATTCTGGACTTCAAGTTAACGCTATAGTGGATAAAACTTTTAGAGGTCTTAGAAAGTGGTTATATTTTGCACATAGGAGATATATAATCTAGGACCAGAGGATTTACCCTTGATGGCTCTAAATTATGTACACAAATTCTTTTAATACTTTTCCCTTCAAAAGCAGAACTTAATTACCTGCCTTACCTGACTTAGTGCTTCACTTTTTTTAAATATTTTTTTTAAGTTGTAGGTGGGCACAATAACCTTTATTTTACTTTTATGTAGTGCTGAGGATCGATCACAGTGCCTCACACATGCTAGGTGAGCCAAAACCCCAGCCCTAGTGATTCACTTTTAATGAATAGAATACTCTAGAAGTGACAGTGTTGTTTCTGAAGCTAGGTCATAAAAAAACTTTGTAGCCTCTTTGCTCCCTCTTAAATCACTTACTCTAGAAGCCAACTAACAATATTTTAAGAACACTCAGGTAAACCCAGTAGAGAGGCCCTCATGGAGGAATTAAGACCTTCTACTAACATCCAGGAAGAAACTAGAATCACCTGTCAATAGCCATCTTGAAATCAAACCTGAACAGACAGTATGTTTTCTTTCCTGATGTTTTCAAGTAGCACACAATATTACTCATCAAAAAGATATGGAAAAATAGAACTGGGAGAGGTGACACACACTTTATCTCACCAACTTGGGAGACAGAAGCAAGAGGATTACTGGAACACAGGAGTTCAACATCAGCGCAGGCAACATAGCAAGACCTTGTCTCAAGAAAAGGAAGGAAGAAAGGAAATAAATTGTATCAAGGCTTTGATATATGTGACCACATAGGCATGTGTAAGTGTGTTCCTGCTACACTTGCTCTCTCTCACATGTCCCTAAGACATTTTGTCATTTTCTGGACATCAGTCTCTTTCCACTGCTTTGGACTACTTATCACTATATATAATTGATATAATCAAAGAATTATAGCCCTATCACACTGATACCAAAAGCCCTTCTAATGTACTAGCCTGCTTGCAGGAATAAAGGATAAATTTTAACTCATAATCTAGAGCAGAGGTCAACAAACTTCTCCCTGTAAAACAGCAAGTAGTAATTATTTTAGGCTTTGCAGGGTGCATATGGTTTCTCTAGCGCTCTCATTTTCCACCCAGTGTCCTAAAAATGCTTTAAAAAATCTATATTCTAAAAGGCCATACTTTGCTAATACTTACCCTAAGAGTCTCTGTGTCTTGGTAGCAATCCTATCAACACTGGCAAATGTTCATTTCAATCCTATAAGCAGAAAGAAAAGAGTCTAACAGGGCTACCCACTGAAATAAAATCCACTCTAATTAAATGTTTTTTTGTTTTTTTTAAAGCAAAAGAACTAAATTATATAACATCTGGAAGACCAAAGAAATAATCACTATCAGATTAAATAACTCAATTGCATTTAGTATTTATCATCCTTTTTCAGAGATATTATAAGAATACAATAGATACTTCGCCATTCTAAAATATACACATAAATTCTAAAATATACATATAAATTTATAACATAAATTTAATTATAAAATATACACATAAATTTATAACGTTGCTTTCTCATTCTCTAGTAAAAATTTTGTGTTGCCACAACTCCTACTGCCATTACTTTTGATAACTGAGTAATACTGTTTATGGTGAGTATATATTTAACTTACTTTGATCTTTGGCTTGGTTTTTAAGTTCTATAACTTGGATTTAGTCTCAAATGAATATTTTCATATTTTTACCTCTTATATGCATTCATTTGGGGAAAAAGGCTTTCGTTTTTCTTTTTCCACATTTTTAAAATTGGTGCATTATAGTTGTACATATTAATGGGATTTGTTGTTATATATTCATATATGTACACAATATAACAATAAAATTTAGCAATATCACTTGGGGGGAAAGGTTTCTATAATGAAACTAATTTTACCAAAGAAATAAAAAATATTTAATAATCTATGTAATTTGAAAACAATGGTAATAAGTATGCACACCAGTGTGTACACATAAACACACACATACCCCAACACTCCAAGAAAAATTGAATTATTGGTAAAAATAAAAATTAAACCACTTATGTAGCTCTGTGGTAGACTGCTTATTCAGCAAGCACAGGCCCTAGGTCATTCCTAGCACCACAAAAATTAAAATAAAAATGAATAAAACTGCTTATCTGCAAATTTTTAAAAGTTTTAATTAACTTACCCACCAAATATATTAAGAATGAAAATCTTTAAATATGCATCAAAATATTTGAGATTTAGGAAAAACCATAAACAGAGAAAGAAGTCTTAAATTCTTTCCTTATTTAAGTAAAAATAAAAGTTTTAAAATAATGTCATAGAAAACAACAATCCAGGGGCTAGAGATGTGGCTCAAGTGGTAGCACACTCGCCTAGCATGCATGAGGCAGTGGGTTCAATTCTCAGCACCACATAAAAATAAAATATTGTGTCCACCTAAAACTAAAAAATAAATATTAAAAAAAAAGAACAATCCAAAAGTAAGCAGAAAGGATATAAATAATAAGGGCAAAACTGGAGAATAACAAAAATAAAACTAGTTGGGATAGTAAGGCAAATTGAAGGTTGCTTCTTGGGAAAAAGTAAATAAGAAACACTGATAAAACTACAAGCTGGGCATAGTGGTGGCACACCTGTAACCCCAGCATCTCGGGAGGCTGACAAATAAGGATCATAAATTTAAAGCCAGCCTCAGCAACTTAGCAAGGTTCTGAGCAACTTAGTGAGACCCTGTCTCAAAATAAAAATGGCTGGATATGGCTCAGAGGTTAAGAGCCCCTGCGTTCAATCACTAGTACCAGGAAAAAAATAAAAACAAAAAACTGTGACAATCTGAGAGGAAGAGGAAATGTACTTAATTTAATATAAATGAAAATAGAAATAGGGCTGTAAGTAATAGAAATAATATTCTACCAAGTAGGCTACTTCTGCTTTAAAAAAAAAAATGTTTTCTATAAGGGAAGTTGAGAAAGTAAATGACTGTCTTGATAGATGTTGAAAACTACCCAATAAAACAAGTCTTTAAAGAGTCTAAAAATGAAAACAAGATTTTAAAATATACTCATTACTTTTAATAGTATAAAATTTTTCATTAAAACCAAGATCAAGAAACCCATTAACTCCATCATACACATTATTTAGAAGTGCTGACTCAAGAAATATGACAACACCACAACTGGCAGGAAGTACCAAATAAAAATCAAACAAAGCTAAAAACATGTTATTGGTGAAAAGACAATATAGCAAAAAACATTCTTTCACAAATCATTTTATTATTATAATTGCTATTTTACTTACAATATTTGGCAACATTAATAAAATAATAAATTTCATCTGCAAGAACAAGCAAGCAAAATAGACAAGGAAATTCATACAAGAATAATAATAAAATAGTAATCTGGACAGATATTAAATATATTTGTAAACAAAACAAAGTGACATTGCCTTAAAAAATATAAAGCTATCAATAGAAAAACAAAGAAAGCTCCCTTTGACTCAATTCACTATATTAACTTTCTTTTGGTTGCAGGCACAGAAATTGACTCAAGCTAGCTCAACTCTAAAAGAGAAGCAAAGCCCTTAATGATTCCTTCCCAGCTTTTTTGTGAAAATCTAGGAAATTTAACTGTATTAGAAAGGGAAGAAAGAAGTGGGGGGAGGGAGGTAAAGTGCCTTTAAGGAGAAAGAATAAGGTTAAAAAAAATGTGGGGGAGATTTCTACTTGTTCTAAGAACCAAAGGAAGTGTTGAACAGTTCAGTGAGGTAGCAAGCCATGCAGGCCTAGGGGAAAGCGTTCTAAGAGAATAGCATGTGCAGCCTGTAAATCAGGAAAAAATATGATTTGCTTAAGGAATAACAAGGCCATTATATCAAAATAGCATATCAATTAGGGGAATGGTAGAGCTGTATCACAGAACGAAAGAGGGAGGAGGTAGGCAGGGGCCACACCACTGGAACCTATAGTTGGCAATAACTGACAATTTGTACTCCTTAGGAGCATGCTTTAGTGAAACAGCAAACAACAGTTCACAGTGCCACTAACAGTAAGCAATCACTAAAATTTACAACTAAAACATTTTTTACTTTTACCATAGAAACACAATACACAAAAGTCTGCAGATTTAAACAGTAAGAATTTCCACCAGAACAAGTGGGACAGTCATACACATACACATACACACATATTTTCTTATATCTAAAGAAAGGGTTCAGGGTAAAATTTTCGTAACATGCCTTGGCCCAAGCAAACTAACTGAAAAGACCTAGCAAACCGTTCAAGGTGTGAATGAATTAATCAAATAAGCAAGCATGGAGCAATTAAACACAACAAAATCTACTAACAACCTCTTTTAATTATTTTTAGTCCTTTTTCCCCCAATTCTAATACTATGACCTGAAGATTACCTCTTCCCAGCTTTTTGTGAAAGTTAGAACATTTAATTAGATTGAGGAGAGACTAAAGGAGTAGGGGAGGAATGAAAAAGACTTTTCCAGACCTATGTCTACAGCCAGGATGCTAGTAGATTCCTTGATTGATGAACAGAGGCTGCTGGGTACATGCGATGAGGGTAGTGAATAAGAGAGAGATGACCCTAGAACAAGCCCTGGAAGACAGACAACCCTGGGAACTCACAGCAGCTCAGGCTGCTGATGTTTAGGAACCAATGCTCAGAAAGTACTTCACAGTTTTATGAAACAGCCTTTGGGGAGGGCAAATGGAAAAAGTTCCTCCCTAGTATAGTTAGAGATTAAATAGGAGGATCTATCAGATAAGGACAGACAATACATTTGGGCCATTTTAACTAACTAGAACAAATTTAAAAATGATAAAAAAGAGATTCATTAGTGTAATCAGTTAGGAAATTATAAATACACACACACAAAAAAAACCTTACTAACTGCAATATACTCACTTCCAAGACAAGACACAAAACTGCAAGCTTAATATACTCAATTATGGTAAGTTACACATGTGCTGAAAAATATAAGGTCCCATATGGGTTTAATTTTAATCAGTCACCCTGGGCTATTTTGGTGCACTGTACCTAGTGTTCTTGGACAAGCCCCATTCCAGCTTAACAGTGGAAGAACTAAATTTAGCTCAGCCCATTAACTGGACAGTCATCATTTGTATGGCCCCTTTCAGCAGAAACTATGGGTCCAGTACAGTTCAAACTTCAGATACCAGTGCTTCTTTTCCTCGGGAATTGTAACATGCTTTACTGCTGTGGCTTATTAGGACAAGGAGAATTCATTCTTCACTAACCTCTAGCCAGAATGAAAAATTCTCCTTTGGATCACTCAACAGGAAATTAACTGGGGCCAGTTCCCATTCTAATTACTGTTGTGGCTTCATATGAAGCTAAAGATACTGAGCAGCTGTTTAATATATGCAGGAGTCCTTCACCAAATGCAGACATTTTTCAAGAATGATTTTGCTTCCTTGGATGTTCTTCTATTAGGCAAAGACATTCTCAGGCTGTGTTCCTTCTGTCTTGGCTCCAAGACTAGAATGTGCCTATCCCTCAACTGGGATAAGGGGTCAAATACTTTCTTTTGCCTAACCTATACCTAAGTCTTCACCTCCATCCATGCTACAGCTTCTCCTTCAACATCACACTAAGGCTTTCAAAACCAGGTTATTTTACACTCACACTGTACAGGCACTTCTAAGAGTTCATGAATAAAGGGACCAAGCCATAACAAAGTCATTCCAGTCTGATTAGAGTTAACAGTGAAATGTGTAAGTAATATACAGAAAAAGTTTAAAAATAAAATTAAATACTTCAAAACCTCTACAAATTCTGTATATAGAAGAAAGATCTCTCCAGCTTAGGAGTTACTAAAATACTGACAAAATAAATAGGCTTCCACTTTTTTTTTCCCCACTCAAACATCATATACAAGCACCTTTCATGTGTTGAACCAGATAGTTAACATAAAAACCAGGTAATATATTATATAACAGCTCAAAATTCAGGGAGTGGGAATGTGGTGCATGGCTCAGTGGTAGAGCAATTGCTCAGCATGTACTAGGTCCTGGTTCATCCCCATCACCACAAAAAGAATGAAAGAAAAAAATTTTAAAACCCTATGCATGAACTTAAATCTCAATTCATTAGTTTCACTATTTTTGGTGCTACTGAATAATGTATGGTTTATATTTTTTGTTTTCATGGGGTTTTTTTCTATTCAAACTGAAATATTTGCTTTTGGTTTCCCAAAATAGAATCAATGAGGTTTTTTGGAAATTCTGTTTTTAGATTTGGGAGGAGATGGTTCAGAATCAGTTGTACTCAGAATAATAGACGCTACATTCACTGATTCTGGTTGACCAGGTTCCAGTGACACTTGAATAACAATTTTTGTTTCAGGAGGCAATCCTTCTAGTTGCTTAGGCTTCTTAAACATTTGATGACATTGGGTCTTGTGCTCCATTTTCTCCTTGAAAGTTAAAAACTGTAGCCGACATTTAGAACACTGGTGAACACCCCTTTCCCAGTGCCTCCTATAATGACACATATATGGTGTTGCAGTTTTGAAAATTTTGAGACAAAAAGGACAAAGTAGATTCTTAGTGTTTTCATGGTATGTTCTAAAATGTGTTTCCACATCAGCAAAGGCTGATGATCTGTAACTGCAAATCTGGCACACATAGGGCATTTCCCCAGGCTTATGATTGTCCTTCATGTGTTCTAAAAGAATCTGATCTGTTTTAAATGACAACTCACAAATTTTACAGACAGCAGAGGGCTCCTGTGGAGTGTGTACACTTTCGATGTGACGTTGTAGTTGGAAGGGAGTGGGAAACTGCCGGTGGCAATGCTGGCAGGTAGTGTGGGTTTCCCAGCTGTCACCCCTCTGCTTCTCAAGTTCCAAATGGTGCTTCATATGATTCATAAACTTAACATTTTTTAGAACCTTCAAGCAGCTGGGGCATTTAAAGGTTGTGTGAGTTTTCTGTTCTGGCTGCCCATCTCCTTGATGTTGTCCATAGTAAAAGTCACTAAGTAATAGAATCAAATTCCCTTTCTTGGGATCAAAGGTCTTATTTTGACTTGCTAGATCTGAAAATTCTGTTTTTGCCAACCCATTTTCCCTATCAGGATTTATAGTTATAGGCTTTAAATGGAGACTGTCCTTTGGAAAAGATAATACATTCTGAACATGGCTTACTGAGGTATGGACATCATTGGGTGTACTCTGCTGAGGATTATTATTATTAAAAACACCTGGAGGGGACAAAGTTAAAGAATATCCTCCTGTGATTCCATCACTGAGTTTAGGATTTTTGGGATTTATGCTAATTACTTCAGAATTGGAACACCGCTTTGATATACAAGTACTTTCATTCATACCTCCTTCTGAAAGTGCTGCTTTCACTGGATGATGCAATGAACTTGTGAGGGTAACCACAGGAGAACATGATTCTGAAGAGCTACTAGGCACAACTTTTGGTGAATTACTTTTATCATCAGGCTTAGACAAAGGCTCAATAATAATAGGACTATCTGTTGATCTTGATTCAGATTGAGATACTGGCAACATAGTCACTGTTTCTGATGAAGGGGTCACATGACTTATAGGCTGCAATCTACGAGCAGTATCTTTTCTTCGGCGACCATACTTTTTTCTCCATGAACATGAACCTGGGGTAACTCTGTTCAAAATATTTGAAACAACTGGTTTTGAATTTGAAGACACCCCAACAAAGATCAGTTCAGCATCTTCATTTACATGTTCCACCCCAACAAAGATCAGCTCCGCATCTTCATCATCTATTTGTTTGGTTTCTTTTATGTTCTGTGGTTCTGGATCCTGTTCTTCCTCACATAACACACATGGTTGTTCCATTTTCTATTTTTTTATTCTTGAAGGTAGCCCCAAGTCCCAGTGCTTCCTTTGTATAAACAGCCACCTAAGTACAAACACAGTAAGTTCAGAAAAATGCATTATTTAATTCTCTAAAATTCTGAGGTAGTTATTAGCCATCCTCATTTTACAGACAAGAACACTGACACTCAAGGAAGAAAAATGGCAACTTAAAACTGATGTACGATAAAGTCTAGAGTATCACAGTTTCATAGCTTTGCCCCACGCTAATAGTAACCTCTTCCAATCAAAATCATTAAAAATAATATAATAAAATAGGGGCTGGGGTAGTGGCTCAGTGGTAGAGCAACTGCCTTGCATGTGTGAGGCACTGGGTTTGATTCTCAGCACCACATTTAAACAAATAAATAAATAAAGGTCCATCAATAACTAATAAAAATAAATAATATAATAAAATGTATTTTTACTTTCACAAGTGTTTTTTCAGTATCTTGAATACAAAAATTTTTATTCCTTAGACTTAAGATAATAGCTATTTTTAAAAGCACCAACTATTCCAAGATAGTTTGTTTCACAGTAGAATTAAAGGAAAACATATTAAATATATATCAATTGATTCATCTAGACTAATTCCTAAATCATTATATAGACAAGAGGTATCAAATTTAGAGAGTAAGAGTATCTACACATAGCCAACAAATAACATAATGTAATGTCAATACTTAGCATGTGTCAGACAGGCAAATCAGGAATAAATTCTCTTGATAATCTCATCTCAGTTAATGGCCTAATCCATTCACTGATATCTACTAAATTTCTCTCTCCAGTTCTGACTTCCCCACTGAACTTAAGTACAACACTGCTCCTTCAAATCCACCTCAGTTTGTTTTCCATATGGAAGGAAGAATGATTCTGTTAAACCACATGAAATTTTTTTCATCACTGCTCAGCTCAAAACCTTCCAAGGGCTTTCTGATCCACAAAGAGTTAAAAGGTCAAGTACTTCCAATGTCTAGAAGATCATGCTTCCAACCCCAGATATATTTTCATACTCCTTTTCCCTCACCCACTTCACTCTACCATACTAATTTCCTCACTACCTCATGAACACACTAAACCTTGCTTACAACATTTGTATTTCTAATATGATGTTCATTCATCAAGATACCGGCACGGGGGGCTGGGGATGTGGCTCAAGCTGTAGCGCGTTCGCCTGGCATGCGTGCGGCCCGGGTTCGATCCTCAGCACCACATACAAACAAAGATGTTGTGTCCGCCGAAAACTAAAAAATAAATATTAAAATTCTCTCTCTCTCTCTCTTTAAAAAAAAAAATTAAAAAAAAAAAAAAAAAAAAA
>NW_025999898.1:4540870-4567159 GCF_001458135.2 Marmota marmota marmota
AAAAAATTTAAAAAAAGAACTACCACATTATCTGGCAATCCAACTTCTAGGCAAATATCCAAAAGAACTGAAAGAAGGGTCTTAAAGAGATATTAACACATACATATACATAGCAGGACTATGCACAATAGCCAAGAGGCAAAAGCAAGCCCAATGCCCATCAACAAACAAATGAACAAAATGTGTTATACAGGTACAGTGGAATATTACTCAACCATAAAAAGGAAGGAAATCTGGTTGCATACTACAACATGGATGAATCTTGAAGATGTTATGCTAAATAAAATAAGCAAGTCAAAAAACACAAATACTGTATGATTCTACTTATATGAGACAATTAAAATAGTCAAATTCATATAAACAAAAAGTAAGATGGTGGTTAGCAAGGGCTGGAGAAGACAGGAAAAAGAGAAGTCTGTTTGTTAATGGGTATAGTTTTCAGTCTTGCAAGATGAAAAAGTCCTAAAGATCTATTACACACCAATGTAAATACAATGAATTGTACACTTAAAAATGATTAGGAGGATAAAATGTGTTTTTTACCGTGTTTAAAAAAAAAAAAAAAAACAGGCAAAGGTATGAATAGATATGTTAACAAAGACAAATAAACAGCCAATTAAAACATCATGAACTATTTCTTAACATTATTAATCATTATGAAAATCACAATGAAATATTACTTCACTAGGTTGGCTATAATCAAGAAGAGGAACTAACAAGTATTGCAAAGAACATCAAACTGGAAGAATCATATGTTGTTGGTAGCAATATAAAATGGTTAACTACTTTGCAAAACAATTTAGCAGTTGTTCAAAAAATATAGTTACCACATGAGTCACCAATTTTATTCCTAGGTATACCTAGAAGAACAAAAACATTCAGTTCACACTAAAACTTTGTACACAAATGTTCAGAGCAGCTTTATTCATAATAGCCACAAAGTGCAAACAATTCAAATGTACACTCATCAGTGGATAAACAAATTGTGATATAACCATACAATGAATATTATTCAGCCATAAAAACAAATGAGATACAGGTATAACATGGATATAACCTGAAAATATGCTAAATGAATATTTCCAAAGATGACAAGACACAAATACATAATACTATATGATTCCACTCACATAAAATGTCTAGAGCAGGCAAACCCACGGAGAGAAATAAACTCGTGCTTACTCTATACTGAGCAAAAAAAAAAAAAAAAGAATGAAGATTACAGTAGGTTGAAAATAGTCCCCAAAATATCAAATTCTAATCCCAGAAAACTATATTACCTTATTTGCAAAAAGGGTCTTTCAAGATAAGACCAATGATCTTGAGATGAAGGAATTCATCTGGATTGTACAAGTGGCCCCTAAATGCCATGTTTCTTTATAAGAGAAGCAGAGAGAGATTTCACAGGAGATTTCACTAGGCGATATGAGGATGGAGGCAGAAACTGAAGTAACATCGTTTCAAGCAAAAGAACGTCATGTTCACAAACTAGAAGAGGCAAAGAATGACTTCTCTGTCAGAGTGTCCAAGGTGAGGACAGCCTTGCCAATATCCATCTTTGAGTGGGTGGTGTGGCGGGGGAAGAGGTTATTGAAGATTGAAACCAGGGGCATTTTACCACTGAGCTATATCTCCAGTCTTTTTTATTTTTTGAGACAGGGTCTCACAATGTTGTTGAGGCTGGCCTAAGCTCACAGCCCTCCTGCCTCGGCCTCCCAAACTGCTGGGATTATAGGAATGAGCCACCACACCTGACCCATCTTGACTAAGGTGCAGTGAAACTGGTTTTGGACTTCTTGTCTCCAGAACTAAAGAAGAATAAATTTTTGTTAGTAATTTTCTTATAACATACAAAAGAAAGTAAAAAAAGAAGTGACTACTTAATAATGGTCTTTTAGATTGAAAAAATGTTTTAGAATTAGATACTGTTGATGGCTGACCTCTATACAGTGAATCTTACAGGACATTATCCCTTGATTAAAGGAAAACATGTCTAGCAATAAACTGGTGTGACCCCACCACCCAACAACTGATAGTAAATTTTCAAAGCTCCCACGAAGACCCCATTCATAACATAGGTAATTAAGATTATAGTAATGATGCAAGCCAATCTAGCCAACAAATATACTTAAGCTAGTATCACGTAGTGTCAATTCATAAATCTGTATTCCACCTGGAATAGTTATATTTCGCAGAGTAAACAACCTATTATAAAGGACTTGGAGGACCAAATTAGTTATAAGTAGGGTTACCATATATCTTGGTTTAACCTTTTTTGTACATATTTTAATAATCCCATTTTTCATTCATTTTTAAAAAGTACATCAGTTTAGATAATAAATTCAACTTAGTTATAGAGATTCTGGAGACTGTAAAATTCATGAAAGCATATTCCACACAGATGCCAGATGGGCCCTGTCATGAATCCCTATGTATCTTTTAGCTCTCTACTACTGGGAAGCCCCCATGCGGAAAAAAACTAGTAAGACTTCTTGGGAGTATCCACATTTTTTTTCCCCCCAAACTTACATAATACCGTTAGGAAGTCAAAAGTTGAAAGTTATTATTTTTTGACATACTGAACTGATCTTAAGGCAATACTCCTGCTTTAGAATTCCCGGATCAAAACACAGAAAGGAGGGAGAGATGGGGAATTTTTTTATTTTTTTCTTAAAGAATTTAGGAAGAAATTGTTACTCTATGGAAGGAGATAATAATGGATTCTGTGTGTAGTTAAGCACATAAAGTCAGGGACTGGAGACGCAGCTCTGTGGTAGATGGCTTGCCTATCATGTGTAACGCTCTGGGTTCAATCTTTAGTACTGAGAAAAAAAAAAACTGACATAATGTCAGGTTTCTGTTCTCGCGACTAAAAGGCTCAGGGGTCACTCTAGTTAAACTGGGCTAACTGGGCTGTACGAAATAACCACACAAGAGACACAAATACCTTTTTCTTTGGGGTCGCTGTGACGGCTCCTCTGACCTTAAGGGTCCATAGAAAGAGAGAGAGAGAGCACGCGCTGACCCCTTTTATTGAGAAGCTATTTAAATGAGGCAAGGGGTCAGGTTTCAGGGGGCTGAGTTTATCTTTATGATGTCCACTGTCAGCAGGTTGACTGACACCTGGGTAGGCCACACCCAAGGGCACAGTAAGAGGAGGGGACACACACAAGGCACTTCCATGGAAGATTCTATCCTAAACAGGGCAAGGGGTTATATTACAAAGGAACAGGTGAGCATAGCTTCACCCATGGGGCTGTAGCAAGACACACCCATTTCTGTGACTGAGCGCCTCAGCACCCAGCTGGGGAGTGTATCTCAGTCACCGGTAAGGTTGGCCTCCCACAACATAAGCTTGGTAATGTTTGATGTTCATTGCTTTATGGTGAAACATCATTATAAAATGTATTGAATCAGTAGAATTAAAACATATTCCTGTATAAAAGACTGAGAAACAGAAATAATACAAAGAATGATATAAAGCATTTGTAGTTTTGATAAGTCTCTTGACCAAAGAGAAAAGGTGGAGGGAAGAATCAAGGTGGTGTTTAAGAGGAATCGAAGTACATCATTCATTCAACTAAAATTTGGTGAGCTGATTAACAGTCAAGAGCTAGTATAAAAATATATCAGTGATCCAAACAAAAACCCTCTCTTCAGGGAGCTAATTTTCTGTTAGAATTAATCAGTAAATAATAATTTTTAAAAAAAGATGGTTATCTATATGCTAGTGAGAAAAAGTAGGAAATGAAGGCAGGTTGATATTTACAGGACATGGTTATGAGTATTTGAGAAACAGTATTCTAGAAAAGGGAAAACAACACAAAGGCCAAGAAGGAGCATACTTAACACATGTTAAGAACTGGTCAAGAAGATAACAGGCAAGCCAATGATAAGGGAGACAAGTTAAGAGAAGAGGCTTTTTAAATGTGCATTTGTGGTCAATGACAATTATAGGAACTCAGATCATATGGGCCATTCTAAGTTCTCTGGCTTTTACTGAGTGTGATGAGAGACTGCTGAGATTTTTAATGGTGTGACTTTCATTTCAACAGGATTGTTCTGGCTGCTGTATGGAGAAAAGACTTTAGAGAATAACAGTGGAAGCAGAACACAAGAAGCTGCTAAAATAAAATAGACAAAAGATAATAATAGTAACAGGATGGAGAAATAAAGATACTAAGGAGTCAAGATTCTAGATAAAATCTTGAAGGGTCACAGATTTGTCTGATAGACTGCACATGAGACATGAAAGACAGGACGTATAAGTGATGATGTTGTGCCAGCAAATCTATGAGCAGAATTCAGAGAGATATGGAGAAGACATCCAAATTTTGGAATCTTCAATCTGTAGCATTATCTAAAACACAAGTCTGATGACATAACCCAGGGGAAGAGTCTAAAATTCAAATCCTGAAGTATTCCATTTTTAGAGGTCATAAAGAAAGAACAGCAAAGGAAATCAAGAAGCAGTTAATAACCAACTGGATAGGAGATGAATCAAAAATGTGAAGCATCCAGAATTCAAATAAAAAAACTTTTTAGGAAGGAGGAAATGAATCTCTCTGATAAATGCTGCAGGTAGATCAAATAAATCAACTAAAACTAACCACTGGATTAAGCAATGTGGAATTCATTGATGACCTACACAAGAGTGGGTTAAAGAGAGAACTGGAGGGCCAGATTCTGTGACACGCCTGTAATCCCAGCTGCTCTGAAGGCTGACAGTTCAAAGCTAGCCTCTGCAAAAGCGAGTCACTAAGCAACTCAGTGAGACCCTGTCTCTAAAATACAAAATAACATTGGGGATATGGCTGGTGTCAAGCACCCCTTAATTCAATCCCCTCGCGGTACCACCGCCCCCCTGCCAAAAAAAGATTGGGAGAATAGAAAATACAGACAACCTGAAATTTTCCTAAAAAGGAAAATTTACTTTCTTATGGACAAGCAAATATGAAATAAAATAAATAAAGGGGAACACAGCATCAAACAACAGATTCCCAAGGAGAAGTGACAGAAAAATCAGTATGTTTGCTACTAAAATTATCCAAAGCAACAGAAAACTTAACCCAAGATAAAGAGGAGACTTGTTGGAACAATATGCTGAATAAATAAGTGCACAAGTCTTTGTTTCACCCATTGTAACAAAATGCCAGAAACCATATGGAGAACAACTGGAATGGTGGATAAACAGGTACAAGAGCCAGCCTCTCTCATGGCCCCAGGTGAATCCCACCTCCTAGTATTCACACTGTTCTGCAGCCCTTTCCCACAATGTAAAAGGTTGGCCTGTGCAGAAAACACTCAAAGAAGAAATGATGGAGCTGGGGATGTGGCTCAAGCGGTAGCGTGCTCGCCTGGCAAGCGTGCAGCCCGGGTTCGATCCTCAGCACCACATACAAACAAAGATGTTGTGTCCGCTGAAAACTAAAAAATAAATATTAAAAAAATTCTCTAAAAAAAAAGTTAAAAAAATAAAGAAGAAATGATGATATGTCTCTTCAGATATTAAGTTATAAAAAAGACACTGCTTCATCTTAGGTACAAGCTCTCCCAAATTAACTCACTCTAAGGGAAGCCAACTGGTATGACATAAGCAGCCCCATGGACAGGTCCAATGAGTAACTGAGGCCTCTTGCCAAGTAAGAGATTTGAAGCAGTTCATCCAATTCTAGTCAAGCCTTCAGAGACTGCCAATCTAGTCAAAAGTTTGACTGTAGCCTCATGAGAGCCTAAGCCAGAATTGCCAGCTGCCAGCTAAGCCACTTTTGGATTCCAAACATTCAGAAATTATGATGTAATAAAAATGTGTTATTTTAAGCAACTAGGTTTTGAGATGGTTTGTTAAAATAGATAACTAGCTAATACAATGGTTCTGAGTTGTATTCACAAATCTGCGGACACAGAATTTACCTATTATCTTGCCTACTGACATGGAAAAAATTCTGTTAACCTCCCCTGTCAAGTCACATACAATTTACCTAATGAAATACAGTCTTTAAGAAAAAGAGTATAAGTGAGTTTGGTGGCACATGCCTATAATCCCAGCTAGTTGGGAAGTTGAGGTAGGAGAATCACAAGTTCCTGGCCAGAGTTAAACCCTAACTCAATATAAAAATAAAAAGAATGGGCAATGTAGCTCAGGGATAGAACAACCCTATTCAATCCCCAGTACAATTTTTAAAAAAATTAAAAAGTATAGTAATGAACAAGTTAACTCCACTTTAACAAAAAATTTTCCCTAAATGACCCATTTTAATGCATTAGCTGAAATCTTAGGGTATGTGTACCAATCCATGTTAGCCTCACAACTTAAGTCAGCCTTACATAGCTCTAACTCTCTATGGTGCTTACTTTTTCAAGAAATGAAGTGAAAGAATGCTGCAGCCACCACATTCTCCTTTGTTTAAGAAAGCAATTTAGAGGGCTCCAGAATATTTAAATTAACAATCGCCTGAATTTATCATATACATTCAGATTCCCTCAAGAAACTCTAAACAGTAAGTTTTAGCACAGGAGAGAATGAAAAGGAAAATTTAATTGAGAAAAGAAACAACCTTGGTCCTTATGATACAGACTTCTCTCTTACCTCAAATGTACACTGAAACTTTTTAAGAACTTGAATCGTCCAAGGAGAAGGTCACATCCTTAAGGCAACCAGAGAGAAGGATTAGGGTTACTTGCATGTTTCAAGGATATTTAATATCCTGTTGCCTACCTAAGATTGCCATTTAGATGTTTATTAACCATCTCATATCTAATCGGAAAAGAGAATTCAATTACTTTCCCCCAAATCTACTCCTCCTGTCTATCTTAACACCCCACCTGTAAACTGCCCAAATTAATAATGGCTCACTGGGATTCAGTGGGCTGCATTAGCGTCCAGAAGGCCCACAGTAAACAAACAAGAAAAATAAAGAGGCACTGCGATATAGCAACGAGTCCAATAAACGGAATTTTAAAAAGGTTTAGACACTCTAAGGGTTCAGGGCCTGCAGATATACAGAATGGGGGTGGGGCTGGAATTACAAACTGGTTTATGATTTTTAAACACCAAAATTAGGCGCCACAAGAGAACACTGCGGGGCAGGGGAGAAAAGGCAAGGCAGGAGGAGGGTGTACAGGCCCCTTCCTCAGGAGGCCTCGCTGGGCCCGGCACCAGGGTGGGGGAGTTCCGCGGGGTAAGGGGAGACCGACTGAAAGAGGCGCCTAGTCAAGTTAAGGAATGGAATGTGTGAGGCGGCGTGGGGCCCACTGGGTCCCCAGCCCCTCACGCCTTTTGGAAGACGTCGGCACTGAAAAGGCCTCTTGGGCGGCGCAAGGCCACCGGACGCGGTGTCCGAACCTGGGGGGGCTGCAGCGGTGGATTCTCCCTCCCGTCTCCCCTCAGGGAACGCTCGAGCCGCGCTACTCCACCATGCTTACCGGCGCTGATCAGTGGCGTCCCCGCCAAGCCGGCCAAGAAACAGCCCGGAACACGCTCCCTGGGCAAAACCCGCAGCCACACCACCTACTCAGGCCCCAGGGGCCGCCACCGCCGCCAACGCCACAGACGTCTTCACACGCGCGCCCAGGGCGACCTGTGATTGGCTGCCAGGTGCGGCGAGCTCGGTCGGCTCGGCTCCAGGCGCTACAATTTGATTGGTCACGAAGTGCGGGTTCTGCGCATGCGCGCACTCTGGTGCCCCTGGTGGCTAATGGGCACGTAAGGTCGGGCTGAGGAGTATCAGGCCAAGGTTATGGCTGTATCCCTGAAGTTCAGGGATCTTGGAACATCGAGGTTCTAAAGCCAGCCAAAGCTCAGCGCTGGGGTTGGGCTCACGATGCACTCAGAGATCGTTTGCCCTCATTGTCATTATTCCAGGTGTGGTGCCCTTTCTATAAAAGCACTGGCTAACTGTCTCATGCATAAGAAACTTGACCAAGCAACTGAATCTCGAACCTCATGCTCTTGAAGTTGTATCCAGAGCTAACCTGCCAACTGTGTTGATATAGCTTACAGTGACCTAAAAAGAGATTTTACTATTTTTTTCTAAGAATGAAAAACAACAAACAATATCATTTTGTGGCATGTGAAAATTATATAAAATTGGGGCTGGGGAGGTGGCTCAAGCGGTAGCGCGCTCGCCTGGCATGCGTGTGGCCCGGTTCGATCCTCAGCACCACATACAAACAAAGATGTTGTGTCCGCCAAAAACTAAAAATAATAATAATAATAATAAATTTAGAAAAAAAAAAGAAAATTATATAAAATCAAAATTTCAAGTTTTATAGGAATACAACATACCTATATCCTCCAGGTATTGTCTGTTTCCTAATAAGACAGAAAAATTTATTAATTGTCAGCGACTATATCAAATATTTACTATCTGATCCTTTAGCAAAACAAGTTTGATGCTGGATACAGTGGATGGTGCACACCTTGTAATCCCAGCAACCCAGGGGGCTGAGGCAGGAGGATGGAAAGTTCAAGGCCAGCCTAGGCAACTTAATGAGACACCTCCCTCCCCTGTTTCAAAAAAATAAAAAGGGCTGGAGATGTAGTACAGTGGAAGCTGTACTTTTGGATTCAATCCCCAGTATTAAGTGGGGGTGGAGTAGTTTGCCCAATCTTTTTTGCAGGTTTTTATCAGTTCTGCTACAAGTTTATCTATTTCAGTAATTTTTGGGTGTGTATGTATGTTTTTGATTTTTTTTTTTTTGAGAGAGAGAGAGAATATTTTATTTTTTTGTTGATGGACACAACACAATGCCTTTATTTTTATGTGGTGCTGAGAATCGAACCCGGCCCCGCCCATGCTAGGCGAGCGCTCTATCGCTGAGCCACAATCCCAGCCTTGTTTTTGATTTGTTGTTGTTGTTGTTTAATTGGGGAGTGAACCCAGGGATACTCTACCACTGAGCTACATCCTCAGCCCTTCTTAGTTTTTATTTTGAGACAGGATCTAAGTTGCTGAGGCTAGCCTCTCAGTAATCTTTTTTTAAAGGTTTTGGTTTCATTTATATGTTACCTTCTCCATTTATTTCTTCCACTCTTATTATTTCCTTCCATCCTGTCTCTACAAGGATGTGTTGCTCCTCTTTATAATTTTTTTTTTAGGTAAATGCCTAACTCATTTGTTTGCAAAATCTCTTTTATTTTCCTAGTATGTAGTGCTGTAAATTTACCTTTACTAATTTAACTGTGTCCCACAATTTTGGTATCATAATATATTAATTTTCCTTCAATTCCAAGGAAGTCCTAATTTCCTTAGTGATTCTCACTTTTTTAACCTAGGAGGTTATAGAGTAAAGTGTTAATTATTTTAAAAATCTACAGGATTTTAAAATACTATCCCTTTATCTGTTCGGTAGAGTATACCATAGTCAAAATGAAGAGATCATAGATGTAGAAGAGATATTTACAATGTCTAAGATGTATGAATGTGAAATTATCTTTTGACTGCACAATAATGCCAGTATTGATCAATAAAAACTATTATCTAAACTCTGGGCTTCACATTTCACTAACTTTTTTTTTTTTTTTTTTTTTTTTTTTTTTTTTTTTTACTAATACCCTTTTTCTCTTTCTGATTCCCATCCAGGACAATGAATTGCACTTAGTCATCCTGTTTCTTTATCTTTTCCAGGTCTGAGACAGTTTCTCAAACTTTCCTTATTTTTGAAGATCTTGACAACTTTAAGGAGTAAAGGTGAGATACTTTTCAGAATGTATCTCAGTTTGGGTTTGATGCTTTTCTTGTGGTTACACTGGGTTTTTAGAAGAATATGAAAGACATGATGTGCCCTTCTCACCAAATCTTAGGGATACATGCCATCAATGGGACTTGTTGGTTTCTCCTTGGTAAAGTTGCTTTCTTTCCCCTTCATACACTATTCTTTGGAAATTCTGGCTAACTGTCCCAGGCATAAGAAACTTGACCAAGCAACTGAACCTTGAACCTCATGCTTTTGAAGTTGCATCCGGAGCTAGCCTGCCAACTGTGTTGATATAGGCTTACAGTGAACTAAGCCATTAAATCCTGCCTATGCCCAGAACAGGGCATGAGGTCTCCTTGAGGGAAGAGTACATAAATTACTTGAAGTTCTATTGTAAAAATGATTCTTTTAATTTTAAATTAATCAAAAATAAATATTTTTTAAATTCAATGCCTCAGTCATAGTAGCCACATTTCTATAGCTCAGTAGCCACATGTAGCATATTGGCAAGAGCAGATGCAGAACATTTCCATCATTACAGAAAGTTCTACAGACAGCAGACTTAAATCATTCATTTCTCAAACTTTCTTCTTTCTAAATATAACCATTCTTCAGTGTTCATGGGAAATTGTTTCCAGAACTCCACGCAGATGCCAAAATCTGTGGATGCTCAAGTCACTTATATAAAATGATGTAATATGTGCTTATAACCTAAAAAAAAAAAAAGCTCCTGAATACTTCATATTATCTCTAAATTTTTTATAATACATATTGCTATGTAAATACTATATTGTTTAGGGAATGATGGTGAAGAAGAAAGTCTCTATGTGTTAAATACAGATGCAATTTTTTTAATATTTATTTCTTTTAGTTGTACACAATACCTTTGTTTTTATTTATTTATTTTTATGTGGTGCTAAGGATCGAACTCAGGGCCTCGGACGCTCTAGGCGAGTGCTCTCTACCACTGAACCACAACCCCAGCCCTATACAGATGCAATTTTTTTCCAATATTTTCAATCCAAGGTTGATTGGATCCATGGGTTCAGAATCCACATGTACAGAGGGCCAACTGTACATGTATTTAGAGATAAATGTCTATGAATTGCTTTAGTTCCATCTCATAAATTTTGTGATTGTATTCAACATTATTGAGTTCAACATTTTCCCTTTTCCACTGAGATTTCTTAGAGGAGCTCTGGGCTATTTATATTGAGGACCAGGACCAAGGTAAAATAAGCAAGGATCCCAGAGCACAACATTAAGGAGTCACTCACTCACAGGTTCCTAGAACCTGTCACTTTTGCCCATTAGGCTCCTTGTTTGCTTCAACCTAGTCCTAGTTCAATTTAGCTGTATTGTCAAATTTCCAGATTTTAGGAGTTTTATAATGATCTTTCTGTCATTAATTTTTAGCTCAATCTCTCTACAGTCCGTGGTAGCTACAAAAAGCCCTACAACTAATATCATAATTAATGGGAAAGTATTGTATCTGAATTTGAGAACAGGGCAAGGATGTCCATGATAACCACTTCAGTACACAAAGACCCTGGAATAGTAAGACAATTTAGAACTCTAAAGCTGAAGAAGTAAACACAGATACACAGACTTACGCAAAGTTACAATAATTAAGACAGGGTAGCATTAGCACAGAGAGAAAACTGAACAAATGGAATAGAACAGTCCAGAAACATACATGCAGTCACCTGATTTACACAAAATATTCCACTGCAACAAAGTGGGGAAGAAGTAGTTTTGAGTAAATGCTTGTGTTGATTTAGATATGCTTCTGAAAAATATTAACCTTGATCCTATGTTTTATCACATCGTAATAATTCATTTGAGATTGCTCATAACTACATGTTAAAGGCTAAAGAGATAAATTTCTAAAAGAAAACATAGGAGGAATATCTTTATGTCCTTGCTAGATAGTAATTTCCTTAATATACAGGAAGGGCAAATCCTGATATACATATTATATCTTTGAAACCAACATACAGATCAAGATATGGAATATGTGTAGTGTTCTAGCAGTTTACTTATACCTTCCCAATTGAAAAACAGAACAGTTTTTAAAAGGTAAGAGAGAATAATTCTTGAAGAATATCTAAGTTATAAACCACATGAAAAATATATTTTCAAGATCATTACTCATCAAGATGCAAATTGAAGCTACAATGTGATACTACAACTTCAAGAAATGGGCAATAGTTAAAAAGACTGAAAGGACCAAATGTTGGATCTGTACCAATGGAATTATCAGTATTGATGATGGTAATACAAATTGTTTCATTCACTTTTTAAAGTATTTGACCATATTTACACTAAAAAAAGCTGAATATGTGCAATTCCAGCACTATATCGAAAACAAATAACTACCCATGTCTTCCAGAAAATATACACAAGCTCATAGAAGCTTTATTCAAAATAGTTGAAGAATCAACCACAAAGTCCTTTGACTATAAAGTGGATATATAAGACTGTGTCAATTTTATTTAATGGAATTCTACCCAGAAATGAAAAACAGCATGCTACTATTATATATAGCAAGCATGCATTTCACTTTTCAAAAATAAGCCAAAGGCAAGAATTTATTGTATGAATCCATTTATTTAAAATTCGTAAGTAGAAAAAACTATAATGGTAGAGGTCAGAGTGGTGGTTACTTTTGTAGAGAGGTTTGAGTGGGAAAGGGCATGAAGATTTCTGAGATACTTCTTGACAGTAAGAAGGTAAAGATGTCACGGTAAAACCTGACAGTCGATCACATTACTGGTTAGCATCAGCCACAATGTACAGCCTCAGATCTACCTTTCACAATTCCTGAAAGTGGGTAGAATATGTTTTTAGCCAGAATCCTGGCTGTAGGTACAGAATATCTAGTGTTTACTGACTTCCTCTTTTTAGTTTTCAAAGATGACAGGCAAGGATCAGTGTTGCTCACAATAATGAATGTTTGTACTTCTTCATGGGTGAGTTGAAGTCTGAATAATAACCTTTGTTCCAGGAGGCAATCCCTCCAGTGGTACTGGCTTTTTAAATGTTTGATGATTCTTGGTTTTGTGCTCTATTTCCTCCTTCGAAGTCAAAAACTGTAGCCGGCACTTGGAACATGAAAAGAGGTTCTTCTTGTTCCAGTGCTTCCAACAATGATTCATGTATGGATTTGCCATTTTAAAAACTTTGAGACAAAATAGACAAAGCAAATTCTTAGTGTTTTCATGGTATGTTCTAAAATGTGTTTCCACATCAGCAAAGACTGATGATCTGTAACTGCAAATCTGGCACACATAGGGCATTTCCCCAGGCTTATGATTGTCCTTCATGTGTTCTAAGAGAATCTGATCTGTTTCAAATGACAACTCACAAATTTTACAGACAGCAGAGGGCTCCTGAAAAGTGTGTACACTGTTAATATGATGTTGTAGTTGGAAGGGAGTGGGAAACTGCCGGTGGCAATGCTGGCAGGTAGTGTGGGTTTCCCAGCTGTCACCCCTCTGCTTCTCAAGTTCCAAATGATGCTTCATGTGATTCATAAACTTAACATTTTTTAGAACTTTCAAGCAGCTAAAACATTGAAAGGTTGTGTGAGTTTTCTGTTCTGGCTGCCCATCCCCTTGATGTTGTCCATAGTAAAAGTCACTAAGTAACATGATTAAATTTCCTTTCTTGGGATCAAAGGTCTTGTTTTGACTTGCAAGGCTGGAAAAGCCTGTTTTTATCAGTCCTTCAGAGTTATTTCCTGGGCCTGGATCTCTAAGAACAAAAGGTACCTTTTCATTAGCAGGAGGCCAAGGAGAGGATGTTCTATTCTGAACGTGACTTGATAAGAAGTGAGTACTTTTTGAGGGTGTACTTATGTCTTTTGTAGGAGAGATATCAGAAGAGGACATAGTTGATGAATGTGTACTTGGGATTTTATTCCTGAGTTTAGACCTTTTTGGATTTCTGCTGTCTATATCTGAAGTAGAAGTTCTCTTTGAATCACAAGAACTTTCAACCTTGCCTCCTACAGAAAGTGCAACTTTCTCTAGACACTGAGTTCTTGAATGGAACAAATCTGATGAATGGGGAGGAACAACTTGTGGTGAGCTCATTCTATAATCAGGTTTAGAGGAACACTCAACAGTAATAGGAATATCTATTGAACTCTGTTCAGACTGAGCAACTGGTGTGATTGCTGTGGCCATAGGGGTCACATGCATTGCAGATTGAAACATTTGTGCAGGATCTTGACTGAGATGGCCTTTCTTTCTTCTTGAATATGAGCCTGGGGTGACTCTGTTCAAAATGTTTGAAATAACTGGTTTTGAGTTTGAAATCATCCTGACAAAGAGAATTTCAGCATCTTCATTTGCATGTTCCATCCCAATAAAAATCAACTCAGCGTCATTATCTTTGTCTATCTGATTGGATTCTCTCTCATGTTTCTTCAGTGGTTTTGGTTCTTGTTCCTCACGAAAGAAGTGATCCGACATTTTGTAATTGCTTTTTGATTGAAGCAAGTGGTGCATTCAGTTTTCAGAGCTGTCTTTTTATAAATTGCTACCTAAGTGCAATCATGTAAAAACATTATTTTAAAAGACATCATTTTACCTTATTTTATTCTCCTTTAAACACTGAAGTAACTATTAATATCACTACAATATTTTACATATAATAAAACAAGTTTGAACTATTTGGGGAGTTGAAGGTTACTGGGGTCGAACTCACGGCCTCCTGCATGCTAGGCAAGCACTCTACTACTGAACTACATCCCCAGCCTTTTGTGAGAAAGAGTCTCACTGAATTGCCCAGGTGGACTTCAAGCTTGCCATTCTCTTGCCTTACACTCCTGAGTAGCTGGGATTGCATAGTGCATCATCACACTCAATGTGAAATAAAGCTTATAATTAACCTTAACAAAATTGACTCTGAAACACCTGCTACTCCTGTAATATTCCATTCTTCCCAGTGGTCATCCCTAGATATACTGAGGAGAGTGGTTCTAGGACCACCATCACATACTCCCATCCGGTATACCAAAATCCTCAAATTCCTTACATAAAAAAACTAGCATTTTCATATAACCCATCACATTTTCCTGTATAATTTAAATCATCTCTATATCACATATAAAACCCAATACAATGTAAATGCTATGTAAACAATTGCTGTACTGCATTGATTAGAGAGTAACAACAAGAAAAAGGTCTGTACATGTTCAGTGTAGATGAATTTTTTTCAAATATTTTCAATTGTTGGTTGGTTGAATCCAAAGATGCAGAAGCAGTGGATACAGAGGTTTGAGGTTAAGCCAGTTTCTCAGACCACAAACTTTTGGAGTCATCCTTTGCCAGGCTTTTCCTCATACCCAACCACCAATCAATTAGCAAACTCTGCTCTGTCTTCTAAAAGTATCTAGAGTCTGACCATTCCCTTCCATCTCCATGTCACCTTCCCTATAGAAAACATGATGTTTTCTCCCTTGATTATTACAGAATTTTCTGTCTTAACCCTTTTGTCAGACTGAGGATATAATTCAGTGGTAAAGCACTTGTCTAGCATGCCTAAAGGGTTAAGACAGAAAATTCCTAGCACAAATAAACAAAACCTTTATCATAACTCTTCATGGTCATCCCAGTACTCCTGTTAAAAATACAGGAAATGAGCCAGGAAGTGGCTCACTTCTATAATCCCAGTGACTGGGGAGGCTGAGCAGAAGAATGGCAAATTTGAGGACAGCCTCAGCAACTTAGCAAGACCCTGTCTCAAAAAAAAAAAAATCAAAAACATACATACACACCCAAAAATTACTGAAATAGATAAACTTGTAGCAGAACTGATAAAAACCTGCAAAAAAGATTGGGCAAACTACTCCACCCCCACTTAATACTGGGGATTGAATCCAAAAGTACAGCTTCCACTGTACTACATCTCCAGCCCTTTTTATTTTTTTGAAACAGGGGAGGGAGGTGTCTCATTAAGTTGCCTAGGCTGGCCTTGAACTTTCCATCCTCCTGCCTCAGCCCCCTGGGTTGCTGGGATTACAAGGTGTGCACCATCCACTGTATCCAGCATCAAACTTGTTTTGCTAAAGGATCAGATAGTAAATATTTGATATAGTCGCTGACAATTAATAAATTTTTCTGTCTTATTAGGAAACAGACAATACCTGGAGGATATAGGTATGTTGTATTCCTATAAAACTTGAAATTTTGATTTTATATAATTTTCTTTTTTTTTTCTAAATTTATTATTATTATTATTATTTTTAGTTTTTGGCGGACACAACATCTTTGTTTGTATGTGGTGCTGAGGATCGAACCGGGCCACACGCATGCCAGGCGAGCGCGCTACCGCTTGAGCCACCTCCCCAGCCCCAATTTTATATAATTTTNAAAAAAAAAAAAAAAAAAATTCATATATAACTAAAAAGAACAAATAAAAAATAAAAAGGGTTGATGACAGGAAAAAAAAGAGATGATAGACATAATTACTAATTACTGATTACTTCCTTAATGTGAACATGTTATCAAAACTTTTTTTCTCTTTTCCTCTTTTCTCTCTCTTTTTTTTAGAGGTACTAGGATCAAACCCAGGGGTACTTTGTCACTGGGCACCATCACCAGGTTTTTACAGTTTATTTTGAAACAGGGTCTCACTAAGTTTCACAGGCTGACCTCAAACTTGCAATCCTCCTGCCTCAGCTTCTTGAGTTGCTGAAATTACAAGTACGTGTTCTACCATGTATTGAAATATTACTTCGTTCCCCATAAACATTAAAATCACAGGTTGAACATCGTTAATCTAAAAATCCAGAATGTTCCAAAATCAGAATCTTTTCACCAAACTGATGCCACAAGTGGAAATTTTCACATCTTACCTTATGTAACAAGTCAGTATACAGGTACACCAAAAGTATTATATAAAACTGTCTGCCAGCTATATGTTATAAGGTATAAATGAAACAAATGTTTTTTTATACTTGCATCCCATCTCTAAGATGTCTCATTATGTATATGCAAATATTCCAAAATAAAAAAAAAATTAGAAATCCAAAATGCTTCTGGTTCTAAGCATCTATTTTTTTTTTTCTGGTCCTAGGAATTTTATAAGAGATCCTCAATCTGTATTATCGGTCAATTAAAAACTTCTTGAATTGGGCTAAGGCTGTATGTAGCTCAGTAGCAAAGCTCTTGCCTAGCATGTGTGAGGCACTGGGTTTGATCCTTAGTGCCACATAAAAATAAACAAAATAAAGGCATTCTTCCCATCTACAACTACAAAAAAGATTTTTTAAAACATCTTAGATTAAAAATAAAGATGCTAAGTATATTATATGTAAAAAAAAATCTTAAAGGATGTACATATATATAACATATTGCATGCATATATAATACACACACACACACAGTTGGAATTGATTCTTTTCTTTATCAGTCTCCAGAGACTTTTCATTTCACACATAGGAAACACCTATCATCTGAAAATACCCAGTAGAATACAGGACCATCTACCTTTGCTTACTCTGGTTCTCATCTTTTCTACCCCTCACTTACTCCACTACAGCCACATGAGTATGAAATATGCCAAGGCCTTTACTTTCTCAGAATTTTTGTTGTTCTCCCTGCCTTGGGTGTTTTCACCCCAGATTACCCTTATCTATGTTTCTAGCCTGCCTCAGGTCCAGGGCTCCTCAGCAAGGATTCCCTAACATCACTATCAAAAATCACAAATTCCCTAAACTCATGTGCCCTGTTCTCCCCCCAGTGCTTTTTTCTTTTCTTTTTTTTTAATATTTATTTAGTTTTCAGCAGACACAACATCTTTGTTTGTATGTGGTGCTGAGGATCGAACCCAGGCGGCACGCCTGCCAGGCGAGCATGCTACCGCTTGAGCCACATCCCCAGCCCCCCAGTGCTTTTTTCAACTTAACATTTATTACTGCCTACCTTGCAACATATAAGGATTGAACCCAAGGATGCTTAATCATTGAGCCACATCTCCTTCCCTTTTTATTTTTATTGTTTATTTTTATTTTCAGACAGAATTTTGCTAAATTGATAAGGCTGGCTTTGAACTCAAAACCCTCCTGTATAAACTTCCTGAGCCACTGGAAATACAGGCACGTGCCACCATGCTGGCTTTTTTTATTTTGTTGAAATGCAGTCATGGTTATTTGCTGAGTACTTCTATTATTGCTTTTCCCCGGGCCCAAGTCCAGTGGTTACAACAGAAACTGTGTAATTTACAGTGCCTAAATCCATCCTTAGTTTTAGAGAAACAAAATGAAGGATACCAAATTTTGTAGCTTACCAGTTCCTAAGGTTGTACGTCCAGATATTTCAGTACGGCTCAATATTTCCTGCTCTGGGCCACAAGGAATATTGAAGCTGGAGTGTCGGTGTTTCTACCTCCTGGAAAAAACTGTCCAGAGATCCCTGTGTATCTGCAACTCACTGCTTGCTCTTCAAAGTCCTTTCTGAGGGCTGTCGGGAAGGAAAACTTCACCTCTTTAAAGTCTTTTATAGTCCAACCCTAACACCTAAACTGGGCTCCAGTCACATGACTGGACCGGTTTATCCTGATTGGATGTTCAGCTGTGGTTCAGTGATTGCCAAAACCTTTCCTCCAGATTGCTATTCGAAAGTATGGCTGCCTCTCAGTTTGTCTCCAGTAGTAGTGGGAGCCTTCCCTCCTCTCTGTTGTTTAAAGAACCACCACCTTCTCTCAAGTTTACCCAGGCCCTGAGCTATTAGGAGTTCCCTCTAGCTGCTGAAATCTACAACCTGTCCTTGTCCAAGGAACAACAGGGGCAAGTTTCACTTTACATCCTCTGGGTGGTCTACCCTTGGAAGATTGGATCCAGTGGGATTTCTGAGTGCTCAAGCAAGATCC
The DNA here is from genome assembly GCF_001458135.2 of Marmota marmota marmota. Classification (NCBI taxonomy): domain Eukaryota; kingdom Metazoa; phylum Chordata; class Mammalia; order Rodentia; family Sciuridae; genus Marmota; species Marmota marmota. Next base: position 4,559,450 of record NW_025999898.1, read on the forward strand.
TCACTGTGCTTCAACAGCTTTCTGCAGGTAACAACTCACTCCCTTTTTGAATCCATTAACAGGGTTAGAAGATCATCCCTCCCCCCACCTGCCCCTCCCTTAAAACTTTATTGATTAAATCTCAGACCTTCCCTTCCAGTTGACTTACAACTGCCCTAGCTATGCAGATCCTGGGGGAAGGGAGGACAAGAGTCCCTTGACAGGCAAGAAATATTTGTAAATTTCCACCCATTCTGATGCCAACAAGTGATCAAATTTAATCAGAAAACCAGTTTGCAAATTAAGATGTTCTAAAATGCCATCACCTGAAATAACTTTAAAAGTACATTACTGAGCTAGGCAAGGTAGTGTGCATTTGTATTCCTAGCTACTAGGGAAGCTGACACCAGAGGATCTGTTGAGCCTAGGAGTTAGAGACCAACTTTGGGAAAAGGCAAGATCTCAACTCAAAAACAGAAAACAGAAAACAAAACAACAACAACAGCATTAACACCCCTCAAACCTGCAGCATGGACTAGGACTCAGTGTAATGGTTAGTACAGTGTCCATCCTTTCCATCTTGGCCTCCCTCTGAGCTAACCTGAGTATCAGCCCTTCCTGATGGCTAGGAGCTGGGGAGGGGCTACAGGCACAGATGGCCCTGGGCGGCCAGGTCCTCTACTCTGAAAGAGCACATTACTGCAGCAGGATGTGCCCTGATACGGGGCAGAAGTCTCTGTGCCTCATCATCTGGGGCTCAGCCATACTCTGTACCTCCTGCTCTGGGAGGTCTGGGCCAAACTGGCAAGGAGAGATAGTACTGATGTCCTTGCTCTGGACAGCTGTCAGTTTTGCACATGCTGTTCTTGTTAACTCTTAGAGACCTTAAAAAATGTTTATTGCAATGTGAATAATTTAATATCTGGTTATAAAAAACAAAAAACAAAACACAAACTTTATTGGCAAAATTGACAAATGAAGCCCAAATTGGTATTAAACTGTGAAATACCAAATGCCCTTCTTACCCCTTTTCAAGGACTGTTACAAAAGTTCCTTATTTCTGGAATGTTCTTCACCCAAACATACCTTTGGCTTTTCTCTTAAATCCTCAAGTACTTGTGGCAAAGCTATTTTTCAATGAAGGCCACCCTGACCACTGTTGGATTTGGAAAATGACAAACCCCCAAGTAGTATGGACTGGGAAGAGAAAAGCATACATTAATGGCATTGATCCTTTCCCAGTGCTTTCTCTTCCAGTGACAAAACAATCCCTGGAAAGGGAGCCAAATCATTGATCCTTCCCCAAATAAATCCTTTCTCAGTGACAGTTCAATGGGACCCTGAAGAGATAATCACTGAATGCTGACCCTAGACCCTCCATTCTTCTCCAAATAAAAATATTGTCCAGTAAAAACAACTCTAAAACATAATTAGTACATTCACTGGCGTGAACAAGTTGGGTAAGGGTGATTGGTTAGTACAAGAGGGGAATTTGTTTGAATTGATTGTTTTAAGCCAGGAGGGGTGCATGTGCTGAACTATATGGTTTCCCAACATGTTATCAACCACCATAAACTTCTGGGAGGGTCATCTGGCATCCCAGGTATTTTCCCTGTCTCATGCTGATTGGTGGTTGCTAGGGGATTGTTATGGGTCCCCACCTAGCCTGACTGAGTCAAGGACACCTGGCACAGCAGATCTCTCCTGTTATTTGTAGATAAACAACTCAGCAGGGTGGGTATGTGCCTAGGAGTGCTCTGTGGGTTTTTCCAAGGTCAAGGGTCATGCCCCCCTTCCTAGGACAGGCTTTGCTCTGAGGTAGAGGCTGGTTTTTCAGTATGAATAAAGGCTTTGGCTGATCTATGAAGTTTGGGTCCTTCCTGGTCTTTTTGTGCTAACAACCACCATATTTCAAATGGCCCATTTATCCTTCCCCAGAATCCCCTACCCCCCTTCCCCTGCTATATTTTTGTGTTTTCGACAATTCTCATCCTTCTTTACTAAAGTAGGTAATTACTCCCTTTTTGAATCCATTAACAGGATTAGAAGATCATCCCTCCCCCCACCAGCCCCTCCCTTAAAACTTTATTGATTAAATCTCAGGCCTTCCCTTCCAGTTGATTTACAACTGCCCTTGCTAAAACTAAGGATGGATTTAGGCACTGTAAATTACACAGTGCCTAAATAATAGTTTGCTTACTGGCTACCTCTCTGGCTGGAATTTAAATCCCATAAAGGGATCAACTGTTTCATTCACTGACATTAAGTACCTGGAATTTAGGAGCCATTCAAGAATATTTGTTGCCAGGCTTGGTGGTGCAACCTATAATCCCTGCTACTCAGGGAGACCAATGTAGAGGGATCACAAGTTCAAGAACAGTCTAGAAAATTTAGGGAGCCTTTGTCTTAAAAGAAAAAAAAATGGGGAGTGGGGATTGAGGAATATAGCCCAGAGCAAAGTTCCCTTTGGTTCAATCCCCAGAATGAAAAACCAGCCTCTATCTGGGAGCAAAGCCTGTCCAAGGAAGGGGGCATGACCCTTGTCCTTAGAAAGACTCAAAGAGCGCTCCTAGGCACATACCCACCCTGCTGAGTTGTTTTTCTACAAATAATAAGAGGTATCTGCAGCACCAGGTGTCCCTGACTAAGTCAGGCTAGGTGAGGACCCATAGCAACCCCCTATCAACCGTCAGTCAGCATGAGACAGGAAAAATACCTGGGATGCCAGATGACCCTCCCAGTAGTTTATGGTGGTTGATAACTTGTTGGGAAACCAGCACATACTCCCCTCATGTTTTAAACCAATCAGTTCAAACGAATCTCCCTCTTGTACTAACCAATTACCCTTACCCAGCTTGTTCCCACTAGTGAATGTGATAATCATGTTTTAGAGTTGTTTTATGATTTTCCCACAGTGTGTGATTTGCTAAGAGATGCTATGATGTATGTGAAGTCCCTGTCTTCCCCAAAGAGTGTATAAAACTGCTGCAAACCCTGGGCTTAGGGCATCTCAGTGTCACCAGTTGCTGTGTGTGCTCGGAGGATGGAGCCAGCTCGCAATAAACACCTCTTTGCTGCTTACATAGATCTTGGTCTCTGGTGATCTTTTGGGGGTCCCGAATTCGAGCATAACAAGTACAGTACTGAATAAGGGGGAGGGGGGATGTTTAATAAATTAAATAAATGTGAATGAGTTGGAGATTCAAAAGAAAATTAAAAGACTAAAGATTAAAAAATGGAGGGATGAAATAAGGTTAGTCAATGGGTACTAAGTTATACTTAAATAGGAGAAAGAAATAAGTTCTGTTTTTGTATTGCATGATAAGGTGATTATAGGTGTTGATAATGTATGATATTAAAAAAAAAAGCAAGGAGAAAGGATTGTGAATGTTTTTACCACTATAAAATAATAAATGGTGGAACCAACACAGATGCCCTTCAATAGATGAATGGATAAAAAAAAATGTGGCATTTATACACAATGGAGTATTACGCAGCACTAAAAAATGACGAAATCATGGAATTTGCAGGGAAATGGATGGCATTAGAGCAGATTATGCTAAGTGAAGCTTGCCAATCCCTAAAAAACAAGTGCCAAATGTTTTCTTTGATATAATGAGAGCAACTAAGAACAGAGCAGGGAGGAAGAGCAGGAGGAAAAGATTAACATTAAACAGAGACCTGAGGTGGGAGGGAAAGGTAGAGAAAGGGCAATTGCATGGAAATGGAAGGAGACCCTCATTGTTATACAAAATTACATATAAGAGGTTATGAGGGGAATGGGAAAAAAAAAAAAACAAGGATAGAAATGAATTATAGTAGATGGGGTAGAGAGAAGATGGGAGGGGAGGGGAGGGGGGATAGTAGAGGATAGGAAAGGTAGCAGAATACAACAGTTACTAATATGGCATTATGTAAAAATGTGGATGTGTAACCGATGTGATTCTGCAATCTGTATTTGGGGTAAAAATGGGAGTTCATAACCCACTTGAATCTAATGTATGAAATATGATATGTCAAGAGCTTTGTAATGTTTTGAACAACCAATAAAAACAATAATAATAATAACAAATGTTGAAGGAGATAGGTATGCTTACCTTGATTTGACCTTTATATAATACGCACGTGGCACATGGTACCCCATAATATGTGTAATTTTTATGGGTCGATTAAAAAATAATTTAAAAATGGAAACAAATACACACAAAGAATAAATAATTTTTTTCTTAATTTTAAAGATATAAATTCTCAAAGGATGTTAAGCAAAATGATGAGGTCAGATTGTTCCAATTAGGAAATCAACCAGATCCTTCTGTCATTTGCAATTCACTGAGATATATGCTGTAAAAGTCCAGGAACCTGAATAATGGAAAGAAAGGCCTCCCATCTGCTTTGCGTGATAATACCTTCTGTTATCACAGCAATAGTTAGGAGTCTCAGCTGCCAAAACTCCTTACTTGGCTATTCCTTGGCAAACAGGATTGTCCTTTTGCTGTGAGGGGCAAAATTGCAACATATGCAGTCGAGGGGGAGAAATAAAGAATGTCCATGTACTTCTGCCCTTTTCAATGCTTTATTTACTCAAACCACTCAATACAATTTTACTCTATAGTTTCTTAATCAAGAAAACGACAAACCTTAATGCTAGGCACTGCAATAGACATAGTCAATTCACAGCAACCAATTCTAGATTAATTAATTCACAGCAAACAATTCTAAGCACTGCAAACACACTTAATCATGACAGGCTAATGACAGGCATTCCCTCTGTGTGCTAAGTTTTAAAGTCTTAAGCCTAGGCTTTAAGTCCAGCAGATGCACACTCACTTAGACCGCAGTGACCAGGTCCAGAACCAAGGCTTCTCCTGGCATGGAGTGGACAGCCGGTTGAGGAGAGAGTAGTATGGAGAAGTTGCGGCTCTCACCAAGGTCCAGCTGAGGCAGTAGAGTTTGAGAGCAGTGAGGATCACACAGAGAATCAGGAAAACGAAGACAAAAGATATGATGTCAGTCTAGGTCCTCATCAAGCTCTTCAGCTTGAGTGCATCCTTGTTTTGGCTGGCTGAATCCCTATTCATTAGCTCTATTATTTTTACTAAATTTGGGGACTTTTGATCTCCCCACACACTCTTTCAATCCTTATAACCGGATTTCCCCATCACATCATTTACCCTCGGATCAGAAACCTCTGGTCTAGTGGTCTCCACCCTGAGCTTCTCGCCTTTAGGCAGCCTTCCAGAGGCTTCACTCTATTTATCAGGGTGAGGGAAAATGACTTGTTTATGTCTGAGGGCCATACTGGAGAGCTCCTGCTCTCCAGTGTGTGCCTGCTGAGATTGCAGGTTTCAAAATGGAGTTTTTAAAATGGAGTTGCTTAGGCTCAGGCCTAAGGCCATCCTCATTCCTTTCTTCAGGACTGATCTTTGCTCCTCCCTTGTTTCAGAAACAGAGCTTCCCCCAATGCCCAATCATAGGAAGATTCCAGAAGTGTCAGTGGGAGTTAGAGGCTGTCTCAGATTAAATCCAGCCCTTTCTCTGGAACAATAGGTAGTGCAAATCATGCTTGGAAGAAAATGGTAAAATTAATGGACAATGTTTCCCCCTCATCTTAATTCCATTTTCACAGCTTTAAAAGTCCAAAAATTACACTTCATCTAGCTATTCTGACCAAGATATTCTAACCAACTAAGTAAGCATTAGCATTAAGTAAATTTAAATCAGATAATGTGGACATAAATTTATAAAAGGAGGCATATTTTTTCTAGTAAATTAAATACTTACGTTGACTTGTAAAATGTATCCTTTTCTGGCACTTAGTTATAACGTATCTAAAGGTTATAGAAGGTGGTGAAACATCTTCATAGTTAATTTTCCATAAGTCTCTTTAGGGGTGCCACTGCCTTGGGGAAGCTCCCACTGGCAAATGCTCTATAGGTCTCTTTCAAACCAGCTCTGCTTTCCAGTCAAGTAATTCTCATGATTAAATTAAAATTTATCTTAATTATAATATGTTGATCAAATACTTAAATGCTTGAATCATTTATTCATCAAGAAACAGAATAAGAAATAAATCGAGAGTCAGAAATGGATGCAGGTTAGTGATAGAACATTGTTTATACTGCTTCACTGTGTTTTTGGAAAAAATAGAAAACTGAATATAAATTTTGAGGGATGTGCTGAGAGGTGTCCAATCAAGTTGGAATTGCTATTTTTGAGATGGTTATGTGAAAAAAAAGGAAGGAAAGAGAAAAGAAGGGTGAAAATGGGAAGAATTTTCCAGCCAGAACTAGCTCAGAGACACAGGCATTGCTTGAACTGTAACAAAGAAAGGAGAGGCAAAGAAAGGAGCCAGGTGTGGCTGTAACTAAAGGACTAGGGGAAGGGGAAAGATGAGGTCAGTGATATGGGGCCGGAACATTGCAGATCAGAATTTGTTGGTCAAGGTGAATATTCTGGCCAGCTGCAGTGGACACACCTGTAATCCCAAAGAGGTTGAGAGAGGTTGAAGCAGGAGGATCACAAGTTCAAGACCAGCCTCAGCAACTTTGTGAGCCCCTCAACAACTTAATGAGACCCTGTCTCAAGATATAACACTAAAAAGAGCAGAGGGTGTAACTCAGTGGTAAAGTGTCCCAGGGTTCAATTCCCATTTTTTTTTCCAAGGGTAAAGATTCTGGGCTTTATGTTGAATAAGATGGAAGCTAACAGGACAGTCTTTGAATGAAGAAGTGACAGAATAGGTTTTCTATTTTAGTTGTCATCAAATTTGGAAAATCTTCTGCCATTATATCTTTTTTTTAGGAGTAGGGGGTATGGGGGATTGAACTCAGAGGCACTGGATCATTGAGCCACATCCGCAGTCCTATTTTGTATTTTATTTAGAGACTGGGTCTCACTAAGTTGCTTAGCATCTTACCATTCCTGAGGCTGTCCTCCTGCCTCAGCCTCCCAGGCGATTGGGATTTCAGGTGTGTGCCACTGTGCCTGGCTTGCCATTATAGCTCTGAAAATTTGTTTCTTTTATCTCTTGCTATGGTTTGAACGTGACCATAAAATTTCATATATCAGAAACTTAATCCTGCAAATTATGTTCAGGGTATTTGAGAGATAGGAAATGATTGGGTTGTTCAGGTTCTGCCCTCATGAAAAGATTAATCTAGTCACGGGTTTATGGATTAAGGGGATAATGAATTAATGTTTTATTGTGGGAGTGGCTTTGTTTTAAAAGTGAGCTCTTTCCGGCTTCCTTAATCAACTTATGATACTCTGTCTGCCGCAATTCAGCAAGAAGGCCCTCACCAGAAGCTGAGCAGATGCCGGCACCATGTTCTTAGACTACTAGCCTCTAGAAGTTTAAGAAATCAATTTTCTTTGCAAAGTAACTGTGGTATTCAGTTATAACAACAGACTAAGATATCCCCTCTGTTATAGACTGAATGTTTGTGTCCCTCCAAAATTCTTATGATGTAGACCTAACATCCAGTGTGGCTATATCTGAAAAAAAGAACCTTTACAAGTTAATATTAAATAAGGTTATAAGTGAGCACTGGTCCTGTAGGAATAATATCCTTATAAGAACTGACATTAGACAGCTCATTCTCTGTGTTCACAGGAAAAGCCACGTCGTATGGGTTTAATGACAAGGTGGTCGTTTGGAAGCCAGGAAAAAGGTCCTTGTAAAGAGAGAGAGAAGAGAGGGGGAGAGAGAGAGAGGAGAGGGGGAAGAGAGAG